>NC_047019.1:36504913-37104913 GCF_902652985.1 Pecten maximus
TTTCGTTTCCAAACATTTCAGTGGTACAATGTACATCAACCAGAGGACGACCCCTTACATTGTCTCTCGGCGCTTGTAACCAATGGCAGACTTACAACCCGTGTACGACAGTGTGACACAGAATTAGCGGCCATGTGTGTTGTCAGAGAGGACACCCCTGTATGTTCTGACAGCGCATGCTCATGCTCATCATTCCACACAGGTTTGATGGTAGGTACTTTCGGCATTTTAGGGATACTAGGGGTACTATGGGCAGCGAAAGCAGTCGCTACGACGGTCTTCATCGCATTTTGGATTTTTCTATATAGAAAAAAGGCCAGTGGAATGTACAAAGAGTTACAGACGACTGAAAAGAATCAACATTATCTGTATTACAGTATTGACCAGGCTGACCGCTCACCGCCACCGGTTAAATGCTGATGCAGCCGACTGCTACATCACCAATGACAAATAAAAACCCCGCGGGCTACCATCTATCTACTCAGTAACATTTGCGTCTGACCAACACAACACCCATGAATACGGACTGGCCAGTGGCCACAATCATGTGTCTACCGATACTTTATAACAATGAAATAACTCAATTTTGAAAAAAGTACTACATTCTTTTCTTTCTTTTTGTAATCAGAATTAACTTTTGACTAAGACATGCATGTTTTTTTATTAGCAATAAACATTACGTAAATGACTGTCGTCTTCCGTCTGTGTACTTTTGACATAAAAAAGCATTTCCGAAAATGAATGGAATTCAATTAAAATAATAGCATCCTTAGGGAATCAGCGCAAAAGATACACAAATAGTGGGGCCTCTGATCTTGGTGTTAAGGTTTGGGTCAAACTAATCCGAAGGGCTTCTGATGTGTAATAACATCAGAACTCGACTCATACAAAAAACGAACATGGTGATGAGGGTTGGGGTCAAATGGGAGCCTCGAAATTTGGTGCTGAGGTTTGGGGACAAACAGAAACTTCAAACCTGGTGCTGAAATTAGTACTTGTACGACTTCTGTAAGATGGCGGGAACGGTTTTCGTGGTTATTTTTAGTCCCTTAAAATTCAGCAATGCAGTAAGCATATTATTGGGAGTTTTACGATCGCATTATACATAATGGCTAAATTTTCTGACATGTACAGTTCACAAAACTGAAGCAGATTTTATCAAGATAAGTTATAATGTTAACATCGTGTTCAGTATTATGTTGTGTTAACATCGTGGTCAGTATTATTTTGTTGTGTTGACATCGTGTTCAGTATTATATTGTTGTGTTGACATCATGGTCAGTATTATGTTGTTGTGTTAACATCGTGTTCAGTATTATATTGTTGTGTTAACATCGTGTTCAGTATTATATTGTTGTGTTAACATCGTGTTCAGTATTGTGTTGTTGTGTTAACATCGTGTTCAGTATTATATTGTTGTGTTAACATCGTGTTCAGTATTATGTTGTGTTGACATCATGGTCAGTATTTTGTTGTGTTAACATCGTGTTCAGTATTATGTTGTTGTGTTAACATCATGGTCAGTATTTTGTTGTGTTAACATCGTGGTCAGTATTATGTTGTTGTGTTAACATCGTGGTCAGTATTGTGTTGTTGTGTTAACATCGTGTT
This sequence comes from Pecten maximus, assembly GCF_902652985.1. Lineage (NCBI taxonomy): Eukaryota > Metazoa > Mollusca > Bivalvia > Pectinida > Pectinidae > Pecten > Pecten maximus. Next base: position 36,506,525 of record NC_047019.1, read on the forward strand.
CAGTATTATGTTGTTGTGTTAACATCGTGTTCAGTATTATGTTGTTGTGTTAACATCGTGGTCAGTATTATGTTGTTGTGTTAATATCGTGGTCAGTATTATGTTGTTGTGTTAACATCGTGTTCAGTATTATGTTGTTGTGTTAACATCGTGGTCAGTATTATTTTGTTGTGTTGACATCGTGTTCAGTATTATATTGTTGTGTTAACATCGTGTTCAGTATTATGTTGTGTTGACATCATGGTCAGTATTTTGTTGTGTTAACATCGTGTTCAGTATTATGTTGTTGTGTTAACATCGTGTTCAGTATTATGTTGTTGTGTTAACATCGTGTTCAGTATTATGTTGTGTTGACATCATGGTCAGTATTTTGTTGTGTTAACATCGTGTTCAGTATTATGTTGTGTTGACATCATGGTCAGTATTTTGTTGTGTTAACATCGTGTTCAGTATTATATTGTTGTGTTAACATCGTGTTCAGTATTATATTGTTGTGTTAACATCGTGTTCAGTATTATATTGTTGTGTTAACATCGTGTTCAGTATTATATTGTTGTGTTAACATCGTGTTCAGTATTATATTTTTATGTTAACATCATGGTCAGTATTATGTTGTTGTGTTAACATCGTGGTCAGTATTATGTTGTTGTGTTAACATCGTGGTCAGTATTATGTTGTTGTGTTAACATCGTGGTCAGTATTATGTTGTTGTGTTAACATCGTGTTCAGTATTATGTTGTGTTGACATCATGGTCAGTATTTTGTTGTGTTAACATCGTGTTCAGTATTATGTTGTGTTGACATCATGGTCAGTATTTTGTTTTGTTAACATCGTGTTCAGTATTATATTGTTGTGTTAACATCGTGTTCAGTATTATATTGTTGTGTTAACATCGTGTTCAGTATTATATTGTTGTGTTAACATCGTGTTCAGTATTATATTGTTGTGTTAACATCGTGTTCAGTATTATATTTTTATGTTAACATCATGGTCAGTATTATGTTGTTGTGTTAACATCGTGGTCAGTATTATGTTGTTGTGTTAACATCGTGGTCAGTATTATGTTGTTGTGTTAACATCGTGGTCAGTATTATTTTGTTGTGTTAACATCGTGTTCAGTATTATGTTGTTGTGTTAACATCGTGGTCAGTATTATTTTGTTGTGTTAACATCGTGGTCAGTATTATGTTGTTGTGTTAACATCGTGGTCAGTATTGTGTTGTTGTGTTAACATCGTGTTCAGTATTATGTTGTTGTGTTAACATCGTGTTCAGTATTATGTTGTTGTGTTAACATCGTGGTCAGTATTATGTTGTTGTGTTAACATCGTGGTCAGTATTATGTTGTTGTGTTAACATCGTGGTCAGTATTATGTTGTTGTGTTAACATCGTGGTCAGTATTATGTTGTAGTGTTAACATCGTGGTCAGTATTATGTTGTTGTGTTAGCATCGTGGTCAGTATTATGTTGTTGTGTTAACATCGTGGTCAGTATTATGTTGTTGTGTTAACATCGTGGTCAGTATTATGTTGTTGTGTTAACATCGTGGTCAGTATTATTTTGTGGAAAGTACGAAAAGGCAGGGTTACAGCTGAGAGATTTAGAGTCACACATTGATATGATCAGAATTGGGTGGGTGAAAAGATTAACAGACTTTTCTGAAGCAAACTGGAAGATAATTCCACGAACATTATTTGACAATTTTGGAAAGAATTGGTTAGTCTTTAAAATGAACATACAAAATATTGAAAACATACCGAATTTGAAATATATTGTGCCTGTTTTTTACCTGCAAATATTAAACTCTTAGATAAAACTAGGTGGGGGGTTGAAAAAAGATTGCCAAAACTTTGCCGATATAAGAAACGAAGTTATATGGGGAAATAGACAGATACAATTTAAAGGTAAATCTCTAATAAATAAATAAGTACTGGGTAATGCAAAATATAATCAAAATACAAGATGTGATAAACAACCAAGGGAACATAGATGAAAATATGATATACAACAAATTAACAGATAAACGAAATTGGATAAGTGAAGTAACCAAACTAAAGAAAGCCATCCCAAATAGATGGAAAATGTTATTAAAAAGGGAAGAATCAACAAGAACATGGGTTAAGACTTTAGATAAGTATTCCCTATACGATCAAAACCACAACAAATATTTAATCCTTGAAAGGCAAAATAACGAAAGTCTATATCAAAAAGCATTACAGAAAAAAATCATACCTGCACACAATATTGAATACTGGCGAAAGCAATTTGACATAAGTGGCTCACAGGTTTTTGAAGATTTTTTCGTTTTTATATTTAACAATTTGAAACAAAACAAACACAAGATATTTAAATGGAAATTGTTACATTGTATAATTCCTAGTAAATATCAACTCCACAAATGGAGAATAGAAGAAAACAATTTGTGCAATGTTTGCGGTGTAGTAGAATCTTATAATCATTATTTTATCGAATGTAAATATTTTGACATATTTTGGAAGACAATTATTACTATTTTTATACACCTTGGATTTAAAATTAATCTAAGGAAGCTGAAATATATAGTACTTGGCTACAAACTTGGGCAATGTATGTATACTGAAGTCAATCTAATTTTATGTGTGATTGGATTCACAATATTCAAAACTTTTCATTTGAGTGAACAAAAACGGATAATTGTGAACCCATGTTTAGTACTTAGATATGAATTGTTAAACATCTATGAAAAGAAAAGAATGTTAGGTTATTTCATTGAAAATTTATGAAATGATTTAACAAGTTTTGTATTTAAAGTCAACTCTTGTGTTTGGTTTGTTGTGTCGATGGTTTGTGGAATAGGCAAGTATTTGATGCAACCAACACGGAAACCGAACTATCGTGATTTTTAGCTAAAAATTGAAATTGAGAAACCTTTAGATATAACAATGGAAATAAAAATTGTGGTGTCTGGTCTGTTGTATTGACCATCAGTGGAAGTGATAAGAGTTGATATGACCAACACGGAAACTGAACGCTCGATATAATAGATCAGATGACCGTGTTCATGATTCATGAACTAATTCAAATATTTGTAAAATTTTGAATGCATAAAAAAAATAAAATAAATAAATAATAAAAATGAAGCACTATGATGACAAGGAAAAAAGGAAAACCATCAGCAAATATGGAAAAATACGACATAGGATATATATGACATTTTTAGAAAAAACAAAAGAATGAACGCTTACAAGAAATATATTTTTGTGACACACTCCTTACTGTAGACCCCTCTTTCTGACTCTCTCTCTGTCTCTCTCTGTCTCTCTCTCTGTCTCTCTCTGTCTCTCTCTGTCTCTGTCTCTCTGTCTCTATCTGTCTCTCTCTGTCTCTATCTGTCTGTCTGTCTGTCTGTCTCTCAGTACAAGTTAATACCCCCACTTTTCATCTCTCTCTCTCCGTCTCAATCTATCCAGTTTTTAGTGTTTTTTCTCTACTTCTCTCTCTTTTTCCTAATCTCTCCCTCCCTCTGTCCTGCACCCCTACTTTTTATCTCCCTCTCGCAATCTGAATTTATCTAGTTTCTTTCTCCATTTCCCTCTCATTCCTATCCCATCTCTACCCCACCCCCCTCCGCACTATCACTCTCCCTCTCTAAATCTAACTTTATCTCTGTTTTCACTCTTTATTTATTATTTTTAAGCCCATAGGAAATTAAAAAAGAAATACGTACAGTACGTTTTATGTCGCATTGTAACCATGCATTGATGCTGAAAATACACCTTTTTCTGAGTGCGAAAAAAAAAAAAAAAAATTGTGTTAACATCATAGTCAGTATTGTGTTGTGTTAATATCGTGGTCAGTTTTTATCATGATTGTAAATAACTGTTTGATCGTTAGGCTAAAGGCAATAAAAAAATTGAATTGATTCAGCAATGCTTTGTTTCAAACCTGATTATAGATGTCCATATCTGTGCCCCCACCCACATCATCCCAGAAAACGTCCCAGAGACGACCCATTGCGGTGTATTCAACAGTTTTGGAAATATCGCAGTCAAAGGCATGAGTTTGTGTGGCATGATCTTTAACTGCCAGTTTAAACCCGACTATGATTTAGTAGTACTCATCCGAGATGTAAATTGATAATGATTTAATGTCGACATTTTAATCTCAGTGGGTAATATTCCATTTACTTCTTTGCGATACGGAGTTAGACGAGGTCCAGACACGTTTGGATATCATGTGATTCCGCGTCGCCAATACCCCCATACTCGTTTGGATATCATGTGATTTCGCGTTGTCAATACCCCGTACTCGTTTAGATATCATGTGATTCCGCGTCGCCAATACCCCCGTACTCGTTTGGATATCATGTGATTTCGCGTTGTCAATACTCCGTACTCGTTTAGATATCATGTGATTCCGCGTAGCCAATACCCCCGTACTCGTTTGGATATCATGTGATTCCGCGTCGCTAATACCTGGTACTCGTTTGGATATCATGTGATTTCGCGTCCCCAATACCCCGTACTCGTTTGGATATCATGTGATTTCGCGTCCCCAATACCCCGTACTCGTTTGGATATCATGTGATTCCGACTTTTTCGAATTTTAAAGGACATATCTTGAGGTAAGGTGATCAGTTTTCAAACTGATTAATTTCAAATAGTAAACTAGGAATAAGTGAAAAGATCTCATTGTCTACATATTTTTCTAGCTATCATTTACATATAAACATATGAACAATATAAAAACTACATTATGACTAGTTCCTGTGGCGGTCGAGGTAGGAAATGTGATAAAAGGTTAAAATTAAGCATTTCCTACTTAAGGCCCCGTTTTCTCGTAAGACGATAGATGCATTAATATTTTCAATGAGGTTTAATGATGACTTATGGGAAAAAAAACATTAAATTACATTAAATTTAATCTCCTATAGGCGACGAAGATATTTACACGGATGAATCGTTAATTCACCCCACAAGTATACCTGAGTGCGTGCGGACGAACGGACAGTAATACAAGGGTATGTCCATGCATAATAATACATCAGGGATGTAATCAATATATTTCAACTTTTCCAAACGAATAAGGAACGGTTTATATTTTCGTGGTAAACATTGTAAAACTGGGAACCTATAGCTATGTCCTGACTTCTAAATGTAAACAGTGTTTCTTAAACCCAGCTAAACCAGTCCTTTATAACTGTCATTGTGTCAGGGATCAAGATTTTAGTACCACTTCAGATACTTGGTTCACATTTCATATCAAGGATATAGTTCTCACGTTTAATATTGCATAGAGGTATACTCCTCACTTTACATATTGTATCGGGGATATAGTCCTCACTTTACATATTGTATCAGGGATATAGTCCTCACTTTACTTATTGTATCAGGGATATAGTCCTCACTTTACATATTGTATCAGGGATATAGTCCTCACTTTACATATTGTATCAGGGATATAGTCCTCACTTTACATATTGTATCAGGGATATAGTCCTCATTTTACATATTGTATCGAGGATATAGTCCTCACTTTACTTATTGTAGCAGGGATATAGTCCTCACTTTACATATCATATCAGGGATATAGTCCTCACTTTACTTATTGTATCGGGGATATAGTTCTCACTTTACATATTGTATCAGGGATATAGTCCTCACTTTACATCGGGGATATGGTCCTCACTTATTGTATCAGGGATATAGTTCTCACTTTACATATTGTATCAGGGATATAGTCCTCACTTTACTTATTGTATCAGGGATATAGTCCTCACTTTACATATTGTATCAGGGATATAGTCCTCACTTTATATCGGGGATATAGTTCTCACTTTACATATTGTATCGGGGATATAGTCCTCACTTTATATCGGGGATATAGTCCTCACTTTATATCGGGGATATAGTCCTCACTTTACATATTGTATCGGGGATATAGTCCTCACTTTATATCGGGGATATAGTCCTCACTTTATATCGGGGATATAGTCCTCACTTTATATCGGGGATATAGTCCTCACTTTACATATTGTATCGGGGATATAGTCCTCACTTTATATCGGGGATATAGTCCTCACTTTATATCGGGGATATAGTCCTCACTTTACATATTGTATCAGGGATATAGTCCTCACTTTACATATTGTATCAGGGATATAGTCCTCACTTTACATATTGTATCAGGGATATAGTCCTCACTTTATATCGGGGATATGGTCCTCACTTTACATATTGTATCAGGGATATAGTCCTCACTTTACATATTGTATCAGGGATATAGTCCTCACTTTATATCGGGGATATAGTCCTCACTTTACATATTGTATCAGGGATATAGTCCTCACTTTACATATTGTATCAGGGATATAGTCCTCACTTTACATATTGTATCAGGGATATAGTCCTCACTTTATATCGGGGATATAGTTCTCACTTTACATATTGTATCGGGGATATAGTCCTCACTTTATATCGGGGATATAGTTCTCACTTTACATATTGTATCGGGGATATAGTCCTCACTTTACATATTGTATCGGGGATATAGTCCTCATTTTACACATTGTATCGGATATATAGTTCTCACTTTACATATTGTATCAGGGATATAGTCCTCACTTTACATATTGCATCAGGGATATAGTCCTCACTTTACATATTGTATCGGGGATATAGTCCTCATTTTACATATTGTATCGAGGATATAGTCCTCACTTTACTTATTGTAGCAGGGATATAGTCCTCACTTTACATATCATATCAGGGATATAGTCCTCACTTTACTTATTGTATCGGGGATATAGTTCTCACTTTACATATTGTATCAGGGATATAGTCCTCACTTTATATCGGGGATATGGTCCTCACTTATTGTATCAGGGATATAGTTCTCACTTTACATATTGTATTAGGGATATAGTCCTCACTTTACATATTGTATCGGGGATATAGTCCTCACTTTACATATTGTATCAGGGATATAGTCCTCACTTTACTTATTGTATCAGGGATATAGTCCTCACTTTACATATTGTATCAGGGATATAGTCCTCACTTTACATATTGTATCAGGGATATAGTCCTCACTTTACATATTGTATCAGGGATATAGTCCTCACTTTACATATTGTATCAGGGATATAGTCCTCACTTTATATCGGGGATATAGTTCTCACTTTACATATTGTATCGGGGATATAGTCCTCACTTTATATCGGGGATATAGTTCTCACTTTACATATTGTATCGGGGATATAGTCCTCACTTTACATATTGTATCGGGGATATAGTCCTCATTTTACACATTGTATCGGGGATATAGTTCTCACTTTACATATTGTATCAGGGATATAGTCCTCACTTTACATATTGTATCAGGGATATAGTCCTCACTTTACATATTGTATCAGGGATATAGTCCTCACTTTACATATTGTATCGGGGATATAGTCCTCACTTTATATCGGGGATATAGTCCTCACTTTATATCGGGGATATAGTCCTCACTTTACATATCATACCGGGGATATAGTCCTCACTTTACTTATTGTATCGGGGATATAGTCCTCACTTTACATATTGTATCAGGGATATAGTCCTCACTTTATATATTGTATCGGGGATATAGTCCTCATTTTACATAATGTATCGGGGATATAGTCCTCACTTTACATATTGTATCGGGGATATAGTCCCCACTTTATATCGGGGATATAGTCCTCACTTTATATCGGGGATATAGTCCTCACTTTACATATTGTATCGGGGATATAGTCCACACTTTACATATTGTATCAGGGATATAGTCCTCACTTTACATATTGTATCGGGGATATAGTCCTCACTTTATATCGGGGATATAGTCCTCACTTTATATCGGGGATATAGTCCTCACTTTACATATTGTATCGGGGATATAGTCCTCATTTTACATATTGTATCGAGGATATAGTCCTCACTTTACTTATTGTAGCAGGGATATAGTCCTCACTTTACATATCATATCAGGGATATAGTTCTCACTTTACATATTGTATCGGGGATATAGTCCTCACTTTATATCGGGGATATAGTCCTCACTTTATATCGGGGATATAGTCCTCACTTTATATCGGGGATATAGTCCTCATTTTACATATTGTATCAGGGATATAGTCCTCACTTTATATATTGTATCAGGGATATAGTCCTCACTTTATATCGGGGATATAGTCCTCACTTTATATCGGGGATATAGTCCTCACTTTACATATTGTATCGGGGATATAGTCCTCACTTTACATATTGTATCAGGGATATAGTCCTCACTTTACATATTGTATCAGTGATATAGCTTCACTTTATATGTAGAATAAGGGATAAAGGATTATACTCACCTAACATCTTGAGCACGGCCTTTCGAGCCTTGGTGACGTTAAAAGGCACCTGTAGATTACTGCCGTTTCTCACTTGACTCCCGCTTTTTTTAGACACCCAGTTCGATACTTTTGGTTTTTTCTTCTGGTCCCCAACCAAACTATCCGTTTTGTAAAGTGTTAATCCGATTCTCACATACATCACAATTATAATGATCATGGGTAACACAAAAAACACAAACGTCGACACTTGGAACATGTAAGTCATCCGTTTATGCCATTTGTACGGAATATTACATACGAGAGAATCCAGAATGGGTTCTGACGTCACAGGGTCAAACGCTACGTAGAACGTGCGCGTGTGGAGGGGGTAAGGCAATGCTATCACACTGGCTATAATCCAAATGACAAAAATGACCTTCATCGCACGTGGGAGACTGGACAGTGTTTGGAATCGCATTGGGTGACAGATGGCAGCATAGCGTTCGATAGTGAATGCAGTGATGGTCAAAACGGAAGCATATGACGTCATTTCTGATATAAAAGATTTCATAATGCAGAATCCAATGTCGAATTTCCACGGATACGCTTCCCAGAATCCATACAGCTCTGGTGGCAATGCTGTAAATACAAAATAAAAAACTGTCAACTTTTCATTATCGAAGTATTGTTAAGTTATTACTGATTTGTACCGCCTCAATAACCTGTCACATAGAAGATATTGCGACCATCGAGTCAAATAGATACAATAAAAAAGGGTCGAATGTTTTATCGCTTTTTTTTCGGCATAGCCGTATAATATTCTTTTGGTCCCGGATATGACGCGACAGGTGGCGTTACTGGTCAAGATGAAGTATGTGATTGGTCAATGTAGCGGTAAATGTAAAATTCAGATATGCAGTTCAAAACGATACAAAGTTAAGATTGAATACAAGCTGAATAAGTGGATGTATCTTTTCAAATTGATACATTAATAACATTATATTCCTGATTCAAATGCAGTCTTTTTATCACCAAAACTGATTCAAACTGATATAATTTTGTTATCCGTGCTGAAGCGCATTTATTCCTTAATTTATTTCACCAGCAGTTTTACATTATAACCATCAGCATTAAGACTGTGCCGGTTATCTTTTTTTAAAGATATTTCTTGTTTTAATGTACAATGGCGGCTGACTGAGAATAAGACTAGTTTGAAAGCTCGATGTAGAAATAACATTGACAATACAATAAATATAGTGTGAAAGTGATATATATGTATCGCTTGTATTCAGTTAGAGTTGTCTCCCTTCACCAACACATTTTCTGAATTCCTAACATTCTGTGGACGTGCATTTTCAAAAAAACAAAATCAGATAAGTATAAAAATATCATTCAAATGTATACGCTATCAAACCATGAATGATGAACTAAGACTATCAATGATATTGTAGAGAGGAGTGAAACTGACAAGGAATAATCGAAATGGCTTTTCTTTTGTTAATTAATATGAATTGATATCTTTGGAATATGATTGTATATCCTACTAATTCTGTTGTACATCTGTTGATAATGCTATAAGGAAGGGCCAGCTTTAAACGAATGTTTATCATTCTTTATAATAGCTTACATAATGATAATTCTGTAAACCGTGGGCGGTCGATTTAACCTTGACGACACAGCAAGCCTGTTTTCCGTGGTACGGCAGTTTTATCACGAACGATTTCAACGTTTAGAAAAATTTGGTTCCGCTGAGTATACCAACTGATAGTGAGTGAATGAAATGGGATACAGGTAAACAATAAAACTTCCTGTAATACAGGTTACCGATATATTATACAAATAACATTTAGACGAATTTTCAGAAAATCCATTCCTTATTTGAATGAAGTTATCTACTACACGCTGCGTGAAACAATATTAAAATACAGTTTTATTGTCAACGTGGTGTGTATACCAAACAGTACCAAAGTCAGACGCAAGTAATGAGTTTCTTACATGTACTTGTCAACGCCAATTACAATTTCTGTGATTACACTCATACATGTCATCATAAACTGCTATACGAATACAATTATCACATTTAATCAATTTCAACCAATATTTGACAATTTGACATTTCCTTATAATATGCAAAGGCATTCGCCCTAACTTCGAGTACACCATCAAAGATGGCCTACTTTTCTTTACATTCAGGATTAAAAAATCAATGTCCACTTTTTCTACTTTGTCCGCAGCATGAAAACCCCACGTTTTACAGCCATAAATAAGGACTGATGAAGCAAAGACATCAAAAACATTCTATTTAGGTTCTGCATTGACGGACAAATTATTACAGATTCTTAATACATTATGCATGCATTTTCAAACTTGTTCAGCAATTGTAGCTTGAGTTTTAGAAAACTTACTATTAAAGATTAGTATTACGCTAAGGATAATTGAATCTATCAACAATTTTTATTTCATTATCATCAAATTAAAAATGTTCTCCAATACGTAATCAGCCACCATTTCGAAATACAGCAATATAGTTTTCTCTGTGTTAACTGTCAATTGTACTACATGTATACTACATGTATATTGTTTAAAATAGTCTTACAGTTTTTGCAAGTCAGTGGTAGATTCTGAAAAAAAGGACAGTATACTCTGCATACATCAGAAGAAATAACGAATAAAGCGTCACGTGAAATATTAATAAGTGTCATTTTCAATGGCATTTACATACATGAAGTAAAGGAAGGGAGACAATCCCTCCTCTGCATCAAACCCCGCGAGCTTGAACAAATCGGATTACTCAGATTTGTACCAAATGCACGATTTCAAACCTTCATATAAAGATTTTAGAATATTTAAATAATTATTTAGAATATTTTCCCCTGATTCCGTTATTAAAAAGCTTTAAAAATAATTTGTTTCTATTAACACTGCCAAAGGCATTAGGATGGTTAACAAAACAACAGATGTAGAACTTACGACTTTTAGACGGCATTTTCTTAATTCATTACTATCAAAACTAGGTTTGCATCCGAACTGGGCATCGGAAACAATGTTGTAAACCTTTGACCAATCCAACAATCTATTGTTTAAAACACAAGTAAATAAGTCGGAAATTGGACAGAAAATAAAACTGTACCGTAAGATATCGGTGTTCTGATAGCAAATATACAAGATTCTCTTTCGAAAATCTCTTTGAGCAAAGAAGTAATTAAATTCAGCGATAACATGTTCTTACTAAATGACGTTCCCTGACGGTTTGATCTGCAGTACATGCGAGTTTATGTACGTAACAAGAGGTGTAACGACATAGCACAGCGGAACGTGTAAACAGGTGTGTACACAGACACCAAACCTAGATTATATCTTACTCAAGTTTGAGGAGGTATACCAGAATAAATGGATATTAATATGTTCATCGCTAGTTTCAATCTATATGATATAAACACGGGAAGTGTTTAAAATCAGATGCTGAAATAAGGTGGTCATTCAAAATACAGTTGTGGCTCAGAAGTATACAGATAACCTTGGTGATATCAAAACTATTATCAATCTGTTTAAAGAAATTTGATTCGATGATTAGATTATCAGGTACTTATAAAACAGTTTGGATAGATTAAACTATTTCAGATAGGAAAATAAACGTGATTGTTTTCTTTACTCAAATGGCATAAAATTTAATTGGTGAAGATTGTCAAATTATCGTGGGTTATACCACCCACGCTGGTCTGCCGACACATATATAATACGTACAGTATACATGTACATAATGTGGAGAGATACTCAAGTATTTGATATTAGGCACGCTTAATAGTACAAGTAGAGAATACACATTACAAATCTGATTTAAGAAACCAAATTCTCTTATAGTACATATCTAAAAGTCTACTTATATATTATGTCATCTGAAATTAACTCAGGAAATGTATTTATAAACTTATTTGTTTGCGAAGAGTATATTAATTAAATGACCCCAGGTCACATCGTAGTGCCCTCGCCAAATCTCCCTGTGGTGTTGAAAATCTCTCCCTGGAGGAAAGACCTTGTCTTTTCTGTGAAGACGAAGTTCATTTTCTACATCAATGTCCATTCTATTCGTGATATTAACGTTATTATTCTGTATAAGTTGTGATATTAACGTTATTATTCTGTATAAGTTGTGATATTAACGGTAATATTCTGTATAAGTTGTGATATTTACGGTATTATTCTGTATAAGTTGTGATATTAACGTTATTATTCTGTATAAGTTGTGATATTAACGGTAATATTCTGTATAAGTTGTGATATTAACAGTATTATTCTGTATAAGTTGTGATCTTAACGGTATTATTCTGTATAAGTTGTGATATTTACGGTATTAATCTGTATAAGTTGTGATATTTACGGTATTATTCTGTATAAGTTGTGTTATTACAGGTATATACATATTATTCTGTACTGGATAAGTTGTGATATTTACGGTATTATAATATTCTGTATAAGTTGTGATATTAACGGTATTATTCTGGATAAGTTGTGATATTTACGGTATTATTCTGTATAAGTTGTGTTATTACAGGTATATATATATTATTCTGTACTGGATAAGTTGTGATATTTACGGTATTATAATATTCTGTATAAGTTGTGATATTAACGGTATTATTCTGGATAAGTTGTGATATTTACGGTATTATTCTGTATAAGTTGTGTTATTACAGGTATATATATATTATTCTGTACTGGATAAGTTGTGATATTTACGGTATTATAATATTCTGTATAAGTTGTGATATGAACGGTATTATTCTGTGTAAATTGTGATATTAAAGGTATTATTCTGTACTGGATAAGTTGTGATATATTTACGGTATTATAATATTCTGTATAAGTTGTGATATTAACGGTATTATTTTGTGTAAGTTGTGACATTAACTGTATTATTATGTATAAGTTGTGATATTAACAGTATTATTCTGTATAAGTTGTGATATTAACGGTATTATTCTGTATAAGGTGTGATATTAACAGTATTATTATGTATAAGTTGTGATATTAACAGTATTATTCTGTATAGGTTGTGATATTAACTGTATTATTATGTATAAGTTGTGATATTAACAGTATTATTCTGTATAAGTTGTGATATTAACGGTATTATTCTGTATAAGGTGTGATATTAACAGTATTATTATGTATAAGTTGTGATATTAACAGTATTATTCTGTATAAGTTGTGATATTAATAGTATTATTATGTATAAGTTGTGATATTAACGGTATTATTCTGTATAAGTTGTGATATTAACAATATTATTCTGTATAAGTTGTGATATTAACAGTATTATTCTGTATAAGTTGTGATATTAACAGTATTATTATGTATAAGTTGTGATATTAACAGTAGTATTTTGTATAAGTTGTGATATTAACAGTAGTATTCTGTATAAGTTGTGATATTAACGGTATTATTCTGTATAAGCTGCACTACGTTCTAGTCGAAGAAGTTTAATATACCGTGAAACGCTAGTATTACTTTCGGGTGTGAAGTGTTTTAGAGTTATGTAGCATATTTTTAAAATGTTAATAGTCTCTGATAACTCTTTTTTAGTGGATTTTTTTGATGCATTTTTTTAGGTAATTTTAATGTTTAGCCTAATTAATGTAATTACCAATTAACGTATCTGTATCCGTAACTCATTACATATTTTGTTTGTAACCCGATTGTTGTGTTACCTGTATACTGTGTTACCTGTATAATGGAATGTGTTACCTGTGTAATATGTTACCTGTGTAATGTGTTACCTGTGTAATATGCTATCTGTATAACGTGTTACCTGTATAATGTGTTACCTGTATAATGGGTTACCTGTATAATATGTTACCTGTGTAATGTGTTACCTGTGTAATATCTTACCTGTGTAATGTGTTACCTGTGTAATGTGTTACCTGTGTAATATGCTATCTGTATAATGTGTTACCTGCATAATGTTTTACCTGTGTAATGTGTTACCTGTGTAATGTTTTACCTGTATAATATGTTACCTGTGTAATGTGTTACGTGTGTAATGTGTTACCTGTATAATGTGTCACCAGTGTAAAAGTGTTACCTGTCCGTAACAATGTTGTGCTTCATTACATTGGACAAGTACAATGTAGCTGTCCATGGACCTAATGTTAACAGTTAGTTTGGTTGGACATTTAACTGGGGAATACCATTGTTTCTATTGATGCAATGATAAGCAAATGAAACATCTGGTTTCACACAGTAATGACAAACTGAGTTGTCTATCTCCCAGAGATAGCGATTAGGCCTATCATACGATCCAGTGTTCCTTCAGTCACGTCTTCGATATAATTGAAATGGACGTCGTTGTATCTGGGTGATAAACTCGAGGTCTCGTCAGAAACTGTTAGCAGTGATACTGGTGATAGAAGCCAACTGTTGGAGGTCAATGGCGCCGAATTGTTGTATGGAGTGACGTCACATCCGTCACGCTATTGCAATGCTACACGTTTATTCCCGACACACCTATCCGTAAAACGAAAGGTTACCACCGTTCATTTGATGGAATTTTTCACCTCGAATGAAAGATCTTAATATTACGTATGTTGGCATGCCGATATCTAATTTGTTCAAATTCCGAATGTTCATGATTATATCATACTTTCACGTTGAGCTATTACGTAATGGTCTATTTAAAGATTAATATATTTTATGTTTAAATCGAAATTGATGTTTGATGTTTCTGTGACAATTTACCTGCTGTATTACCTGTCAGAATTACGGACCACGGTAGTTCGAAAATTAGCGCCGTTTAACTTTGTGTTCCTGTTATGTCGAAATTAGCCGACCCGGTCTGGAATGGCACGTACACGAGTTTGTCATAATGTTACCTTGAGAATATTTCAAGTAAAACATCAGCGTCAACAACAACAACCAGTTTGTATTGGGGAGGACCATTCACGGCTGTGTATCGCTCCTCAACTCCCGGCATATTAATTTTCATCAAAACGTAAATAAGATTGTTTAGATTGGCATGAAAGAAGTTTTGCAAGGAATTAACACACCGGTTACTTATCACATTTAAGGTGTTAATTACAGACTAATATTTACCCAGGTGTGTGATGAGTCCGTAAACGTACGTGTAATTTTAGATGGCTGTGTGAAGTTAGCTCAACATACGACATACGACATACGACATTCAAAACTTCATATCTTGTGTTTTTACCAGCCAACGAGATAATTTTTGAATGTTCAGCGGCTCAACATACGACATACGACATTCAGATTTTGAATGTTCAGCCGCTGAACATACGACATACGACATTCAGATTTTGATTTTGAATGTTCAGCGGCTCGACATACGACATACGACATTCAGATTTTGAATGTTCAGCCGCTGAACATACGACATACGACATTCAGATTTTGATTTTGAATGTTCAGCGGCTCGACATACGACATACGACATTCAGATTTTGAATGTTCAGCCGCTGAACATACGACATACGACATTCAGATTTTGAATGTTCAGCCGCTGAACATACGACATACGACATTCAAAACTTCATATCTTGTGTTTGTACCAGCCAACGAGGTAACTTTTGAATGTTCAGCGGCTCAACATACGACATACGACATTCAGATTTTGAATGTTCAGCCGCTGAACATACGACATACGACATTCAAAACTTCATATCTTGTGTTTTTACCAGCCAACGAGGTAACTTTTGAATGTTCAGCCGCTGAACATACGACATACGACATTCAGATTTTGAATGTTCAGCCGCTGAACATACGACATACGACATTAAAAACTTCATATCTTGTGTTTGTACCAGCCAACGAGGTAACTTTAGAATGTTCAGCGGCTCAACATACGACATACGACATTCATATTTTGAATGTTCAGCCGCTGAACATACGACATACGACATTCAGAACTTCATATCTTGTGTTTTTACCAGCCAACGAGGTAACTTTTGAATGTTCAGCCGCTGAACATACGACATACGACATTCAGATTTTGAATGTTCAGCCGCTGAACATACGACATACGACATTCAAAACTTCATATCTTGTGTTTGTACCAGCCAACGAGGTAACTTTTGAATGTTCAGCCGCTGAACATACGACATACGACATTCAGATTTTGAATGTTCAGCCGCTGAACATACGACATACGACATTCAAAACTTCATATCTTGTGTTTGTACCAGCCAACGAGGTAACTTTTGAATGTTCAGCCGCTGAACATACGACATACGACATTCAGATTTTGAATGTTCAGCCGCTGAACATACGACATACGACATTCAAAACTTCATTTCTTGTGTTTTTATTAGCCAACGAGATAATTTTTGAATGTTCAGCGGCTCAACATACGACATACGACATTCAGATTTTGAATGTTCAGCCGCTGAACATACGACATACGACATTCAGATTTTGATTTTGAATGTTCAGCGGCTCGACATACGACATACGACATTCAGATTTTGAATGTTCAGCCGCTGAACATACGACATACGACATTCAGATTTTGATTTTGAATGTTCAGCGGCTCTACATACGACATACGACATTCAGATTTTGAATGTTCAGCCGCTGAACATACGACATACGACATTCAGATTTTGAATGTTCAGCCGCTGAACATACGACATACGACATTCAGATTTTGATTTTGAATGTTCAGCGGCTCGACATACGACATACGACATTCAGATTTCGAATGTTCAGCCGCTGAACATACGACATACGACATTCAGATTTTGATTTTGAATGTTCAGCGGCTCGACATACGACATACGACATTCAAATTTTGAATGTTCAGCGGCTCAACATACGACATACGACATTCAGATTTTGAATGTTCAGCCGCTGAACATACGACATACGACATTCAAAACTTCATATCTTGTGTTTGTACCAGCCAACGAGGTAACTTTTGAATGTTCAGCGGCTCAACATACGACATACGACATTCAGATTTTGAATGTTCAGCCGCTGAACATACGACATACGACATTCAAAACTTCATATCTTGTGTTTGTACCAGCCAACGAGGTAACTTTTGAATGTTCAGCGGCTCAACATACGACATACGACATTCAGATTTTGAATGTTCAGCCGCTGAACATACGACATACGACATTCAAATTTTGAATGTTCAGCAGGTTTTAGCTGCGGGAGTTTTGCTGTAAATGCTCAGCCAGCCAACGAGATCTGGCAAACCTTTTAAAACGTTCATATCTTGTGTTTTTACCAGCCAACGAGGTATATTTTGAATGTTCAGCGGCTCAACATACGACATACGACATTCAAATATTGAATGTTCAGCCGCTGAACATACGACATACGACATTCAAAACTTCATATCTTGTGTTTTTACCATCCAACGAGGTAACTTTTGAATGTTCAGCGGCTCAACATACGACATACGACATACGACATTCAGATTTTCAATGTTCAGCCGCTGAACATACGACATACGACATTCAGATTTTGATTTTGAATGTTCAGCGGCTCGACAAACGACATTCAAATTTTGAATGTTCAGCCGCTGAACATACGACATACGACATTCAAATTTTGAATGTTCAGCAGGTTTTTAGCTGCGGGAGTTTTGCTGTAAATGCTCAGCCAGCCAACGAGATCCGGCAAACCGTTTAAAACGTTCATATCTTGTGTTTTTACCAGCCAACGAGGTATATTTTGAATGTTCAGCGGCTCAACATACGACATTCAAATATTGAATGTTCAGCCGCTGAACATACGACATACGACATTCAAAACTTCATATCTTGTGTTTTTACCATCCAACGAGGTAACTTTTGAATGTTCAGCGGCTCAACATACGACATACGACATTCAGATTTTCAATGTTCAGCCGCTGAACATACGACATACGACATTCAGATTTTGATTTTGAATGTTCAGCGGCTCGACATACGACATACGACATTCAGATTTTGAATGTTCAGCCGCTGAACATACGACATACGACATTCAGATTTTGAATGTTCAGCCGCTGAACATACGACATACGACATTCAGATTTTGATTTTGAATGTTCAGCGGCTCGACATACGACATACGACATTCAGATTTTGAATGTTCAGCCGCTGAACATACGACATACGACATTCAGATTTTGATTTTGAATGTTCAGCGCCTCGACATACGACATACGACATTCAAATTTTGAATGTTCAGCGGCTCAACATACGACATACGACATTCAGATTTTGAATGTTCAGCCGCTGAACATACGACATACGACATTCAAAACTTCATATCTTGTGTTTGTACCAGCCAACGAGGTAACTTTTGAATGTTCAGCGGCTCAACATACGACATACGACATTCAGATTTTGAATGTTCAGCCGCTGAACATACGACATACGACATTCAAAACTTCATATCTTGTGTTTGTACCAGCCAACGAGGTAACTTTTGAATGTTCAGCGGCTCAACATACGACATACGACATTCAGATTTTGAATGTTCAGCCGCTGAACATACGACATACGACATTCAAATTTTGAATGTTCAGCAGGTTTTAGCTGCGGGAGTTTTGCTGTAAATGCTCAGCCAGCCAACGAGATCTGGCAAACCGTTTAAAACGTTCATATCTTGTGTTTTTACCAGCCAACGAGGTATATTTTAAATGTTCAGCGGCTCAACATACGACATACGACATTCAAATATTGAATGTTCAGCCGCTGAACATACGACATACGACATTCAAAACTTCATATCTTGTGTTTTTACCATCCAACGAGGTAACTTTTGAATGTTCAGCGGCTCAACATACGACATACGACATTCAGATTTTGAATGTTCAGCCGCTGAACATACGACATACGACATTCAAATTTTGATTTTGAATGTTCAGCGGCTCGACAAACGACATTCAAATTTTGAATGTTCAGCCGCTGAACATACGACATACGACATTCAAATTTTGAATGTTCAGCAGGTTTTTAGCTGCGGGAGTTTTGCTGTAAATGCTCAGCCAGCCAACGAGATCCGGCAAACCGTTTAAAACGTTCATATCTTGTGTTTTTACCAGCCAACGAGGTATATTTTGAATGTTCAGCGGCTCAACATACGACATACGACATTCAAATATTGAATGTTCAGCCGCTGAACATACGACATACGACATTCAAAACTTCATATCTTGTGTTTTTACCATCCAACGAGGTAACTTTTGAATGTTCAGCGGCTGAACATACGACATACGACATTCAGATTTTGAATGTTCAGCTGCTGAACATACGACATACGACATTCAGATTTTGATTTTGAATGTTCAGCGGCTCGACAAACGACATACGACATTCAAATTTTGAATGTTCAGCCGCTGAACATACGACATACGACATTCAAATTTTGAATGTTCAGCAGGTTTTAGCTGGGGGAGTTTTGCTGTAAATGCCCAGCCAGCCAACGAGATCCGGCAAACCGTTTAAAATGTTCATATCTTGTGTCAGCCAACGAGGTATATTTTGAATGTTCCGCGGCTCAACATACGACGTGATGTGTTTGTTGGATAATGGTTTTATTATGATATTTTGGGCCGTGACTTTTTTTATAATGCTATGTAACTGAGACCCACCTGGTATAAATGATTATTTCATTTTAATGAAAAAAATTAAATGGATGTAATTGTTATAACCATATCACATAGTCTATCATTTTTATCTATGTTTCGTACATTTATTATACCCCCGCAACGAAGTTAGGGGGGGGGGGGGGGGGATACTGGAATCAGGTTGTCCGTCCGTCCGTCCGTCTGTCTGTAGACGCATTTTGTCCGGACAACTCCTCCTAAACCGATGGGCCAATTCCGATTAAACTTCACACAAATATTAATGATCATGTGTAGATGTTCATGCCACTTTATTTTTCTCAAAATTATGGTTGCTATGGCAACTGGTCACTATAAACAGGTTTTCCGATAAGAACCATAACTTTAAGATTGTCCGGACAACTCCTCCTAAACTAAATGGCCAATTTTTTTTTTTTTTTTAAAAAACCACCAAATTAGGGGGGGGGGGGGGAGAGGGCGGGAAACCTTTTTTTTGGGGGGTTTGGGGTTCTAATAAATTTTGTTCCCCCTCCGGTTTTCCTTTAGAAAAAACATTTTTTTGTCCGGACAACTCCCCCAAAAAACCGGAGGCCCCCAAAAAATTTTACTAAAACCTTTCACCAAATTTTAAGACCATTTGTAGATTTTCTTTCCCACTTTTTTTTTTTAAAAAATTAGGGTTTGAAAAGGGGGAAAACTGGGTCATTTAAAAAAAAAACTTGGGTTTTTCCCTTAAAAGTTTAAAAAAAGCCCTTCTTTTAAACTTTTCCCCCCAATTCCCCCAAACCTTAACCTTTGGCCAATTCGGGGTTAAAATTCCCCTTTTGGCGCCCAGCAAAGTTGCTGATTTTTTTTTTAAAATTATTTTTGTTTTACACAAAAAATTTTAAAATTCAAAAGTTTTCCGCAAAATTCAAAACAAGGGCCAACCCCATCATTTTCTTTTGGGTTTCCTTTTTGAACCAGTTTTCTGGCAAATATATTTTTTTAAAAATTTTTTGGTAATTAAGGGATTGTTCCAAAAATCAAAGTTAATAACTTTAAATAAAAAAAGGGAATGGCCTGTTTTCATTTTGGGAAATTGTAACCTTTTTTTCCGAAAATTTCAATGTCATTTAAAAACTTTCCCGGGGAATTTACATTAAATTAATTTTTTTTCTTTTTCCCCGGGGCTCGAAAACCTGCCTTTCGTTTGGGTTTCCGCCTTTTAAAATTAAACCCCCAAATTTTAAAAATTTGGGGCCAATGGTGAAAATTTTTTGCCCCAAAAATTTTAAATTTTTTGCCCCTTTGGCTAAAAATTAATTAAATTTTTTGATCGGAAAAAATTCTTAAAAAGGCAGAAACGACGTTAAAAATTTAAATACTTTTATTTTAACCACCAATTGGGTTTTTCCCCGTCAACTTAATAACGAACCAAAATCCATTTACCAGTTTGAAGAAAAGGGCGAACTTGGAAATGGGCGATAAAATTTTTCTTTCAAAATGGGTCCAATTTATTAATTTTTATCACCAACCGGAAAATTTAAAAAAAAAAAAACCCCAAAAAATTTATTAAATTAAACCCCTTTAAAAAATTTAAAACAATTTTTACCCTCAAAAAATAAAAAAGAAAAAGGGTTTAACAAAATTGGGCAAGGGGGGAATTTGGGTAATATAAAAAATAAAAAGGGTCTTTTTAAAATCAAAAAATTGTGACCTACCCAAACCTTTTTTAATCTCCCTTGGTTTCGAAAAAAAAAAAAAAACTCCTTTCTTAAATTTTTCCCTTTTGGTTAAAAAACTTTCCCCCTTCTCTTCTCTAAAAATTTAGTTTTTTAAAAAAATTTTTTCCCAGGAAAAGGGGGGTGGTTTGCAAAAACCAAGCGCTGTGCCAATTTGAAATTTTAGAATAGTTTTTGAAAAAAGAATTTTTTGGTTTAAAATTTTAAAACCTTCTATTTCCCAAAACTTTTATTTTTTTTCCCTTTTCATATTTAAATATTAAAACCATTTTAAAATGGGGGTTTTTGAAAAAAAAAAAATTTTTTTTGGGCTTTTTAAAAATTTCCGGGGTGGCCCCAAAACGGTTGTTAGTTATAAATTTTGGGTTTCTTTTTTGTTTGTTAAATTTTTTTGGAAACCCGGAAAAAGTGAAACCCCTTTTTGCCTGAAAAGGGGGTTGTTAATCAATTTTTGGGGGTTTTAAAATTTAAAAACGGGAAAGGGGACCCCCCCCAAAACATTTTTAGTATATTTGTCCAGAGGGGAAATCTTTACAAAGGCAAAGGTTAATAACCAAACGGTGTCCCTTGGGTCTTACTCTTTTTTAATCTCAGTTAGGATTGGGGGGTTGAGTAAATTTTTGGGGTAAATAAACATTTTTCCCTTTTCTTATTTAAATACTTGGGGTTTAAATTGCGCTAAAAAGGGGGGGAAAAATTTTTCCCCCCGGGTTTAGTGCCCAAAAAAACCCGAGGCCGGGTTGCAAAAATTGGGGTATCCCGTGGTTTTTTTGGGTCCGGGCTTAAACCGCATTGCATGGGGGGAATCAGAAGAATTGTGCCAAAGGCAACTAAATGCCCCGGAAAAAAAAAAACCCCGAAACCGAACCCTTGAATGGGGGGTTGGGTGTAAAACTTGAATTGTAACAAATTTGGGGGCAAAAAAAAAAAAAACCCAGGAGAAAACATTAGGGGGTTTTTCCCGGGGAAATGGACTTTCTTAAACTTGGGGAAAATAGCTTTTTTTTGGGAAAGGGAGGTTGTGGTTCAAAAAAGCATTTTTTTGGCTCCCCTTTTTTAATAAGTGTAAAATAAGGAAAAGGTATAATAAAAAAAAAGTGAATTTTACCCCATCCCCGGGTTTATTACATTGCTAAAAACTGCATCAAATACAAAAGGGGGAACTTTTTTGCATTTTTAAATTCCCCTTACATTTATTTTTGGGTTTAAAAAACCACTTTGGCCCAATTCCAATTTTTTAGTTTTCATTTGGGGAACCGGGGAAGGTAAAATTTGGGGGCTTTTTTTGGGCCTTTTTTGGGGCCGGCGGGGGGGTTCTTTGGCCCCCGTTTCTTTCTCCCTTCCTTTTTTCCCTTTTTTTAAGGGAAAGGGGCCCGGGGTTTTTTCCCTAAAAAAAATTTTTTAAAAATCCCAAACCCCCCCTTCCCAACAAAGGTTTAAAAAAATTGGGTTTTTTTATTTTGCCCAAAAAAGGGCCCAATTAAAACCCAAATTAAATTTTTGCCATTTAAGGGGCCCCTCCCAAATTTAAAGGAAAAAAAAAAACTTTTGGGCGAAAATTAAAAGGCCAAAAAGGGTTTTTTCAAAAAACCTTTTAAAAAAAAATTTTAAAATTTTTCCCTTTGGGGGCCAAAACCTTAAATTTGGGTTTTGCATTTTGCTTTTTCGGGAAGAGATTTTTAAACAACGGGGAAAACCAACTGTTTATTTTTTTCCCTTTTTGCCAAAAATTTAAATTTTTTAAAAAATTTTTAATTTGCAAAGGGTTTTAAATTTTGGCAAATAAAAAAAAAAAAAAACAAAAAAAAAAAAAACTTTTTTCAAATTTCCTTG
The DNA here is from genome assembly GCF_902652985.1 of Pecten maximus. NCBI lineage: Eukaryota > Metazoa > Mollusca > Bivalvia > Pectinida > Pectinidae > Pecten > Pecten maximus. The sequence goes on from NC_047019.1 coordinate 36,529,978, forward strand.
GGGAAAAATCACGCCCCCCTTTCCCTTTTTGGGTCGGGGCCGCGAAACCCGGAAAAGGGCCCTTTTTTGGGGGCTTTTTACCCCTCGGCCCAAAAAAATTCCCCGTTTGGGTTAAATTCCCCAAAGGGGGTGTTTATAAACAAAAATTTTTTTTTTTAAAAAAAATTGGCGAAAAAAATTAGTGAATCTTGAAATCACAATATCACAAAAAAAAAAAACCCCCTTCCCGGGTTTTTTTCAATGGGCATTTTTTGGGGTTTTTAATAAGGGTTTAATAAAGATGAAAAAAAACCCCCGGGGAGCCCCGGCCCCCCAAACAATACATTTGGTAAAGGGGGGGTTAAGGGGGGGGTTCCCAAAACGGGGTAAAAAAAGGGGGTTCCCCCCAAAAAAAAACCCCTTGTCTTTTTTTTCCCCCCAATGAGTTCTAAAATTCCCCCATTTTTTGGGTTTTTTCCAAAACCGGGGGGTTTCTTGGCGGTTTTTCCGGGGATTGAAACCCCTTTTCCCCTTTTTTCCCCGTTCTCTTTTAATAATCTTTTTAGCTTTTTCCTTTTTCGGGAAAAAGGGGGGGTTGGGGCTAAAAACACTTTGTTGCCTTTTTCCCCTTCGCCATGGGGGTTTCCTTTTAAAAATTTTTTCTTTTTTTTCAGGGGAAAATGGGGGGGCCATCAGAAATTAAAAATTTCAAATTGGGGGGGAGGGGGGGGGGGAAAGCAAAATGGAAATTTTTTTGGGGACGAAAAGAAAATTATTTTTTATTTTTTTTTATTTTTTAAAAGAAAAAATAAGATGATGAAAAAACCTTTCCGAGGGGGGTAATTTAATGTAAAGGGGTGCGTAATTTTTTAAATTTCCTTTAAAAAAATGAAAAAATTTAACTTTTAAGATTTTTATTCTTTTTTTTTTAATTGTTTAAAAATACTATCTGTGGGAGTTTTTTTTGGGCCCCTTTTAAAGATTGGGGGGACAAAAAATTAATTTTTCCGCCCGGGGTTTTTTGGTTTTTCAAAAAAAACTGCCCCAAAGGGGCCTTGTTTACCCCCCCAAAAACGGGGCCAAAAAAAAACATTTTTTTCTCTTTTTTGGCAAGTTCCCCCGGCCAAAAATTTGGGAATTTTCCCCTTTTAAACTGTGGGGGGGGCAAACTTTTTCCCCCCTAGTTTTTTTGTTTTTACCCATCCCCATTTTTAAAAATTCCTTGGGTTTTTTTTACACTTTTTTGGGTTTTAAAATCAAAACCCCCCGGGGGAAAAGGGGCCGGGGATGACCTACCCCTTCATTGTGTTTCTTTTCCCTTTTGGGTCGTCCCCCTTGGCCTGGGGGGGCCTTTTTCGGTTTTTGCGAAATTTTTTTTCTTTTTTCCAAAACCTTCTTTTTTTTAAAATTTTCCCAAAAAACTTTTTAAAATTTAGCTAAAATCGCCTGAAAAAAATCTTGAGAAAAATCCTGAGCTATTTTGTTTTTTACGGGCCCCGCCCCAAAAAAAAATCAAAAAAAAAAGGTTGGGCTATCTTTGGCACCCAATTAAAAAACAAAAAAAAATTTTAAAACTTCTTCTCCCATTTCCCCACGGGTGCCATGGCTGGGGATTTGGGTTTGAGAGGGTTAAAGAACGAGAGCAAACAAAGGGGTTGTTTTTTTTTTCACCCCCTCAAAAAATTTTTGAGGGGGGCATTTAAAACGGGGGGGGGGCCCTTTTTGAAAACCTTTTGGTTTTTACGAAAAACCCAGGGTTTTTCCTGAAAAAAAACCCTTTTTTTAAAAATTCTTCTCCCTTTTTCCATTTGGGGGGGGGAGTAAACCCCTAATTTAAACTAAAAATTTCCTGAAAATTGTTTCGTCAAGTGTTGCTATTTTTGGGTAAACCCCAAACTCCAGGTTTTCCCCGGCCAAAAAGGGTAAAACAGGCCAATTACTTGCTATAAAAGGTATGTGTACTAAAATTGTAAAAGGGGTCTTTAAGATTCGGGATGCCCGTTAAGCCCAGGGCCCCCCTTTTTGGATGAAAAAAAAAAAAAGGGAATTCATGTTTTTTTAAATTTGATGTTGAAACATTTCCCCAAAACCCGGATTGTCTTTTTTTACTTTATAGTGCTACATTGCCCAATAAAAAAATTTTTTAACCAAAAGGGGGGGGGAAAAAACCCCATTTCCTTTGGTACCCGGCCCATATAGCCAGAGAAAAGGGGGGCCGACCTCCTTTTTAAGCCTTAAAAAAAAAAGGGGCCCCCCCAACAGACAATTTTTCCTTCGTAAAAAAAAAAATAAAAAAAAAAGACTTAAAAAAACCCCTCTAAGGGTTTTCGAGAAAATTTTTTTCCCGGGGAAAAACCCCCTAAAAAAAAAAGGAAAAAAAGGGCCCTTTCCCAAAATTTTTCCCGGTAGAGCTTACCCTTTTGGATATTCATTGTATCTTTTCCCAAAACCAAGTGAAATGTTTTGGGGAAATGGTTTTTTCTTTGCAAAAAAACCAAAATAAACAAAGGGAAACAGTGCATTCCTCTTTCCCTTTTAAATATCATGTTGCAATTTTTAGCCCAAGAAACATGATTTTTAAAAACAGGAAAGGGGACTTTTAAAGAGAAACATTTTTCCCCCACAAAAATTCCTAGTGCTTTTCCAACCCTCCATAAAAAAATGAAAGCTTTCCCAATAGAAAAACAGTTGACCTTGCGTTTTTTTGGGCCCCCCAAGGGATCTAAAAATTATTTTAAACAAACATAAATCTATTTATAGTAACAGTAAATTTGGATTTTTGAACCGAAAAGAAAGCAAAGAAACCCTTTTTGGAAGGAAGCAGGTATAAAGTTTGAGCCTAATTGGCAAAGGAAAAACCTTAAAAAATTTTGGGTTTTTTGTTGGCCCCAAGGGAAAACCTTAAATTTTTGCATAAAAACCAAAATTTCTATTAAGTAACATGACCTTGCCCTTTTGACCTTTAAACATGAAAAGCACCCCAAGAAAAGCACTTTTTTGAATTTGGGGTTGTTTGGGCCAAAAGGGGAAAAACTCAAGTTTTTTAAACAAAACCCAAATTTGAAAACGACAAACCCCGCCGACCCCGGCCGACCCCCGACATAGAAATTTTCCTTAAAAATTTCCCCGACACTTTTGATGAAAAAGCCCTTTTATTTTTATTTTGTTTCCCCAAGGGGGGGGTCTTTAAACTTTTGCGGGTTTAAAGTTTTAAAAAGCTTACAAAAAAAAAAAAAAAAAAACAAAAACAAAAACAAAAATTTCGTTTACCCTTTTCCTGAAAGCCCTTTTTTAAATTTTTAAAAACCGTTTGAAATAAAAAACCATCTTAAAAAGTGCTTTGGAATTCAAAAACAAAAATTTAATTGAAAAAAGTTTTTAACCTTTTTCCACGAAATGTGGACATTTGGTTTTCCCGACCCCATTTTTCCCCCTTTGAAAAACCCAATTTTAAAGAAACCACTCTTTTCTTTTTCATAAAAATGGGGGAAATTATGATGCGGATGTAGCCCAATTAACAAAAGTGATTTTTTTAAGTACTCTCTTGCCTGGGTATCCATTTTTTTTCCCCCTTTTTTTAAAATGATTTTGGGTTTTATTTCATCCTTGGAATTAAACCCGGCCCAAAATAAAAGGGAATACAAGAGCATGGTTTTTTTCCTTTTGGTGAATTTTTACTTAATTACCGTTACCTTTTTAAAAACTGAGCATTTAAGTCATATTTATAAGGGCCAAAGTTTATTTTTGGGGGACAGTGTAAGAAAATTTTAAATTTTAAAAAAAAAACTTGAGAGATTTCCAAATAATTTCACGTCGGCCCGGGTAGGGGTCATTGGAAGGGGGAAGGGGTTCAATTTTTTTTAAAAGAAAGGGCCCAAACAACATTTCCCAAGAGGCCCAGAGGCCTGTATCGCTCCCTTGGTTTTTCTTTAATATGAAACAAGAATGATGTTTAAGTATACATGTTTTTTCCCCAAGGGGTATTGCTTTTGGTTCAATATATCATAGGTTTTTTAAATATGGTTTAGTGGGGTTTTTTATAAAAAAAAATGAAATTAAAATCTTAAAAATAAAATTGTTTTTTGGGGGAAAAACCCCAAGGGTGCTAAAACCCACAAATTTTGAGTGAAAACCATTGTTAGGTGCAGAAAAAAAGTTTTTTAAAACCCAATTACCCCTTTTTTGCCCCGCCCTCTACCCCCGGGGGGGTTTTTCCCTTTTCCCTTATAAAAATTTTTTAAAACCCTTTAAACCAAAAAGGATGTTTACCATTTCAAATTGGGCTTTTTTTCAGAAAAGAATTTTTAATCAATTTAAAAAATTTGAAAACCTTTTTGGCCCCCCCTTTCAGCCCCCTGGGGGGGTAAACTATAAAATGTGCCCCCAACTTTTGAACCCCCAACCCCATGACCAGGTTTCCCCATACAAATGGAGTGTTTACCTTTGCTTAGTTTCTTTATAAAAAGTTTTTTATATAAATTTTAAACCCAAAATTTAAACCTCTTTTGGCCCCCAAAACCCTCAGGCCCCAGGGGGTTGGCCCCGTTTTTGTTCAATTAAACCCCTAAACCCAAGGGAAGTTCCCAGCCCAAATTTTGGAGATATACCTTGCTTAGTCTCAAAAAAAGGGTTGTTTAAATCAAATTTTTGCCAAAATGAAAAACCCTTTTTTGGGCCCAAAAATCTCAGCCCCAAGGGAGGTCGGGGCCCCCCTATTTTTCAAATTTTTTTGGGAAAACCCGGGCCCCCAAAAAGGGAAACTTTTTCCTTTAAAAAATGGCAATATCTATTGCTTGGGTTTTAAAAAGGGGAAGTTGTTTTTATTTTCATTTAGCCCAAAAATACCCTTTTTGGGGCCCCGCCCCTTTTAGGGGCCCCCGGGGGGGCAGGGGCCCTTTTTTTGTACAATTTTTAATCCCCCCCCCCCCTAATGGGGGGGGCTTTCCAGGAAAAAATTTAGCGTCCCATTGGTTTTTTAGAGAAGAAGGGCGTTTTAAAATTAATAAAGGGCCCAAAATTTAACCCCTTTTTGGGGGAAAACCTCTTTAAAACCCCTGGGGGGGGCAGCCCCAACCCCTTTTTTACAATTTTGAGTTCCCCAACCCCATAGGGGTGCTTTTGACCAAATTTTTGGGTTTAAAATTTTTGATCATTTGGTTTTTGAAGAAGAAAAACAATTAAATTGGGCCCCTTTTTGGGTTTATTTTTGAAAAAGCCTTTTTTTGATTTTCCACGGTATATACAATTTTTATTTTATTGTTGACATGATTTAAAAAAGTATTTTTAAAAAAAAAAAAAGTCCCGAGGGAAAGCATATCAAAAAAAAACCCTTTATCACATTTCCTAAAAAGGCCCCCGGGAAATTTAAAATAAATGTTAAAGGGGGGTGCACGGTTTTGTAAACGTGAACTTTAACAAGAGGCCCAGGGGGCCCTTTAAAGGTCATCTACTCTAAATAAAACCCTTATATTAAATTTTAAATAAAGCCCTTCCCCTGTAGCAAGTATATTAAGGGGGGCCTGTTTTTCCAAAGGTGGCCATCTTGGATTTCTGACCGACCCAATAAATAATAACACTTGGTCTGGACAATCTAAGGATAATTTCTGGTAAGTTAGAGCTGAATCCCACCGGTAGAATTTTAGAAGAAGTTTGAAATAGGTGTTGTTCAGGAAAACCATGATTGCGCAATCATGTTACAAAATGGCCGCCATTGCTGCCATGCCAAAGTTTTTACGAGGCCGAAAAAATAACAACACTTTGTTGGCCCTCCTTCCTTAACATCCTCACCAATTTCGAGCTCAATGGCACCAGTGGAACTGGAGAAGAAATTTAAAATGTGTTTTTCAAGATGGCGGCTATGGCGGCCACCTTGGATTTCGAACCGACCCGAAAAATAACAACACTTGGTCGGGATCATCTCAGGATCATTTCTGGCAAGTTTCAGCCCAACAGCACTGGTGGAACTTGAGAACAAGCTTAAAATGTGTTTTTCAAGATGGCGGCTATGGCGGCCACCTTGGATTTCGGACCGACCCGAAAAAATGTCAACACTTGGTCGGGATCATCTCAGGATCATTTCTGGCAAGTTTCAGCCCAACAGCACTGGTGGAACTTGAGAAGAAGTTTAAAGTGTGTTTTCAAAATGGCGGCTATTGCGACCATCTTGGATTTCAGACTGACCCGAAAAATAACAACACTTGGTCAGGACCATCTCAGGATCATTTCAGGCAAGTTTCAGCTTAATCCCACTGGTGGAACTTGAGAAGAAGATTGAAATGTGAAAAGTTTACGCACGGCGGACGGCGCACGGCGGACGGCGGACAGCGCACGGCGCACGACGACGGACGAACCATGATGACTATAGGTCATTCTGACCCTTCGGGTCAGATGTCCTAAAAACCTTTTTAATGCCTCATTTTTACCATTGGTATGAAACTTGGATTGAACATAACACCTTCATAACATTCAAAATCTGAATGTCGTATGTCGTATGTTCAGCAGCTGAACATTCAAAAGTTACCTAGATGGCTGGTACAAACACAAGATATGAAGTTTTGAATGTCGTATGTCGTATGTTCAGCGGCTGAACATTCAAAATCTGAATGTCGTATGTCGTATGTTCAGCGGCTGAACATTCAAAATCTGAATGTCGTATGTCGTATGTTGAGCCGCTGAACATTCAAAAGTTACCTCGTTGGCTGGTACAAACACAAGATATGAAGTTTTGAATGTCGTATGTCGTATGTTCAGCGGCTGAACATTCAAAATCTGAATGTCGTATGTCGTATGTTGAGCCGCTGAACATTCAAAATATACCTCGTTGGCTGGTAAAAACACAAGATATGAACGTTTCAAACGGTTTGCCGGATCTCGTTGGCTGGCTGAGCATTTACAGCAAAACTCCCGCAGCTAAAACCTGCTGAACATTCAAAATTTGAATGTCGTATGTCGTATGTTCAGCGGCTGAACATTCAAAATCTGAATGTCGTATGTCGTATGTTGAGCCGCTGAACATTCAAAAGTTACCTCGTTGGCTGGTAAAAACACAAGATATGAAGTTTTGAATGTCGTATGTCGTATATTCAGCGGCTGAACATTCAAAATTTGAATGTCGTATGTCGTATGTTGAGCCGCTGAACATTCAAAAGTTACCTCGTTGGCTGGTACAAACACAAGATATGAAGTTTTGAATGTCGTATGTCGTATGTTCAGCGGCTGAACATTCAAAATCTGAATGTCGTATGTCGTATGTTCAGCGGCTGAACATTCAAAAGTTACCTCGTTGGCTGGTAAAAACACAAGATATGAAGTTTTGAATGTCGTATGTCGTATGTTCAGCGGCTGAACATTCAAAATCTGAATGTCGTATGTCGTATGTTGAGCCGCTGAACATTCAAAAGTTACCTCGTTGGCTGGTACAAACACAAGATATGAAGTTTTGAATGTCGTATGTCGTATGTTCAGCGGCTGAACATTCAAAATCTGAATGTCGTATGTCGTATGTTCAGCGGCTGAACATTCAAAAGTTACCTCGTTGGCTGGTAAAAACACAAGATATGAAGTTTTGAATGTCGTATGTCGTATGTTCAGCGGCTGAACATTCAAAATCTGAATGTCGTATGTCGTATGTTCAGCGGCTGAACATTCAAAAGTTACCTCGTTGGCTGGTACAAACACAAGATATGAAGTTTTGAATGTCGTATGTCGTATGTTCAGCGGCTGAACATTCAAAATCTGAATGTCGTATGTCGTATGTTGAGCCGCTGAACATTCAAAAGTTACCTCGTTGGCTGGTACAAACACAAGATATGAAGTTTTGAATGTCGTATGTCGTATGTTCAGCGGCTGAACATTCAAAATCTGAATGTCGTATGTCGTATGTTCAGCGGCTGAACATTCAAAAGTTACCTCGTTGGCTGGTAAAAACACAAGATATGAAGTTTTGAATGTCGTATGTCGTATGTTCAGCGGCTGAACATTCAAAATCTGAATGTCGTATGTCGTATGTTCAGCGGCTGAACATTCAAAAGTTACCTCGTTGGCTGGTAAAAACACAAGATATGAAGTTTTGAATGTCGTATGTCGTATGTTCAGCGGCTGAACATTCAAAATCTGAATGTCGTATGTCGTATGTTGAGCCGCTGAACATTCAAAAGTTACCTCGTTGGCTGGTACAAACACAAGATATGAAGTTTTGAATGTCGTATGTCGTATTTTCAGCGGCTGAACATTCAAAATCTGAATGTCGTATGTCGTATGTTCAGCGGCTGAACATTCAAAAGTTACCTCGTTGGCTGGTACAAACACAAGATATGAAGTTTTGAATGTCGTATGTCGTATGTTCAGCGGCTGAACATTCAAAATCTGAATGTCGTATGTCGTATGTTCAGCGGCTGAACATTCAAAAGTTACCTCGTTGGCTGGTAAAAACACAAGATATGAAGTTTTGAATGTCGTATGTCGTATGTTCAGCGGCTGAACATTCAAAATCTGAATGTCGTATGTCGTATGTTCAGCGGCTGAACATTCAAAAGTTACCTAGTTGGCTGGTAAAAACACAAGATATGAAGTTTTGAATGTCGTATGTCGTATGTTCAGCGGCTGAACATTCAAAATCTGAATGTCGTATGTCGTATGTTGAGCCGCTGAACATTCAAAAGTTACCTCGTTGGCTGGTACAAACACAAGATATGAAGTTTTGAATGTCGTATGTCGTATTTTCAGCGGCTGAACATTCAAAATCTGAATGTCGTATGTCGTATGTTCAGCGGCTGAACATTCAAAAGTTACCTCGTTGGCTGGTACAAACACAAGATATGAAGTTTTGAATGTCGTATGTCGTATGTTCAGCGGCTGAACATTCAAAATCTGAATGTCGTATGTCGTATGTTCAGCGGCTGAACATTCAAAAGTTACCTCGTTGGCTGGTAAAAACACAAGATATGAAGTTTTGAATGTCGTATGTCGTATGTTCAGCGGCTGAACATTCAAAATCTGAATGTCGTATGTCGTATGTTGAGCCGCTGAACATTCAAAAGTTACCTCGTTGGCTGGTACAAACACAAGATATGAAGTTTTGAATGTCGTATGTCGTATTTTCAGCGGCTGAACATTCAAAATCTGAATGTCGTATGTCGTATGTTCAGCGGCTGAACATTCAAAAGTTACCTCGTTGCCTGGTACAAACACAAGATATGAAGTTTTGAATGTCGTATGTCGTATGTTCAGCGGCTGAACATTCAAAATCTGAATGTCGTATGTCGTATGTTCAGCGGCTGAACATTCAAAAGTTACCTCGTTGGCTGGTACAAACACAAGATATGAAGTTTTGAATGTCGTATGTCGTATGTTCAGCGGCTGAACATTCAAAATCTGAATGTCGTATGTCGTATGTTCAGCGGCTGAACATTCAAAAGTTACCTCGTTGGCTGGTAAAAACACAAGATATGAAGTTTTGAATGTCGTATGTCGTATGTTCAGCGGCTGAACATTCAAAATCTGAATGTCGTATGTCGTATGTTGAGCCGCTGAACATTCAAAAGTTACCTCGTTGGCTGGTACAAACACAAGATATGAAGTTTTGAATGTCGTATGTCGTATGTTCAGCGGCTGAACATTCAAAATCTGAATGTCGTATGTCGTATGTTCAGCGGCTGAACATTCAAAAGTTACCTCGTTGGCTGGTACAAACACAAGATATGAAGTTTTGAATGTCGTATGTCGTATGTTCAGCGGCTGAACATTCAAAATCTGAATGTCGTATGTCGTATGTTCAGCGGCTGAACATTCAAAAGTTACCTCGTTGGCTGGTAAAAACACAAGATATGAAGTTTTGAATGTCGTATGTCGTATGTTCAGCGGCTGAACATTCAAAATCTGAATGTCGTATGTCGTATGTTCAGCGGCTGAACATTCAAAATCTGAATGTCGTATGTCGTATGTCGAGCCGCTGAACATTCAAAATCAAAATCTGAATGTCGTATGTCGTATGTTCAGCGGCTGAACATTCAAAATCTGAATGTCGTATGTCGTATGTCGAGCCGCTGAACATTCAAAATCAAAATCTGAATGTCGTATGTCGTATGTTCAGCGGCTGAACATTCAAAATCTGAATGTCGTATGTCGTATGTTCAGCGGCTGAACATTCAAAAGTTACCTCGTTGGCTGGTAAAAACACAAGATATGAAGTTTTGAATGTCGTATGTCGTATGTTCAGCGGCTGAACATTCAAAATCTGAATGTCGTATGTCGTATGTTGAGCCGCTGAACATTCAAAAGTTACCTCGTTGGCTGGTACAAACACAAGATATGAAGTTTTGAATGTCGTATGTCGTATGTTCAGCGGCTGAACATTCAAAATCTGAATGTCGTATGTCGTATGTTCAGCGGCTGAACATTCAAAAGTTACCTCGTTGGCTGGTACAAACACAAGATATGAAGTTTTGAATGTCGTATGTCGTATGTTCAGCGGCTGAACATTCAAAATCTGAATGTCGTATGTCGTATGTTCAGCGGCTGAACATTCAAAAGTTACCTCGTTGGCTGGTAAAAACACAAGATATGAAGTTTTGAATGTCGTATGTCGTATGTTCAGCGGCTGAACATTCAAAATCTGAATGTCGTATGTCGTATGTTCAGCGGCTGAACATTCAAAATCTGAATGTCGTATGTCGTATGTCGAGCCGCTGAACATTCAAAATCAAAATCTGAATGTCGTATGTCGTATGTTCAGCGGCTGAACATTCAAAATCTGAATGTCGTATGTCGTATGTTGAGCCGCTGAACATTCAAAAATTATCTCGTTGGCTGGTAAAAACACAAGATATGAAGTTTTGAATGTCGTATGTCGTATGTCGTATGTTGAGCTAACTTCACACAGCCATTTTAGATGTGTTTCATTACACAATAACTTTTACGAGAGCAACAGGTAGTTAAATTCAAATGAATCAAAGATCTTATCGGAAGTCAAGTTAGGGAAATTCATTTCAATTTAGTTTTTTTCTCTGATTCTTTTTTTTTATATTCTTCGCTTAAGAACAAATTGCACGCAAATCATTACGATTTAATGCCATGTAAATGAAAATATTAAAATGATGTATTTCCATTCTTATCTTTACAATATCAGGAGAATAGTGAATTCCATTCTAATCTTTACAATATCAGGGGTATAGTAAATTCCATCGATCCTTTCTGCTTCCAATGGATTTAAATAAAGTATTTCAGGCCTAAATTGTTTTCAAAAGATGGATTGCACAGAATCTTGCGTAATAAAGGATTTAGATAATATCAGACGATACATGGTGATGTATGAAGTGTCTAACACTATCCCCGCCTTGACATATTTCCTGTGATCTTGTTTTAATGCGTCTCCGGGCGATCCTCTGTGATAGGACGACTGGGAGTCTCACAAGGACGCCATCCTGTACGTGGTGTGTCTTCTCATTAGACTTCAATCAGATAGTTAGTATTCCTTGGTGTAACAGTAAATAGATATATTGGAGTTTGGTATGTTACACAACACTTTATTAAAATTAATATCGATATCAAGGTTTTTATGGGTCCCGACATGGTCGAATGACCACTCTGACGTCAGAGCTTTCTGTTCAATTTGTCATTTAGATTTACAAGGGTTTCACGGTCACATATACACATAGACAATATGACCAAATTGAGAAATGCCATCTCAATATTGTGTGTCATATCTAGATAAAACAGAAGGGGACGTTAGGAAAACTGTATACACGAAAAATTATAAACAAGGATCTATAAGATAGTATAGACGTGAGGGAAAGGGATAAAGTAAGGAACGGAGGAGAGTGTAAAATAAAGAACAAGGAGAGAGAGAGAGAGAGAGAGAGAGAGAGAGAGAGAGAGAGAGAGAGAGAGAGAGAGAGGGAGGGAGGAGAGAGAGAGAGAGAGAGTGGGGAAAGTGTGTAGTGTTGTGACGTTACGATACTACAGCTAAATGATGGACGGTTTGTTACTAAGAACAAATAGAAAAGTCATCTTCAACACAAATCTACAACAAAAATGCAATACATAATTAATATCCTCCAACGAAACATGGGGAAATGTCACCAAATTCTTCTTCCAGTTAAATTTCAGTATTATAATAATGAAATTGTTGTTTTGCTTTATTTGCATCTGAAAGTAAATGTGTATTCAGTTCTGGTACATAGCAGACCACAGGCATAGCCTAAACGTTTCTCCCATAGTCTAAACGTTTCTCCCATAGCCTAAACGTGTTCTCACATAGCCTAAACGTGTTCTCACATAGCCTAAACGTGTTCTCCCATAGCCTAAACGTGTTCTCCCATGGCCTAAACGTCTTCTTCCATAGCCTAAACGTCTTCTCACATAGCCTAAACGTCTTCTCACATAGCCTAAACGTGTTCTCCCATGGCCTAAACGTGTTCTCACATAGCCTAAACGTGTTCTCCCATGGCCTAAACGTGTTCTCCCATGACCTAAACGTGTTCTCCCATGGCCTAAACGTCTTCTCACATAGCCTAAACGTCTTCTCCCATGGCCTAAACGTGTTCTCCCATGGCCTAAACGTCTTCTTCCATAACCTAAACGTCTTCTCACATAGCCTAAACGTCTTCTCCCAAAGCCTAGATGTCTTCTCCCATAGCTTAAACGTCTTCTCCCATAGACTAAGCGTGTTCTCCCATAGCCTTAACGCCTTCTTCTCCCATTGCCTTGGTGTCTTCTCGCTTAGCCTAAACGTCTTCTCTTCTCCTGTAGCTAAAGTTCTGGTAGCTCTGTTGTTAGACCATGTAATCTTTGCACAATTGACAAATAAAAAAATAAATTATACTGAATGTAGTTTAAATCATTTGTAAAGGACAGCGGTAATACACTCAAGTAGCCGTCAAATATTGACACCTCCTGCCCTATCCAATGATAATAAAAATATGTGTTCTCGGAAGGGAAATCAGGTTGTATCAATGTAGTATGAAGTTCAGTATAGTTTGCTCTATTGTAAATTTACTTTTCCCCCAATTTAGATTGAATTCTGAAATTGACGGGTCATTGCGAGCCAATTTGTTATAAAAACAGATACATTTTTTTTTATTTTAGCATCTTTTATTTGCTTTAAAAAACGAGTTATTAAACATGACTATGGCCTTATCCACAATACATAATATATAAATTGAGAAATAGCCTGCGCAATCACAATGAATGCCGTTATTTACAAATAATTCAAAAAGAAGTATATCATATCATATTACCGAAAACTTTGGCTGGATTTAAGATAATTTTGCACACTTCTAAAATATATGTGTTTACATCTACTGGCAGATATTCATTTCCTTTGAGTAGTAAGTCTAAAATTAGTGACAACCTCCAGATTTAAATAATCTAAATTAGGTAGGTTTTTGTATAATATAAATTGGCATGTTGTAGCAAATTGAAATGTTGTAACAAATTGACATGCATTTATCCTGTCAAATACCAGCCAATTTGTTACAGAAAATGAAATTGGTAGAATTGGTAAAAATCGATTTATCTTTTGATGAGAAATGCTTTTTGGGTAAATATTCGTTTTTGTAGCTCATATTTACTTGACATAACATATACAATAGATCATATGATTTTAAACGGATACCATCAGTTATTGATAAAAAACAAGAACCATGTTTCAATTCATTTCACGGAAGTATCTATTGAGTGGATTGCAAGTATGAAATATAATAATGACACTATGATTTCAGAATTCAATCTAAATTGGGGAAAAGTAAAGCAAACTATACTGAACTTCATACTACATGTACATTGATACAACCTGATTTCCCTTCCGAGAACACATATTTTTATTATCATAGAAGTATGTCCATGTTTATCTGGTTAGTTTGATATAAAATATCAGCCTAGAATGATGAGTTTACAATACACAGCGTCATATTCGCAGTAATTGTGCTAATTGGAACATTCACCCCAAATGAAAAAATAAGCTTTCGCGAATGAAGTTGGTTAAGTAGAGTAATAGGGATATAATCGAGTCTGCCATTCGTAAAGAAAAACCCATCAAACTTGGACTGTAGTAGTAGCTTTAACATACAATATATAGGGTTTTAATGAATGGTTAATTACAACACTTCAAGAAACTAACTTCAAATCTACACGTGGCCAGAGAATCTCCTGTTATAGGGGAGGGAACCTTGTAGGATAGTGTTTACGGCGAGAACATCCCCCTGATGATTGGGGGTTGTGTTGGCGGTAAATCAACAAAAGATGCAGTAGAATGTTAATTCACTCCAATTGATAATTTTAGGAAATGTTCGCTTATAATAGGTATCGTTTTTATTGTTTTAACATGTGCATTGTTACAGCAGCTTAGAGTGCATAACAATAGAGTATTGGGTAAGGCCAAGGGAGATTATACAGTGTAGGTGGATGTTTACACGTGAAATGTTTGACACGGACTAGTGTTATCTGTGAGAAACTTTATAATTACAGTGTTTACTGTTGGGCTTTTCGTATGTTTGTTTATCTGTACGCTTGTATTGTCAAACAGAGCATTGTTTATCAGGTGATAGCCATCACAAAATACTGAAGATTCGTAGGTTCTGATTAACAACTAATTGAGTTCATTACTAGATATGTGTAAGGTGATGTATGTAGTCTTCACCTTGGAAATAATATTAAAAAAATATTCAATTAAATATGGACTTCGATATTGGTATTTTATATCGAAACTAAAAACTATATAAATGAAGAAAAGAATCGCAGTATTTGAGGTAGTTAACCTAGCTTTCTATTATCGTGTACAGTAGTCGTAAAGATTTGAAATAGACGACCCCGAACCAGTTTTAACATACATTCTGTAGAAGCCTTTTTATTACATGTCTATTGCCTGTAGTTTAAGCGGTAAAATACCAGTTTTCTGTGATGTTTGTGGCTGAACCTTGTCTCAAGTTCCTATTATATAAACGCTCGATAAAGACATGTCTGAATCTTGCGTTGTAAATATTTTGTCTTTGGTGAAACGAGAAAAATGTATGCTTTAATATATAGCTGGATTCTGCTGTGTAGCAGGTAGCTAGGCTTCTCGATTAAAAGAATCCAAATTTCGCCATAAAGTTTAGCTATTGATATCTGTTTTTTTTGGTAGGCTCATTCCTATAAATCGTACTATAAAATATCCCCTAAGTTAGATAACCAACCACGTGAAGCACATTATTTAGAGTTATTTGTTAATATATTTGTTGATATAAAATTTATTTCTGCCACAAAAATGATAACCACGTGACCATTATAATATCTTTAATGTCTATTTATTAAGAAAGGATCGCACATTATTTAAAACAGTATCTCATAATCAGATGCAGCAGCTGTAGCCATATCGTGTTCTACGTGTAAACTAATCACAGAAACCGATTGTTTTAAATCTCCGGATTCATAGCCGTAAAAACAATGTTCATATCGTTGCACATCGTGTGAAAGGCGACCTAAAGGTATGTACAGCTAAGCCGGTAAATACACGGCTAACTCATGTTAATGTAATGTATAACCATCAACCTAAATTGATGTACTCTTTTACACTTTATATCACATCAACATAACTGGCGTATTTCATATTAATGATAGAATGTCTAGTACATATACAGATTTAAATAGGAGGTATGGAAACACCTGAACACCAAAAAAACTTGGAATAGTGACAAGTCTGCCATACTAGTACGGGGCAAGACATTCCATGTAAGTATTGTGATAATTAATGTTGATTTTCTTTAGAAAGAATATAAATAAATAAATAAATAACGTATCTTATATATTTTATCCACTTTGAAATATCAGGAATGACCAGCATGTCTATATTTCAGTAAGTAGTGTAATAGCTTTACCCATTGTTTGTACTATTTTCTAATTTCCATAGATTATAGCATCAATCACATTTTCCTTCTGGTATTAACCGCCCGCCATTTTAAATGTTCTCATTCGAATATACGAATGTAGTGATCAACACTAATTAACTTTGACTTATTTGGTGTTTCCCACAGACATTATGTCTGCGTCAGGACACTTTTACTTATTTGGTGTTTCCGACTGACATTATACCTTTGCGTTAGGACAGGATTCTGCTTGGTCAGTTCAGGCCCACTTTACACCCGACAGAAATGATACAGGGTCGGTAATTTAGTACAAGTCAATGCCACATTACAGTTAGTAACAAACATGGATATCCGGACTGATGGTTATAAGTGCGTCTTCCTGATCAATCAATTCTAATTGGGGTAGTCTATCTGCATCACGATTCTAATCAATTTGGGGATAATCCATGTGTTTCTTTAAGCAATAAAGTACATTCTATCAGTAAATGTTATCCTCTTTGCCTTGTTAATGTTCCTAAGTGAAGATATGCTATCCTTAAGATCATGATTTACTAAAGTTATCAGACAACACAAGGAGGCAATACTGGATTCAGGTTCTAACGTTATTGTCAGATTTTCTGTTCTGTTACGGACGTCTTACTGGTCACAGCGGTTTTGTCGTCTACATTACTATCAGTTCTCGTAGTAAACGTGTCCATTAAAGACAAATGTAAAGAAAGCCAGTTTGAATGATTAAAAGTCTGATCCAGATAATCTATTGGACTGTTAATGATATGGAAGTTATATATCAAATGTTTTTTTTTGTTGTTTTAAATTGATTATATATTTGTGAAATGTTCAAGTACTGTGGCATATAATAGAAACAGGTGGTAATTAAACAGAGACTACCTTCTTACACATGAAAACAATCATGAGATTTGCTTTTTTTCATTCATCAGAATGTACATATACCAGTAGAGGAATCAAAATACGTATAAGATATTTACAGACAGTACTTTTAGTGTATTTTACCATGCTATCAGCAGGTAGGGCGTCAGAATTGTACTGCTGCCCCCATTGCATGATCGTAAGAGGCGACTAAACTTGGGATCTTATCTTTTCTCTTCTTTCTGAACAACTTTCTTCTTCCTGATGTCTCCCTTGACAATGCCTCACTTTTGGTCTTCAGTTGAGCGTTCGCCCCTGTGAGGAAGGCTTTGGGTTCTGTTCCCTGACCGAGACATACCAGAGTCATTAAAAATGGTAGTTGTTACTCCTGCTTAGCGCTCAGCATATTAGGAGTGGGACGACTGGTTCGCCCGTTGTCAGTATAATGTGACCGGGTGGGGTGTCCTGCTGGGTGTCTTCGGCAGTATGCTTCAGTGAGGTAGCACTATAAATCGGCAAAAGTTCCTAAGGAGACTTAACACGAACATACCGCAGCCTCCCAAAACACACACGCACTCACCACACGCATGCATGTCGCGTGCACGGGAGGCCGTCCTTAAATGACCTTAGCTGTTAATAGGACGTTAAACAAAATAAACCAAACCAAACTAAAAACCATGTTATCACATGTTCATAGTTGGTAACAACGAAATAACGAAAAAAACCCCACATATCAGCCACCATAATCCTCAGAGAGTTTATCGCGTGTTAAAAATAGGAGACAACGAAAAGATGAAATTAAACCGTGAGATGATTGAGGCCAATATATATTTTGCTGATTTTGCTGTAGAGCTTTAATTTAACACCCAGATATGATGCGATAATACCTCATACAACAGGTAATTTTGTGATTTGATAAAATCACATTTTATACTCTGAAGTCACTAATCAGGTGGCTGTTTACTCTCAATTCGAGAACAACATGTGCACTTTAGTTTTTGTATAATATATATGTATGGCCCTCTTGGTAGGGTGATATGAAGGTTTGTCTACCTGAAGTAGTCATATTTCCCCAAGGGTGTCTCCAAATATATATACATGTATAAGATCATTAATTAAGATGATAAAATAATAGAATTTTGTAAATACATGAAATAGTTATTTTATTTAATTCGCTTAATGGCATTTCGTCTTTAATATCAAATACTTTTAGAATACATTTACCAGTCTTTTATTTTAATCCAATAATTTCAATTCTTAATTTTCTGAAAAATGACAGTTGGTATCTACCAAGATCTAAGTAAAACATCGGCCAATTGTTATGTCAGGAATCGCTGTTCCATTGACTTTACGTCTGTTTAATGAAGAGTACGACGGATTTAAACACGTATGTCACATGCTAACACGTATGTCACATGCTAACATTATAATTATTCTCCATTGAACAGTATCAAATTTTCTCGGTACTCTTTCTCGCGGCTAGTCCTTCGTGGCCGCCATTTTGTCCATGGAGTTAAACCATGGAGTGACCGCTGTATATCAACGTACATTCAGAGGTTGATTCCGAGGCTGGAATTGGCCGAGATGTTACAATTGGCTCCATTTAGAAAGTGGAATGTAGATAGCCCGACCCACTAGCTATGTTTGAATAGTTTCATTAAGCTTTTGTTTTGGTAAACACGTAGATACATCAATAGGAAGGCAGTGTTTTCTTTACGATGAAGTTTTCAGAGAGTTTTTATCATTTCTAGAAGAGTTCCTGTAGTGATTCGATCTGTTTAAACGGGATTCAATTGCAATTCTGTTGAACAAAATGGGCTTCTATATAGCTCCAATTCGTTACCGTAATAGGAAGAACCATTATCAGAAGAGCCAGACTTGGTACTACGACATAATTACAGCACGCAACGAACTAGTGTGACCGCTAACACACACCCATCGGGTCAAAACATCGGACAATTAATTATAATCATCTCTCAGCCTTAACCCTATAATTATAATCATCTGTCGGCCATCACCCCTAAGTATTAATTAGATAGTTGTCCTTGATGTATCTACAAGTGAGGAACTGACAGTCATTATCTAACGAGTCTAGACGGGTTTCTCGTGCTATCTAAGGACGCCACTTACGGCAGCATTCTGATCTTGTTTATCGAAACACTAATGGTGTAGCAGTGTATTCAAATATGTTTTGGCCAAAGTTAAATTAAAAACATGATTGAAAAAGTAAGAATAAGATTTTCTCCAATAGGTTTTTTTTTAGGCCCAGTTGGGAAAAGAAATGCCCGCATACTAAACAATATATATTTGATTCATGTTTGATAAAGTACTGGGAATATTTACACACACTGTGTTACTATCTACAGAGAACTACGCCATGTCCTGAACTAAAATTGAGATTTTTTCCAATCTACATTGTATACTGTTTGTGCTTTAAGTGTGCACGCCAGTCTATGTATGTAAGGTCATGAGGAAGACTTCTCCGTCCAGGCTTAAAGTGCAGTCTGATATATCAATACATTAACAGATTACAATGATGGTTTCTCTGTCCATTGCTATAGTTTATAACACCTTACTGAATCTCAATATTTCATTGCCGACTATCCTATAATTGAAATGTTTGGAATTTCATCAGAGGTTACCACATATCATGAACATTTCTTGTTGATACCAAAAATTACTAATACCATCTGGCTTCTCAAGAGTCTTTAGCTAGCAGATAAATTACGAAAGAAATTTGCAATAAATACTAAAAATAAAACAAATCATTGTAAAACCCAATGTATCAATGTTATGGGTGTTGAAATTTAAGGTGATGATTTGTAATTTTACATTAATTCAACTTAAACCCAGGACCATTTACTACATTTACATATTATTTTAATGTTTATATTTCTGATAATATTTGTAGTAAAACATAATCCCACTTGGGAATTGTTCCACTCAGGATCCCCTAGAACGAATATTCATACCCTGCCTACACTGCTCTCCGGCAGAGTATGAAGTCCCTCCCATTGCCGATAGTGTAGCAAGCCCCGATGTGATTCACATCGGGCAGTATTTAGCTGTGGCTAAAATTTTCTCGGATAAAAAAACACATGTAAATTGATGATTCTGGTATCTATTATCAATATTCAAGTCACAAACCTGCACATTACGTCAATTGTTTGACAATAAATAGTAAAATCCAAAACGAGCAAGACACACGGAGATATCAGTTCAAACATACCGCCATCTTTGATACAAGCATAAAGGTCAATTTCCTTATAAGGAAATCAAAATAAATTGATGCTAATGAGATTTCCCGCGAGATTTCAACAGGAAAAACAGATTCGGAGTTATATACCTCGGTGAGGAAGGTCAATTCACTCTGAAATTCTTTAATTACGCAAAGTAAGATTCGCTTTCTTCACAAGAGTTACAAAAGAGTGGTTAAATATCTCTGATTATGTATTTATTTATCGTAGTAGCTTCATCCATATATGGTCACGGGTTCCATATTTGGGTCAGCATCCTCGCAAGAGTTCTTCGAGAAGTATCATGGCGGATCATGGAGACAACTCCGAGCATTATAATATCAGAATATGCTAATTAAAGATTTCTAGATTAGACGGTATGCTTATACATTGCAAAATTGTATTAGAAATGTTAGATTATACGAACTATTACTCCAAAATTACATGACATTCGCTATTTGTAGCAGGTTCAATGCTTTGCAACACTACCTTCAATGGAAGGGAATCGTAGCTCTGACGACAACCATCTGTCAGAAATTGTCTGTCCGTCGTCCAGAGCTACGTTATCGCAGCTAAGGATCCCCAAGACATAAAATCGTACAGAATACTATGCAGATTTATAACTATGACAACTACTTTCTGTATAAGATAGAATTATCTAATCTCTTTGTTACATCTCACTGGTTATGTCAGAAGTAGAATACAGATATCGTATTTACTATCTCTAAGATAAACGTTATCACCCGACATAGTCACTGGTCCTGTAGGAATTTCGCTAACTTTCAGTTAAACTTTTGTTAGGTAAGGAACGTATGGCGACTTATTCCATCGACTTACTCCGACAAAGCTTTTACAAAATACCGACAAGATATCTATAACGCCCGAAAGATCCAACACACACAATGATGTCCAGTACTCTTAGGATAACCTTATCTAATCTGTATCATTATATGCATTTCAAAAATACCTCTGCGTGAAATTTGTGCATGTTGCAGCTTTAAAAGTTATATCTGACTGAACGCTGACAGCCAAGAGGTTGCCGCAATCCCGTGGAAATATGTAAGGTGTTGATAGACATGACCTCTATGACTTGGCGATCACGTGTAACTCTTAATGTATTCACAGCGCTTAATGAATTAATTAATTATTACACTTAGTGTTGCGATCGGTTCGCTTAGTTTAAAAAAAATATTTTTATTGTATTGAGCGTTGCAACTGTTATGCTTGGTGTAATACTAAATTCTTACATTAAACGTTTTTATTGTATTTTAATTACCGATAATATAACAATTGTTTATACTGCTTTAGAAGTAAAGTTCGTGTCGATTACAAGACAACATGACAATATTATACTCCGATAGTTTATGTTCCCGTCAAGATCTCACAACAAAATCCCATACGTGGTCACGTTCATGGACTAAGAGAGGAGACGACAAATCGACAACACGACATTTTACCAATACACATTCTTAACAAGCATATAAGTACATATGTTCAAACTGTCGTGTTATCGCTTTGTCAGGCTGTTGGAACAATGTAACCAAGTGATATTTTTTTGTTAAATCGACACGAGATCAGCCACCATACTTGATACTAGTCAAGAATAGATCTGCATGCGAGTCCCAAGTCATGTACTTCTAGAATGTTGATGGGACTCACAGAATTTCTGGAAATACTTAGAGTTAACATTATGGGAATCATTGTTTTACGCAATATTGTTGAAAATTACTTGCTAAAATGAATGGTAGATTGATAATTGTTAGTGGACCTACTACATGATTTTTTTTTATTTTCCCAAATCTTGATTATGGTTATTTTATTCCTTCATGGTGTGCTGTGCTGTACAATGACTAGTTGGCGATGAAAAGAAACAATGGTAGTTTTTACATAGGGTGGATATGACTTAAGTTTTTGTAGAGATCATTCTATTCCAGCGATATATTTTCAGAAGAATTGTTGTTTTAGTTTCTATCGAGAGCGTGACATTTAATACTTCAAACACAGAACTGAAATATTCACCCCGCCTTTATTGATAGATAGATGGTTCCAAAACTCCAGTATGGTCCTATTCAGATCGTGGGAAGTAAAATTGATAGTCCCACAAACTCAGAAGATTGTTGGTTTACGTGGTAGGGATGAGACAATACAATATTGTCAATGGTGAAGGGGCTGTAGGAGGGGAGCCATCATTGACTGTTGGTTTACGTGGTAGGGATGAGACAATACAATATTGTCAATGGTGAAGGGGCTGTAGGAGGGGAGTCATCATTGACTGTTGGTTTACGTGGTAGGAATGAGACAATACAATATTGTCAATGGTGAAGGGGCTGTAAGAGGGGAGTCATCATTGACTGTTGGTTTCCGTGGTAGGAATGAGACAATACAATATTGTCAATGGTGAAGGGGCTGTAAGAGGGGAGTCATCATTGACTGTTGGTTTCCGTGGTAGGAATGAGACAATACAATATTGTCAATGGTGAAGGGGCTGTACACAGTAGGGGAGCCATTATCTGACGAACGACGAAGCATCACATTGTCAGCTCCACTTAATCAAATCTTATTTTTTTTTTCAAATATAACATTTTTATTGTGATTTTACTATATCTTCATTTCACCCAGTCCCTCGACGGTGTGAAATTTGTTCTGAAATTCCCGTTCAAACATAATTTATTTTGTAAAAGGAAGTAAACTTAATTTGATTGACGTGTACACAATCACATAAACAGGTAGCATATATACAATGTTAATTTTTAAGGAAATATACAACTCTGACCTTTCCGACCTTAATACTGTATACATAGACAGTCACTACAGTATAATGTTTCTAATGTTATCATACAATGTTCACCATTACGATGATACTAATTCAGGCCTATGACCTTGACCTTTTATCTTCTGACATGACCCTATTAAGTCTTGGTATTTTACAATGTCTACATCATTCTTACCGTTACGGATATAAATTATGACACTTGACCCATACGACCTTGGTGTAACATTAACCAAATGATAATTGAATGTTCAATTATTGAAACAGGTATTTTCACGTTGTGAACTTCACCATTGAACTTGTAATCTTGAACATTTAACGCCACTAAAACTAAAATACGAATTGATATTTTGACCACGTATTTGAACCTTTGTGGAATATGCACATCATGTTTATGTGAAAATTTATAATTATGAAAGTAAACTGCCTGACAGGCAACCAGGCCAAAACAACACCGTGTAGAGAAACATAATAAGTTTGGTATTATTGCTTTTATTAAGTTTCTTCTTGATTTATCTATTTATTTTATGTTATCAATTCCTCCAAATGAAACTTAAATTTGCTTGTGTCAACAAAAATATGCATATGGCCTGCGGTCGAAAGATTTATTGTTCTTAACATTTTGCACTATTCGACTTTGGAACTTGCAGAAAAAAAGTCGAAGCGACCTAATTTTGTTGCACTACACACCACCTGTGGATGATGTAGGTACATTTAAAATTTCATAAAAGATAGTATCTGTAACTGTTCAAAAGTTAGTGTCCTAACAGACTCGTATTGATAATTCGGCACGTACACATGTGTATTTGGTCTTTGACTATGTAACAAGGTCACGGCGACCCGCTTACAGTGCACTTCACTCCATCTACAATGTATGCTAAAAATTGTACTGACACTTTTGTACTTATGTGACCGTTGACATTGAGATGAAGGTCACAGGGACCACATTCCAGTCTACTGCACGCCACTTGTGGGTGTTGTCCGTACATTTTCAGTTTCAATTAAAAACATATTTATTTGTTCAAAAGTTAATGTCCGGACAAGACTATCAGAAGAACCCAAAATAAAAAACCAGAACGAGACGAGACAGAAGTACAGTGATAGTACGTACAGTATGTCTCCTTTCATTTCGGAATTTATGACATTAAACACCTTCCTGAATTTGTCAATGATAAAGTTTCGTCGCTTTGTGTAATTATTATAATATTAAGCTCTGTTATTACAATAAGAGTTGCACGGACCACCTTCACCTTCATTGTCAGTTTCGCTAGGCAAAGTCTTTGGCTAGCGAAATTGCTTCAGAGTAACATACCATTAGTCAGAATAAACTCATAGTCTGAAAAACCCTCTTCATCCTATTTAAATAAAAACGTAGATGCATGATTTTAAGTTTTTTGTAGATTATTTTCATTCCCACCTGGGGTACCCAATTCCCCATACATGTGATGACAAGCACAAAGAAAACACTTGTCTGACCTGATAGGACAGTGCCTCCAGTTTAGCGCACGCGCTCATGATTGACAGAGGCCGGCTGTAAGTCAGCCTCAGGTTCCCGATATCTCAGTATTACTGAATGAAATAAATCCATTCTTCGCGCTTGATAGCGTCTGTGACGTATTGCGGATAAAGCTTTTTTTTCAAATTCATCAGACGGCTTTCTGTATTCGCATTAAGAAAATAAATAAGTCTGACGTGGCTTTTTCTTTGATTGCGTTGTGTCGACTCTATAGCAATCTCAGTTGAAAATGCATAAAACCGGGTTTCCAGACCAATCGTGGAACTTCAGAAAACTGAAAGACGGGTTTTTGTGACAAGTTATTTGGCTGGTTTGACGGGCTTTACGACACGTATCTGTTGTGCAGTTTATTACTCTAGCTGGGAGGCGGATATCGCATCCAGTTTCCGAACCAGGTATCTAGCTGCGCCAAGGAACATAAAATATCAATCTATACGATAACTGACCTCTTTTATTGTTTAATAATTCTTTTCGACATATTTTCATTTTGTTACCAGGGAACAGTTAATATTATATAGGTCTCTGGTCTTCTCGAGGCATCAGTTACTTAAATATTGGTTTACTGGTACATGTTTACAAAGAACAACGAGAAATTCAACTTCAGTGATTTACGGGAGCCCCTTTCAGGACAAAAGGTGTCTTACCCCAAGAACACAACAACATTATAAGACACTCCAGAGTTAGGTGTCTTGTTCAAGAACACAACAACATTACATGATACTGCGGCAAAACGTGACTCCACTTCCATTAGATACACAAACTGTCCTTGATTACGACGGAACACTCATCCTGGTCTTACCAATAAGCTATCATGGCCAAACGAATGGTTGGAAATATTGGTTGAATGTTTGATAATAATATCAAATTACGTAGTCAGAGATAACATATTAAACGCCGAAAATATTGGTGTTATTCAGCATTCCAACGAATCCATGACGTCATCGACTTTTGTAATGTACTTTCTAATGGATGTTGAGAAGTAAATGAGAGAGAATCGAACATATAACTGGGGTTTAATTGGTACAAGCTGTCCAACTCCAATGGATGTAAACATGTATATGGGAATTTGAAATGTCATTTCGACACATAATCCTACCACAACTACACACATCTCCCTATACAGTCCATCTGACTACAGGCACTTACCGACGCCCACAACGTCTATAACAATTACAGGCCGTTTAAATTGCGTTATGGACTATTTTTATATCAGAATGTGTGACATATACTGTGAGCGTATTACAAATTGTTTTATGTGTCGTTGTAATGTGTTGTTGTAATGTGTACTCTGTAGATGCTATCACAAACTAACATAAACGATAGCCATTCCAACCTAGAGTACAGCCCGACCCCGTCACAGATGGCTGTTTTGCTAACAACTACCTATTCCCGACAGAGTGCTTGAAAGATGACCATTCAAACCATTTTATTATGTTACAATGACCATTCACGGTTAGGGAGGCAATCAAGGCAACCAGCGAATAGTTGATGAATCTGAGCGAGGAATGAGAAACTCGACGGAAACTTAGGAGCTGGGGAAGGAGTACTTCAGCTAAGGTCTCTGGCTGTGTTTAGGTTCTTACGCCAACCGACCTTTAGGGGACAACTATTTGATTCAGATGGTACGGGGGATATTTTCCTAATATGTGATTTAATATAGCTCCAGGACCAGCTGTTGTATTTTGACGACGAACAGATTTAGGTTTCAATTACTACCATATCGGCAAAGAGAAAATACAAATTAAAGTGTGATTAAAGGTGTGGTCAACATTAAAATTTGGCTCACACGTCAATTTCATTTATTTAAAAAAAATATATATAGAGGCATGAAAATGAACCATAACCTCATACATGATTAGTCGTTATTACTTCTAATAGTCGTAGTGGGCGTCAGAATTGTACCTGCTGTCCCCATTGCATGATCGTAAGAGGCGACTAAATTTGGGATCTTATCTTTTCTCTTCTTTCTGAACAACTTTCTTCTTCCTAATGTCTCCCTTGACAATGCCTCACTTTTGGCCTTTAGTTCAGCGTTCTCCCCTGTGAGGAAGGCTTTGGGCCCTGTCCCCTAGCCGAGACATACCAGAGTCTTTAAAAATGGTAGTTGCTGCTCCTTGTTTAGCGCTCAGCATATTAGGAGTGGGACGACTGGTTCGCCCGTTGTCAGTATAATGTGACCGGGTGGGGTGTGCTGCTGGGTGTCTTCGGCAGTATGCTTCAGTGAGGTAGCACTAAATCGGCAAAAGTTCCGGCCTATCACAAGGAGACTTAACACGAACATACCGCAGCCTCCCAAAACACACATACGCACTCACCACACGCATGCATGTCGCACGCACGGGAGGCCGTCCTTAAATGACCTTAGCTGTTAATAGGACGTTAAACAAAATAAACCAAACCAAACCAAATAGTCGTAGTGGACCTCCCTTACATAACACCAAATTGAGTGAAGGGGGTATCCTAACAAAATGGTTAATACTATTCACAGGCTAATATAAATTTGAAAATCAATTATAACATTCTACAGTGTATAAATTTACTGTTATTTTGATACCAAATGCGTCATGTTGACATACATGTAGGAAGTGAAGGGATACATTTAATTAGAATTAAATGGAAAATTTTCACAAAATCTAAAACGTATACAATCTTTTCAACTTGAACTAGTATAGTTGTAATTCCTTTGATTTGATAGTATACCTATTTTACAAGAAATACAAGTCGCTGACGACAGGATATTTTAGTAAACGAACCCTATTTCACACCGAAAACAACTAGTAAACACTGAACGTTATGTAACAGCTGAGAAGGGAGGGATACTCGAGTGTGTCTGGACATTTAATAAAAGATGACATCACTTCGTAAGATTTTGCTGACGATGTTTATCTCTTGCAAATTTGTTAGGTCTTGAGTAAATATTTATCGAAGAAGTTATGCGACTTACGTAAAGGAATGACATCAGTTATTGACCAAATGGGCCTGAGAGTTCACCACAGTAGTTAGGTGTTGTAGACATCAGTTATTGACCAAATGGGCCTTGGAGTTCATCACAGTAGTTAGGTGTGATAGACATCAGTTATTGACTATATGGGCCTGGGAGTTCATCACAGTTATTAGGTGTTACAGGCATCAGTTATTGACCACATGGGTCCGGGATTTCATCACAGTAGTTAGATGTAACAGACATCAGTTATTAACTATATGGGCCTGAGAGTTCACCACAGTAGTTTGGTGTTATAGACATCAGTTATTGACTATATGGGCCTGGGAGTTCATAACAGTAGTTTGGTGTTACAGACATCAGTTATTGACTATATGGGCCTGGGAGTTCATCACAGTTATTAGGTGTTACAGACATCAGTTATTACCCACATGGGTCTGGGAATTCATCACAGTAGTAAGGTGTCACAGATATCAGTTATTGACTATATGGGCCTGGGAGTTCATCACAGTAGTTTGGTGTTACAGACATCAGTTATTGACTATATGGGCCTTGGAGTTCATCACAGTAGTTAGGTGTGGGCCTTGGACTTCATCACAGTAGTTGGATTTGGACATCTGGTGATATGACGGCAGTATAATTAGGCGTAAAATAGTATAGGAGCTAAGGAATCGTAGGCCAACTACAAATGGATCATGCGATATTTTCCTTATTTCGTATGATGAATCTTCATTTTTTACCTTTAAATAAATTGAAATAAAATCTTTTTACAGTGATATTGAATGTTTCCATCGTTTTGATTTTGATAGGACATTTGTCAGTAATAACATTGCATGTTATAGCGCCATAAGACCAGTTACTTCTATTTGTTTAGTTACCATTCTTGCAACAGCAAAATAGATGACGTCATTAATAGTCAATACTGGTTATGTGGCAATGTTATCAATTCGTTCTTACTCCCAAAACACGCTTGAGCTGAATGATGCATATAAGCAATTCAGACCGTTTCCAGATGGTATTCAGTAAATTTGATATCCAGCTGGAAGCTTCTAATTTTCATCATTAAACGCTTCATGAACTGTAATTTCCGGTTTTCAGATTTACACTGACTAATGCATAATAGAAAATATGGTATTGCTCTTTTCGAAAATAACTGACTAGAAAAACTTGAAAAAATCGTGTTCATTGTAGTAACGTTTGCCGTTTGTTAAGTTGTAGTTGCGTTACCCGTTTCGCATGATTAAATCGATTATTAATCCCATAAAAGAACATTGCTACGAAGACTCTTATGTGTTGAGGTAATACGCGATGTTAAAGCGAGATATTATAGTAGCGCGATCTCAGACGATATAACCTACATAATGGAAACACCCAAAGTCAATACTTAAATAAACCCCCAAAACATGAATTTGACAGGACCACATGGTTTAATCAAATAAATAGTATTGTAGAGAATATCAGGAAAGTAACATCTCCATTTCCTGAGCCTTTGTAATTGGTGGTGCTTATTTTCCTACAAAGTCGCGTCACATCATCATGTAGCGGGGTCAAGCACACCGGCGCATGAGCGGCGACCTCTGAACAATGGGACTTGTCATATGTATGCTTCTCTGAATTTCCAGAAGTATATTTTCTCCCAATGGGATACTTGGCTACAGTGACGATCAGAAATAATAGCCCGATTTGTTCTGACACCTGGCGTCTGACACCTATCCTACAGGCAGAAGTGCCTTTCACTACGATATACTGACATGTCTATACTAATAACACTTTAACCTGTTAGTATCAACATATCTCATGTTTCCGATTATCACTGCGGGTCCGCCATGTTTAGAAGTGATTTGTATGTAAATGCATAAATGACACGTAAGAAGAATGAGAAAGGTATTTATTTGTATGACATCACTCTATCCAGGGTCGGACGGTACCTCACACCGCCGTTGGATGTCGGATGTGCCAAAACGATGTATATAAATCATAACTAAAAAAACGGGCAAAAGAATCTCTATTGAATCAAAGGTTATCATGGAACTGCGATACAAGGTCGGTAAATACCTACTTAAATACTCCTCAAAGTATCGTCTGACAATCACCTTGACGGTAGTCATCTAACAGCAGGCAGCTCTACGGTGTATTCCGACACCCTTTGTAATACTAATCACCCTTAGGACCAGAACGTTGGTCGTAATTCAGAGCTCAGTCACACATCATCTTATATCTGGCGTAGTCATACGAAATAGGTGGTTCTTTGATCTCTTACAATGTAGAGTATCGTGCATGTTTACGTACATCACTTGGGTTTATATCATCTCCCTAATACGCCACTCTAGAAATCATTATAACGACACACACCCGAAGCTGTTCCTAAACTATCTTGTTTATATATATATAAACATGTTATTTTTGATAAGCCAGCGTTTATGGAGTATACAGTTCTGTAATGTCGAATTTGTCATTTGTGTTCCAATAGTGTTCGTGACGAGTATCATTATTTTGTCTTATTTCTAATTATGAATTATTATGCCAAACTAGAAATTTATGTATTCCAAATTATTACTACATGTATAATACCCTCACCTGACAAAATGAAGGTTTAGTTTCTCTATGTAATGTTCGTGTGCTCGCAAATGTTCGTTTGTTGGAAGACTTGAAAAAATTATAATTGAAGAGTGTATGAGATTTGTTGTGTTCCGCCGTGTATGAAATTTGCTGTTTGTGTCTGAGCGATCAATAAAGATCTGAAATATGTTAATGAAGAAAATTAATGTATTAATAAGATTGAAATTTTTGCTTAATCGAAATAGTCTTTTAAAAATGTATAAATTAATTACCTTGTCGGTTTTAAAATATGCGTGTGAAGTATGGGATGGTTGTTCTAAATTTGAAACTGAATTGTTAGAGGAAGCTCAAAGTGAAGCTGCCCGTATCATAACAGGCCTTCCTTCGCATGCGCGTATAGAACCCTACGTTTTGAAACTGCTTAGATACATAATAAGTTATCTCCGGACTATTTGAATGATCTCCTTCCATCTACTATTGCAAAAAATAACCGATATGCTCTTAGAAATAACAGTGATTGTCGACTTCCACCATATAGGCTTTCTCTGACAAAGCTCTCGTTTATACCTCCACTATCATATGACCATTCGTAGCTGGAACTTGTTACATATATCTGTACGATCGTTGCCTTCCCTTGATTTGTACAACCAGCTCCACCTATCTACATGTATGGTGGAAGAAAGTTAAACATTTTACATACTAGATTGCGGCTCTCAAATATGATCTGTATCGAGTGAATCTTATTCGTGATCCGTTTTACACCTTTACGACTGTATACATTCCATTTGTTTTTAATCTATTTTTTTCTCTATTCTTCTTATTGACCTTGTTACGTGTTAGTTCACGCGACCATAGATATGAAGGCTGTGTCCCCACACCATTACATTAACTCCATAAAACCGGTTCCTACAGAGAGTGTTTGATGTCCACAACAAGGACTCGTTGTAAGAACAATGTCACGTTGCAGTGTCCCTGTGTTGTAAGCATAATGTCACGTTGCCGTGTCCCTGTGTTGTAAGTTTAATGTCACGTTGCCGTGTCCCTGTGTTGTAAGTATAATGTCACGTTGCCCTGTCCCTATGTTGTAAGAACAATGGCACGTTGCCCTGTCCCTATGTTGTAAGTATAATGTCACGTTGCCGTGTCCCTGTGTTGTAAGTATAATGTCACGTTGCCGTGTCCCTGTGTTGTAAGTATAATGTCACGTTGCCGTGTCCCTGTGTTGTAAGTATAATGTCACGTTGCCGTGTCCCTGTGTTGTAAGTATAATGTCACGTTGCCGTGTCCCTGTGTTGTAAGTATAATGTCACGTTGCCGTGTCCCTGTGTTGTAAGTATAATGCCACGTTGCCGTGTCCCTGTGTTGCCGTGTCCCTGTGTTGTAAGTATAATGTCACGTTGCCGTGTCCCTGTGTTGTAAGTTTAATGTCACGTTGCCGTGTCCCTGTGTTGTAAGTTTAATGTCTCCCTGCCGTGTCCCTGTGTTGTAAGTATAATGTCACGTTGCCGTGTCCCTGTGTTGTAAGAACAATGTCACGTTGCCGTGTCCCTGTGTTGTAAGTATAATGTCAGGCTGCCGTGTCCCTGTGTTGTAAGAACAATGTCACACTGCCGTGTCCCTGTGTTGTAAGTATAATGTCACGTTGCCGTGTCCCTGTGTTGTAAGTATAATGTCACGTTGCCGTGTCCCTGTGTTGTAAGTTTAATGTCTCCCTGCCGTGTCCCTGTGTTGAAAGTTTAATGTCTCCCTGCCGTGTCCCTGTGTTGTAAGTATAATGTCACGTTGCCGTGTCCCTGTGTTGTAAGTATAATGTCTCCCTGCCGTGTCCCTGTGTTGTAAGTTTAATGTCTCCCTGCCGTGTCCCTGTGTTGTAAGTATAATGTCACGTTGCCGTGTCCCTGTGTTGTAAGTATAATGTCACGTTGCCGTGTCCCTGTGTTGTAAGTTTAATGTCTCCCTGCCGTGTCCCTGTGTTGTAAGTTTAATGTCTCCCTGCCGTGTCCCTGTGTTGTAAGTTTAATGTATCCCTGCCGTGTCCCTGTGTTGTAAGTATAATGTCACGTTGCCGTGTCCCTGTGTTGTAAGTATAATGTCTCCCTGCCGTGTCCCTGTGTTGTAAGTTTAATGTCTCCCTGCCGTGTCCCTGTGTTGTAAGTATAATGTCACGTTGCCGTGTCCCTATGTTGTAAGTATAATGTCACGTTGCCGTGTCCCTGTGTTGTAAGTATAATGTCACGTTGCCGTGTCCCTATGTTGTAAGCATAATGTCACGCCGCCGTGTCCCTGTGTTGTAAGTATAATGTCACGTTGCCGTGTCCCTGTGTTGTAAGCATAATGTCACGCCGCCGTGTCCCTGTGTTGTAAGTATAATGTCACACTGCCGTGTCCCTGTGTTGTAAGTATAATGTCTCCCTGCCGTGCCCGTGTGTTGTAAGTATAATGCTATAAAATATAAAACGATGCGTTCTGTTACCACTATTTTGGACGGAGTCTGTTGCTACATTTCTATGGACATGTGTTCAGCACTGTTGTGTTTCTTTAATAGATTATGCCCCGTAATTACGCTTTAGAAAACATTACGATCTAATTAAGATTAGACGTGTAATTTCTGTTCCTGTACGATACTCTATCAATACAGCAGGATGTCATCTGAGCATAACCGTTTAGCTCAGCTAATCAGCGCATGACCTATGCAATTGTCGGTTTGATTTCATTCTTTGGAAGTATAATACATCATGTACTTACGTAAATTTCCAAATGCGTTCCTGTGGTCGATAGCAGCGGCACACAATGAGGCTTCACCCACTCGGGCATTATAGAGAACACCTCAACGGATTTATAGTTTAAAAGACATGTGCTGCCTGTGCTGCACGAGATATTATTGTGTTCCGTTAGGGCCAAATTTCCAATATCGCTCCTTCGTCCTTCGACTTCAACGCAAAAGGAGCGAAAACACGATGCCGAAGGAACGAAAACACGATGACGAAGGAGCGAGGAAGCGAAAGAGCGAAGGAGCGAAAATACGATGGCAAAGGAGCGAAGTTCCATCGCTCCATCGCCATCGTGCTTTCATTTCTTCGCCATCGTGTTTTCGCTCCTTCGCTCCTTCGTTTCTTCGCTTCTTCGATCCTTCGTCATCGTGTTTTCACTCATTCGCTCCTTCGTCATCATGTTTTCGCTCCTTCGCATTTAGTTGAGAGGACCGAATGAGCGATATTGGAAAGTTGGCCCTAACGGAACACCATACGAGATAGACATTGAAGGCAACAGCTTCGCAAAAAAAAAAAAAAAAAAAAGGTTTGAAAGGGGGGAATAACGTGTACGGTAGCAATTTTCCAAATCCAGTTCAGATGGCAACGCAATCCGTCCTGTCGACAAGACATTGTATAATCGTTTTCTATTCTTCTTTCAAAGGAAAGCCAAGGGGATTTTTTTTATTACCGTGGTCATTAAGACAGTCAGCCAATATTGTTTGTGATTTTTTTCCGCATTTTAGATCAAACGCTACATTGAGTCGTAAATACTAAGGAGACACGGAGACACAACCGAAGGCTCGTATAGGACTCTTTGTCATTGGTTGAGTATTGACGTCATTGACCAGTTTGCATTGGCTTACATTTGAAGCTCAAAGGTCACGCTGTGAAATATTTGGGCAATCATGCTCCTTATGAATGCAAACAAAAAGTAGTTTAAGCATGAAATGGTCGTGTATATATTAGAATATATGGACGGTAAAAATCATACTTACGGCAACTAATGTAGGTCCAATGTGATTCGATGATTAGATAAGCAAAAATATTACCCGCCATTGACAAAAAACAGCCCCAACGCATTGACCTTTATCATCATTTACTCAGCACGGGACCACTAACACGTTCATCGTCTTTTGTGGTAAAGTACATGTGTATTAAAAACAGATAAATTAAATAAGAATTTTTGACGTAAAAATTCCAGTATATTTCTAATCGGCAGGACTAATCTGCCTTTATAAGCCACCTATGATGTAGTTTGACCATCTGTTTTCAATACACAGAAGAAAAGTACAGAACCCTGTAGTATATGTGTTAGTTGTACGATAAACACGAGTCCTATAGGTCTCGGTAGTATATGTGTCAGTTGTACGATAAACACGAGTCCTGTAGGTCTCGGTAGTATATGTGTTAGTTGTACGATAAACACGAGTCCTATAGGTCTCGGTAGTATATGTGTTAGTTGTACGATAAACACGAGTCCTATAGGTCTCGGTAGTATATGTGTTAGTTGTACGATAAACACGAGTCCTGTAGGTCTCGGTAGTATATGTGTCAGTTGTACGATAAACACGAGTCCTATAGGTCTCGGTAGTATATGTGTTAGTTGTACGATAAACACGAGTCCTATAGGTCTCGGTAGTATATGTGTTAGTTGTACGATAAACACGAGTCCTATAGGTCTCGGTAGTATATGTGTTAGTTGTACGATAAACACGAGTCCTATAGGTCTCGGTAGTATATGTGTTAGTTGTACGATAAACACGAGTCCTGTAGGTCTCGGTAGTATATGTGTTAGTTGTACGATAAACACGAGTCCTATAGGTCTCGGTAGTATATGTGTCAGTTGTACGATAAACACGAGTCCTGTAGGTCTCGGTAGTATATGTGTTAGTTGTACGATAAACACGAGTCCTATAGGTCTCGGTAGTATATGTGTTAGTAGTAAGATAAATCTAGGTCCTACAGGTCTCCATAGTATATATGTTAATTGTAAGTTAAACCTGAGTCCTACAGGTCTCCGTAGTAAATGTGTTAATTGTAAGTTAAACCTGAGTCCTACAGGTCTCCGTAGTAAATGTGTTAATTGTAAGTTAAACCTGAGTCCTACAGGTCTCCGTAGTAAATGTGTTAATTGTAAGTTAAACCTGAGTCCTACAGGTCTCTGTAGTAAATGTGTTAGTTATAACTTAAACCTGAGTCCTATAGGTCTCCGTAGTATATGTGTTAGTTGTATGATAAACCTGAGTCCTATAGGTCTCCGTAGTAAATGTGTTAGTTGTAAGCTCAATGAACATTCCTTTCTGTCATCACATACAGGTACCAATTAAGCAGTTACAGTGTTAATGATACAAAGTGTACATTCCGGATTTATGAGGAAACCTCATTGACTTTGACTAATCTGACGCAACTGTTACTGCTAAGCCTTTTTTCAGACTATTAAACAGTCTTTATCATTTACGATGACAGCATATGGCGAATGTTTTTTTTAATAATGTAATATTGATAATGTAAAGTATTCTTTATGGACATTAGCATAGGAAGAATGGTAATATAAGGTCAGAGGTCCCTGGCTTTTTCACGATTTTCGGGGAGGAGTGGGTCTTCAAGATCCTAAAGAGTCTTCTGAGACGTCGTTCAAATCTTTGTTCTATTTGGGTACCTCCGAAATATACATAAGTTTTCAAATATAGAGTGCGCATATCTGGTATTGATATTATAGCTTGATTGGTTAAAAACAGAAAAACCTGAAAACGACGAGAAATGTTGAAGGTCGGAAAGACGACTACCCTGGAGTATGACGACACAGTTTACCAGACACGTGCTCGACGACACAGTTTACAAGACACGTGCTCGACGACACAGTTTACAAGACACGTGCTCGACGACACAGTTTACAAGACACGTGCTCGACGACACAGTTTACAAGACACGTGCTCGACGACACAGTTTACCAGACACGTGCTCGACGACACAGTTTACAAGACACGTGCTCGACGACACAGTTTACAAGACACGTGCTCGACGACACAGTTTACCAGACACGTGCTCGACGACACAGTTTACAAGACACGTGCTCATGGTGTGTATCCCGGTGACAAACATAATGTTACATTGTTGGCAGGAGTGTAACAATGCGCCATAAACAGGATTCTGACTGGTCCACATGTGTTGAGTGATGTTGGCGACATCTCGAGTACGCCATTTTGAAGACATTTCTTGTGAGGTTGGCTAAGTCGATAATTAAGTGGATGGGGGTTGTGAGTGGTAATGATGTGTACATATGTATCAAAGACGAATAGTGTAACATCACAACAAAACACTTGTACTAATTCCATGTTGGTGAGCTGTATGTCACAACCGCTATTGTTATGATAAAGCGCTGTAATTATTGGACTTAAATTGGTGAGTGATCGCGCCTGCTATGGTGATAATTGTATGGTGTAACTTTCCATTTAGTTCTCGTCAAAACAAGTTAATAGTAGGAACGTTTGTTTCATTCACTTCCTCTGCAAATAGTTACAGGTTCACAAATTGTATTATTACTTTGTTTTGTAGTGAAAAGTTGACGTTTTTTTAATGATAATTTAGTGTAGAATGTGACCCAGGTCGCCGCGTATGAATATGAACATTGGCTGTAACGTGTCTGTGTTTTCAAACATGCCATACCTGTAATTGTTGTAATATCAAATTATTGCGAGAAAATGTGATTAAGATAAAATAATATAAATGACTCTTTGAATGTTGTTTTTGCTAAAAGAAAACAATGTAAAATTCGTTTAATTTTGTTTATTTTATGAGATAAATCCAATAGAGCAGTCGGAAAAGTTTTCGTAAACGCAAATTTTCGTCATGTTCCATTGGACTTGATCTCACAAACTAAAAAAAACACAAAACAAAAAACTAATGCTTCAATGAAAATATGACACCGTTTGTGTAATGAAAAGATGACGTCGTTTGTGTAAAGTTTTCTATCAGTTATGGCTGATGCTATTGTAGGTATTCTACATGACAATACTCTAGTCCTGGTGCCAAAACAAATATACATGTATAAAGCTTTGTCGATATATAAAACTATGGCATGATATAAGTAATCTTAACTTCATAATAAA
Organism: Pecten maximus; assembly: GCF_902652985.1. Taxonomy (NCBI): domain Eukaryota; kingdom Metazoa; phylum Mollusca; class Bivalvia; order Pectinida; family Pectinidae; genus Pecten; species Pecten maximus. The sequence goes on from NC_047019.1 coordinate 36,566,547, forward strand.
CAGCGTATTTTTCAAAGGTGTCGTAAATGATATACCAGTAATAAAACAGACCGTTTTGCAGTGTTCTTATACCATGTAATGGATTTAGAAGGGGATGTGTCACAGTAAGGAATATAAAGAAATGGAGATATGCCAAATCGAACTCTGTGTTTATTGCAGACTTGTTGGGATTCTTATTACACTAAGCATCTTTACTGCGTAATGAAACATAACAGGTTCACGCAGATTGTAACCCCTCCCTCTCGTTATATTGTGTAATACAACATTACAGAGTTACCCATAGTGTAACCTCCCTCTCGTTATATTGTGTAATACAACATTACAGAGTTACCCATAGTGTAACCTCCCTCTCGTTATATTGTGTAATACAACATTACAGGGTTACCCATAGTGTAACCTCCCTCTCGTTATATTGTGTAATACAACATTACAGAGTTACCCACAGTGTAACCTCCCTCTCGTTATATTGTATAATACAACATTACAGAGTTACCCATAGTGTAACTTCCCTCTCGTTATATTGTGTAATACAACATTACAGAGTTACCCACAGTGTAACCTCCCTCTCGTTATATTGTGTAATACAATATTACAGGGTTATTCACAGTGTAACCTTCCTCTCGTTATATTGTGTAATACAATATTATATTTTGTAATACAACATTACAGGGTTACCACAGTGTAACCTCTCTCACGTTATATTGTGTAATACAACATTACAGGGTTACCCATAGTGTAACCTTCCTCTCGTTATATTGTGTAATACAACATAACAGGGTTACCCACAGTGTAACCTTCCTCTCGTTATATTGTGTAATACAACATAACAGGGTTACCCACAGTGTAACCTCCCTCTCGTTATATTGTGTAATACAACATTACAGAGTTACCCACAGTGTAACCTCCCTCTCGTTATATTGTGTAATACAACATTACAGAGTTACCCATAGTGTAACCTCCCTCTCGTTATATTGTATAATACAACATTACAGGGTTACCCATAGTGTAACCTCCCTCTCGTTATATTGTATAATACAACATTACAGAGTTACCCATAGTGTAACCTCCCTCTCGTTATATTGTGTAATACAACATTACAGAGTTACCCACAGTGTAACCTCCCTCTCGTTATATTGTGTAATACAATATTACAGGGTTATTCACAGTGTAACCTTCCTCTCGTTATATTGTGTAATACAATATTATATTTTGTAATACAACATTACAGGGTTACCACAGTGTAACCTCTCTCACGTTATATTGTGTAATACAACATTACAGGGTTACCCATAGTGTAACCTTCCTCTCGTTATATTGTGTAATACAACATAACAGGGTTACCCACAGTGTAACCTCCCTCTCGTTATATTGTGTAATACAACATTACAGAGTTACCCATAGTGTAACCTTCCTCTCGTTATATTGTGTAATACAACATAACAGGGTTACCCACAGTGTAACCTCCATCTCGTTATATTGTATAATACAACATTACAGAGTTACCCACAGTGTAACCTTCCTCTCGTTATATTGTATAATACAACATTACAGGGTTACCCACAGTGTAACCCCCTTCTCGTTATATTGTGTAATACAACATTACAGGGTTACCCACAGTGTAACCTCCCTCTCGTTATATTATATAATACAACATTACAGGGTTACCCATAGTGTAACCTTCCTCTCGTTATATTGTATAATACAACATTACAGGGTTACCACAGTGTAACCTTTCTCTCGTTATATTGTGTAATACAACATTACAGGGTTACCCACAGTGTAACCCCTCCCTCTCGTTATATTGTGTAATACAACATTACAGGGTTACCCACAATGTAACCTCCCACTCGTTATATTGTGTAATACAACATTACAGGGTTACCCACAGTGTAACCCCTCCCTCTCGTTATATTGTGTAATACAACATTACAGGGTTACCCACAGTGTAACCCCTACCTCTTGTTATATTGTGTAATACAACATTACAGGGTTACCCACAATGTAACCCCTCCCTCTCGTTATATTGTGTAATACAACATTACAGGGTTACCCACAGTGTAACCTTTCTCTCGTTATATTGTGTAATACAACATTACAGGGTTACCCACAGTGTAACCTCCCTCTCGTTATATTGTGTAATACAACATTACAGGGTTACCCATAGTGTAACCTCCCTCTCGTTATATTGTATAATACAACATTACAGGGTTACCCATAGTGTAACCTCCCTCTCGTTATATTGTATAATACAACATTACAGGGTTACCCATAGTGTAACCTCCCTCTCGTTATATTGTGTAATACAACATTACAGGGTTACCACAGTGTAACCCCTACCTCTTGTGATGTTGTTTCAGGCATGGAATCGACACTGCTCTAGTAACATAACAATCGTTAGATGTTTGTTAGAGGCGATACAGTTTGGGCGACTGTAGGGACAAGTGTTGCGCGTGCGGATGGGAGATTAAAGAGGAAGGTTACCATGGCTGGTATCACAGTATACATGGTCTAATAGTGTTTTTATCAAAGTGGTGATATTTCATTCTCAAAATATCAACAGAATTAACTTACTTACCTAGTAGGTGGTATACCCAACATTACATTCAAGGTCAACACAGATCGCACGTGTGGGCTATCAACACGTGTTGGTGATTATATTAAGGTGTCATTGTCTAGTTATGGTGTGTTGGCTCACTGTTTACCTACTCAGTATCTATATATCGCTCTTGTACGACTGAACAAAAGAAAGTGATAACAAAACAAATTAAAATAGCACGTGGCCGTATCTAACTTCGGTCATGTTGTAAAGCCGAATATATTCCAAATAATGGAATGTGAAGATCATTTTTAAGTGAAGAAGCATATTTTGGAACTTAATTTCATGGAATTAAACTCTTTTTTTTTTTTTTTTAATATTTGACATATATACAAATATTGGGTATGATCATGTGACCTTGTGTGACCGGCTAACTAACCATTCTAAAACAGTATGTCAGGATATATTAGAGGTAGATGTATCTAAACTGTTTAAGAGACATTTAAAAAAATAGTTAGATATAACGGAGATATTTCTAAAACAATTAAAGTTATCTAACAATATAATGGTGATATCTCTAAAACAATTAAAGTTATCTAACAATATAATGGTGATATCTCTTAAACAATTAAAGTTATCTAACAATATAATGGAGATATCTCTTAAACAATTGAATCTATCAACATAATGAAGATATCTCTTAATCAATTAATCTATCTAACAATATAATGGAGATATCTCTAAAACAATTAAAGTTTTCTATAAAATGAAAAAAAAAAAAAAAAATTTGTCTCTCTATTAGAGTTAATATATCGATGATATCGTTTGGTAATAGAGATACGTATGATTCTGATAGAGATACAAAGTTCAGTTTCTGTAACATCGATTTCTAATTGTCTAGTAGATACAGTAGTGTAGTATTTATTATATTCATCGTTCGTCCTAGCCCGTTACTGAATCATCACCAAAATAAGGCGTTATTCATCTGTTTATCTTTAACCCTTGTAATGAACACATGCTGTTTCTTTTATAAACGTCTCTAATTGTTTAGATATGTACCTAGAATAACAGTATACGTCATATATCTATAATTACAAAGATACGTTCGGGTGAATATTGCGTTAATGCGTACACCATGTAAACAAAATCTGACAGTGATAGCGTTGATCTATATCCAAACGTTAATATTATAATTGGATAGTATCTTGTAGATATCAAACTTTACTGTTATCGATTTCTATCTGTCTGGCCAGGTAAAGTCACATCATATTAAAATACATCTATCTACATTACGAATGTCAGATTCAAAGCTGATTTAATTTCAAAAACGTAGTTTTAGTTTTATAATTCTGATGCCAAGTCGTGTGTTACAGTACATACCGTCCTTAGTGACTTGTACTTTTTGACATCTTCATCGAAACTTATCTGTAATACGATAAATATTCCAGAATTATGCTAATCGTGCTGGAATGTCTCTGGCCATTTGAATCCCACTTTTACGACATACTTGTTCCAGCGATCCTGACGTACAGACGACGCCTCCTAGTCAGTCATAGTGCGTTTTTGTAATTAGGTTCTGAAGATCGTTTCTAGTTTCCTAATTTAAATATCTATAACTATTTTAGCAAATTACAAGTGCCCATGAAATACGTGTGTGGTTCTTCTCTTTACATGTGTCTGCTGTCATGTACCATATTTATAAGTCATACTCCGATATCGACCTAAAAAGTAACGTTTCCACTAATGCTTTTATCTCACTTCATTGAAGTTTGGGAAATTTATTCATTTTTTTCTTATCTTACCAATCCAAATGTTAGAGTGGTAATGGAACCCTAGAAAATGACAATGACAATATTTTATTCTCATAAACATATAAAGTGTAGAGAATTATATACATACAAAATTTGTACAGGACATATGATATAATACATCGATACATTTGTTAAGCAAGAGATTATCTTAAATATTGTTGAGTCGTATACTTATTTCTTTAATTAATTTCACAAGTGATTTCAATTCATCGTCTACTACAAAATTAAAAAGTGTATTAAATTTGAATGTACTTGGTCTTTCATAATAGTATCTATATATATTTTTTTTTGCTAAGACATGTTTGGCCTTATGTAGCCCTTCGGAAATTGTGGATATTGTGTAAGTCGCACATATCTCTAAACATGAATCAGAAAATGCAAATAAATAGCAATCTGATAAAGACCATCAATCAAAGATAAAAAAGTATTTTACGAAACTTACCTCTACACCGTGTGCAGCCTCACAATTGGGGGAGTCGACACCGAAGGGGCAGTGTGATCAACAAGGCAAGACAAATTACTGGTATTCTTCTCTTAACACACCTATTTTACTTAAAATTGTTGAGGGAATGTTTCGGCGACATAACTGTTTAAAATAGTTAATGCAATTCCCTGCTGAATGTACAATTACTCGTGGACAGTGTTGATACCTATGGTGAATTCGCTATGCATGTGATCATTTTCTTCAAATTTATCTGTTTTACATATTTGTAGAATAGGATTTCCGCACCCTAGGACGTAATTAAGAGTTGCGCGATATAATTAAAGTAATGGTTTTAAGTCAATGTCGCGTTTAAACAGTAAAATATGATTTTTATGGCGAAAACTCTGTGAAAGTACAATGTACTTGGGTTACGGGTTAGAAGAGCAGTGGGGGTGTCGACACTATGAATGTTAATGTGTTAAGCATGTTGACATGGATACGTTTTCATCTCACAATTGCTGGTCAATGTTATATGATTCTGTTTTTGGTGTCTTTACACAGACAATATTGATATGGGCTTCCAACTTGAGATTTGACTGGAAAGTTACCCCCAAGTATTTCGCTTCTGTTATATGACCGAGTTCCTTTCCATATATTTTGTGAGAGAACTTCACTGGGTTTTCATTGTTGGAGATGGATATGATGGAACATTTATCGTAATGGAATGACATATCCCAACGACTTTCCCAGAGTGCCAACTTGTCTAGGTCTTTATGTGGGCTATTTGTATCTGACTTAGAACTCACTGTCAGATACCTGATGGTATCGTCCTCAAAAAGCCTAACAGTAGAGTTGATGTTTTAGGAGATGTCGTTTAGATGACAGAACTTGAGGGCTCCCCAGATGTTACTTTGACGGGCACATATTTTTGGCCACTCACATGTACATAGTGTTCTCTGTCTGATATTAAACTTTCTATCCAGGTGTTGACTTTATCATTTACTATATATTATCTAAGTTTGTGACAGAGTTGAGAATGATTCACTTTATCAAAGGCCTTAAAAAAGTCTATTATGAAGACATCACTCTGCCTTCCATCATCTACAGTCTGTGATACATCTTCTAAGAAATCTAGAGGCTGACTCTCGCATGATCTTAATTTGCGGAAACCGTGGTGGAGTGGGTACAGGATGCTATGGTTGTCAGTATGTTTCATAATGTTGGATACTATAATGTGCTCTAGGATTTTACAGCATACACAGGTTATTGGTATTGGTATAAGGATTTTCAGGATTGTATTTAGGACCTTTTTATGTATAGGTGACACATATGGTAACTTCCAATCCTTTGGGACTTTGCCAGAATTTAGTGATATAGTGTCAAGAAGAGCAGGGCATCCCTTATTATTACTAGTCCACATATTTCTGTCACTAGGCTATATGTTTAGCCACAATTCTTTTCTCTTTTTTTTTCTTCGTTTCAATATAGACATCTTGAATCGTACATGAAGCTCTCTTAAAGCGTAACCCCAGTAACCTCACAGATTTGTCGCACTAAAAGTAAAATAAATTTTACAGCTTAAACGCGATATAACCATAAAAGATTACTTGAATTACAAAGGCACTTCTTAATTACTTTCTAAAATGCAAAATTTATACTCTAGAAACATGAAATGCAGATATATTCGAAAAAAAAAATACTCGTATGGATAGTAAATTCAGCATAGGTATTGACACTGTCCACGAGTGTTTGCACATTCAGCAGGTAATTGCACTGATTATTTAAGACAGTTAAGTCACCGAAACATTCCCTCAACCCGTGCACATCATTTAAAGTAAAATATATATGTTCAAAAAATATATAAATAATTTTGCTTGCCTTGTCGCTCACCATACCGCCGTTTCGGTGCCGACTCCCCATATCCTTCAATACCGCATCCCCAATCGAGAGGCTGCACACGGTGCTCTAGCAAGAAAACAATAGTACCGCACATCGTATCTAATGATCATTTTTATCATGCAGAATTATCTTCTCTGCAACTCGGGCACTTCCGGTTGTTGTTGGTTACTTGACCCGGAATGAAATCTTCGAATATTTTACGCAAAATGATTATACTGAGATCAAGAACACGTAAAAAGCATGAGAAGATAAAACTCAATAAGTCCGTTCCTACATTTCCTAGCTGATGAACGTTTGGATGATAAATTACGCGGATCATCGAATTCTGCGTAGAGTATCGGAATTATGATCCAATAATTACAAAAAAGCAGGTCATGTACACAAACCACTAGTTCTGAATCAGGTAAATTGGGCGTGGACAGAAATGCTTCGTTACATATGATTACATACAGTTCAGCATTATTAACCGCCTGCCTTGCTACAATAAACCACCTTGCTTCTCTCACTGGAAACACATTTAATATCTGTAGCGAAAATATATCAGTCTTAATTTGAATATTGCTCAGGTAATCAAATCAAATGTCCCACGGCTGTGGTTTATAAAAAAACCCTGATTAAAGTAATCCATGTGAGGTTTGATTAGCAACATCCTCTGGGGCGAAACTAGACTGACAAACAGTCCACGAACAATTCGCCTACAAATCCCTAATAATCGGAGTAATTTGATGTTTCCATTTTATACCAGTTAACAATAAGTGGCTTGGTTTAATATTCACTTCAAAGTACAGTCAAGTCTGTAGTAGGTGACAGTTATTGTAAATACAACCAAGTCTGTTGTAGTTCACAGTTATTGTAAATACAACCAAGTCTGTTGTAAGTCACAGTTACTGTAAATACAAACAAGTCTGTTGTAGGTGACAGTTACTGTAAATACAACCAAGTATGTAGTAGGTGACAGTTATTGTAAATACAACCAAGTCTGTTGTAGGTCACAGTTACTGTAAGTACAACCAGGTCTGTTGTAGGTCACAGTTATTGTCAATACAACCAAGTATGTTGTAGGTCACAGTTATTGTAAATACAACCAAGTCTGTTGTAGGTCACAGATAATGTAAATGCAACCAAGTCTGTTGTAGGTCACATTTACTGTAAATACAACCAAGTATGTTGTAGGTGACAGTTTCTGTAAATACAACCAAGTCTGTTGTAGGTGACAGTTACTGTAAGTACAACCAGGTCTGTAGTAGTTCACAGTTATTGTAAATACAACCAAGTCTGTTGTAGGTCACAGTTACTGTAAATACAACCAGGTCTGTTGTAGGTCACAGTTATTGTAAATACAACCAAGTCTGTTGTAGGTCACAGTTACTGTAAATACAACCAAGTCTGTTGTAGGTCACAGTTACTGTAAATACAACCATGTCTGTAGTAGATCCCAATTATTGTAAATACAACCAAGTCTGTTGTAGGTCACAGTTACTGTAAATACAACCAGGTCTGTTGTAGGTCACAGTTACTGTAAATACAACCAGGTCTGTAGTAGGTCACAGTTACTGTAAATACAACCAAGTCTGTTGTAGGTCACAGTTACTGTAAATACAACCAGGTCTGTTGTAGGTCACAGTTATTGTAAATACAACCAAGTCTGTTGTAGGTCACAGTTACAGTAAATACAACCAGGTCTGTTGTAGGTCACAGTTACTGTAAATACAACCAGGTCTGTAGTAGGTCACAGTTACTGTAAATACAACCAAGTCTGTTGTAGGTCACAGTTACTGTAAATACAACCAGGTCTGTAGTAGGTCACAGTTACTGTAAATACAACCAAGTCTGTTGTAGGTCACAGTTACTGTAAATACAACCAGGTCTGTTGTAGGTCACAGTTACTGTAAATACAACCAGGTCTGTTGTAGGTCACAGTTATTGTAAATACAACCAAGTCTGTTGTAGGTCACAGTTACTGTAAATACAACCAGGTCTGTTGTAGGTCACAGTTATTGTAAATACAACCAGGTCTGTAGTAGATCACAGTTATTGTAAATACAACCAGGTCTGTAGTAGATCACAGTTATTGTAATACAACCAGGTCTGTTGTAGGTCACAGTTACTGTAAATACAACCAAGTCTGTAGTAGTTCACAGTTACTGTAAATACAACCAAGCCTGTTGTAGTTCACAGTTACTGTAAATACAAACAAATATGTTGTAGTTCACAGTTACTGTAAATACAACCAAGTCTGTACTAGATCACAGTTATTGTAAATACAACCAGGTCTGTTGTAGGTGACAGTTATTGTATGTACAACAAAGTCTGTTGTAGTTCACAGTTATTGTAAGTACAACCAAGTCTGTACTAGATCACAGTTATTGTAAATACAACCAGGTCTGTTGTAGGTGACAGTTACTGTAAATACAACCAGGTCTGTTGTAGGTCACAGTTATTGTAAATACAACCAGGCCTGTAGTAGTTGTAGGTCACAGTTACTGTAAATACAACCAGGTCTGTTGTAGGTCACAGTTACTGTGAATACAACCAGGTCTGTTGTAGGTCACAGTTACTGTAAATACAACCAGGTGTGTTGTAGGTCACAGTTACTGTAAATACAACCAGGTCTGTTGTAGATCACAGTTATTGTAAATACAACCAAGTCTGTTGTAGGTCACAGTTACAGTAAATACAAACAAGTATGTTGTAGGTGACAGTTAGTTACTGTGAATACAACCAGGTCTGTTGTAGGTCACAGTTACTATGAATACAACCAGGTCTGTTGTAGGTCACATTTACTATAAATACAACCAGGTCTGTAGTAGGTCACAGTTACTGTAAATACAACCAAGTCTGTTGTAGGTCACAGTTACTGTAAATACAACCAAGTCTGTTGTAGGTCACAGTTACTGTAAATACAACCAGGTCTGTTGTAGGTCACAGATACTGTAAATACAACCAAGTCTGTTGTAGGTCACATATACTGTAAATACAACCAGGTCTGTTGTAGGTCACAGTTACTGTAAATACAACCAGGTCTGTTGTAGGTCACAGATACTGTAAATACAACCAGGTCTGTTGTAGGTCACAGTTACTGTACATACAACCAGGTCTGTTGTAGGTCACAGATACTGTAAATACAACCAGGTCTGTTGTAGGTCACAGTTACTGTAAATACAACCAGGTCTGTTGTAGGTCACAGATACTGTAAATACAACCAGGTCTGTTGTAGGTCACAGATACTGTAAATACAACCAAGTCTGTTGTAGGTCACAGATACTGTAATACAACCAGGTCTGTTGTAGGTCACAGTTACTGTGAATACAACCAGGTCTGTAGTAGTTGTAGGTCACAGTTACTGTAAATACAACCAGGTCTGTTGTAGGTCACAGTTACTGTAAATACAACCAGATCTGTTGTAGGTCACAGTTACTGTAAATACAAACAAGTATGTTGTAGGTGACAGTTAGTTACTGTGAATACAACCAGGTCTGTTGTAGGTCACAGTTACTGTAAATACAACCAGGTCTGTTGTAGGTCACAGTTACTGTGAATACAACCAGGTCTGTTGTAGGTCACAGTTACTGTAAATACAACCAGGTCTGTTGTAGATCACAGTTATTGTAAATACAACCAGGTCTGTTGTAGGTCACAGTTACTGTAAATACAACCAGGTCTGTTGTAGGTCACAGTTACTGTGAATACAACCAGGTCTGTTGTAGGTCACAGTTACTGTAAATACAACCAGGTCTGTTGTAGATCACAGTTATTGTAAATACAACCAGGTCTGTTGTAGGTCACAGTTACTGTAAATACAACCAGGTCTGTTGTAGGTCACAGATACTGTAAATACAACCAAGTCTGTTGTAGGTCACAGATACTGTAAATACAACCAGGTCTGTTGTAGGTCACAGTTACTGTGAATACAACCAGGTCTGTTGTAGGTCACAGTTACTGTAAATACGTGTAAAACCAAGTCTGAATTAAGTCGCGAATGATAAATTCCAGTTATGGGAAAACGCCACCATACATCAAAGAAGTCAAACAAGACTTATATCAATGTGATTCAGTGTAGTAGGTCGCAGTTACTGTAAGTACAACCAATCCCTTTTAGAAGTTCTGACAAGGGAATGAAGTAACATTCAGGCACATTTAGGGATATTTTTACAGCAACGAAAATTGCCTTTTAACCATCGACATTTAGCTATCAGCATTAACACTTTTATTACAAAGTCAATAAACAGGAGCTCTCTGACCGAGATTCACTTGCATATTTTACCATGTAACTGTGTCTGAGATGGTAATTGTTTCCTTTCTTTAAGTATAACTGATTTTTTTGTGGACCTGGGTCTTGTGTAGAGACACATTGTCGATAAGATGAGAAAACGTGAATCTTTTGAAACTGTATTTGAGACGGTGATCTCAGACATCTGTCTCGCTACCCGGAAAGTGGGGTTTAGAATGATATATGACGATCGGGACTCGACTGTCATTTAAGGTCATTTAATTTTTGTTTATTCTCTCCTGGAGATAATTTGACCAAGAAGATACAAGTAATGACGTTTTCCGGAAGTTACCCTCAAGAAGGCCCGTGCGTCCCACCCGGGTGTTCCAATTGTTTCGTTTCCGGTTAATAATTCGACCGTAATTAAAAAAAAAAACAACAATAAAAAAACATCAATCGGTTTTTAACAAAGGAAAGGCAGCACAGCAAAAAATTATTAATGTAAACATGACCTAGGAACAGGTCTAGCATGATATATGGGGAACACGTCTAGCATGATCTATGGGGACACGTCTAGCATGATCTATAGGGAACATATCTAGTGTGATCTATAGGGAACATATCTAGTGTGATCTATGGGGAACATTGCTAGTGTGATCTATAGGGAACAGGTCTAGCATGATCTATAGGGAACATATCTAGTGTGATCTATAGGGAACATATCTAGTGTGATCTATGGGAAACATTGCTAGTGTGATCTATAGGGAACATATCTAGTGTGATCTATAGGGAACATATCTAGTGTGATCTATAGGGAACATATCTAGTGTGATCTATGGGGAACATTGCTAGTGTGATCTATAGGGAACATATCTAGTGTGATCTATAGGGAACATATCTAGTGTGATCTATAGGGAACATATCTAGTGTGATCTATGGGGAACATTGCTAGTGTGATCTATGGGGAACATATCTAGTGTGATCTATAGAGAACATATCTAGTGTGATCTATAGGGAACATATCTAGTGTGATCTATAGGGAACATATATAGTGTGATCTATAGGGAACATATCTAGTGTGATCTATAGGTAACATATCTAGTGTGATCTATGGGGAACATTGCTAGTGTGATCTATAGGGAACATTGCTAGTGTGATCTATAGGGAACAGGTCTAGTGTGATCTATAGGGAACATATCTAGTGTGATCTATAGGGAACATATCTAGTGTGATCTATAGGGAACATATCTAGTGTGATCTATAGGGAACAGGTCTAGTGTGATCTATGGGGAACATATCTAGTGTGATCTATAGGGAACCTATCTAGTATGATCTATAGGGAACATATCTAGTGTGATCTATAGGGAACATATCTAGTGTGATCTATAGGGAACATATCTAGTATGATCTATAGGAAACATATCTAATGTGATCTATAGGGAACATATCTAGTGTGATCTATAGGGAACATATCTAGTGTGATCTATAGGGAACATATCTAGTGTGATCTATAGGGAACATATCTAGTGTGATCAATGGGGAACATACCTAGTGTGATCTATAGGGAACATATCTAGTGTGATCTATAGGGAACATAGCTAGTGTGATCTATAGGGAACAGGTCTAGCATGATCTATAGGGAACATATTTAGTGTGATCTATAGGGAACATATCTAGTGTGATCTATAGGGAACATATCTAGTGTGATCTATAGGGAACATATCTAGTGTGATCTATAGGGAACATATCTAGTGTGATCTATAGGGAACATATCTAGTATGATCTATGGGGAACATTGCTAGTGTGATCTATAGGGAACATATCTAGTGTGATCTATAGGGAACATATCTAGTATGATCTATGGGGAACATATCTAGTGTGATCTATAGGGAACATTGTTAGTGTGATCTATAGGGAACATATCTAGTGTGATCTATAGGGAACATTGTTAGTGTGATCTATAGGGAACATTGTTAGTGTGATCTATAGGGAACATTGTTAGTGTGAACTATAGGGAACATATCTAGTATGATCTATAGGGAACATATCTAGTGTGATCTATGGGGAACATATCTAGTGTTATCTATAGGGAACATTGTTAGTGTGATCTATAGGGAACATTGTTAGTGTGATCTATAGGGAACATATCTAGTATGATCTATAGGGAACATATCTAGTGTGATCTATAGGGAACATATCTAGTGTGATCTATAGGGAACATACCTAGTGTGATCTATGGGGAACATACCTAGTGTGATCTATAGGGAACATATCTAGCATGATCTATGGGGAACATATCTAGTGTGATCTATGGGGAACATTGTTAGTGTGATCTATAGGGAACATACCTAGTGTGATTTATAGGGAACATATCTAGTGTGATCTATAGGGAACATAGCTAGTGTGATCTATAGGGAACATATCTAGTGTGATCTATAGGGAACATATCTAGTGTGATCTATAGGGAACATATCTAGTGTGATCTATGGGGAACATATCTAGTGTGATCTATAGGGAACATATCTAGTGTGATCTATAGTGAACAGGTCTAGCATGATCTATAGGGAACATATCTAGTGTGATCTATAGGGAACATATCTAGTGTGATCTATAGGGAACATAGTTAGTGTGATCTATAGGGAACATATCTAGTGTGATCTATAGGGAACATATCTAGTGTGATCTATAGGGAACATATCTAGTGTGATCTATAGGGAACATTTCTAGTGTGATCTATAGGGAACATATCTAGTGTGATCTATAGGGAACATATCTAGTGTGATCTATAGGGAACATATCTAGTGTGATCTATGTGGAACACATCTAGTATGATCTATGGGGAACACATCAAGTAGATCTATGGGGAACACATCTAGAATGATATATGGGGAACACATCAAGTATGATCTATGGGGAACACATCTAGTATGATCTATGGGGAACACATCAAGTAGATCTATGGGGAACACATCTAGTATGATATATGGGGAACACATCTAAGTATGATCTATGGGAGAACACATCTAGTATGATATATGGGGAACACATCTAGTATGATCTAATTGGAAATTGATTAGAATTTTTCTTAACAAATGAATACAACAATGGAATGGTGTCCAGTGACCGTAGAGAGTCGACTACAGGTCTACTTGGTGTCATTCACAAAGAGCACACCATACAACCCCCCCCCCCCCCCCCCCCCCAAAAAAAAAACCCCAAACAAACAAAAAAAACACCAGACGAACACATTCTGTACAATTTTCAAAGTATTTCCCGGAATGATATATTTGTAGAAATATTTATTAGACAAGACAATACTGTGACACGCATTATGTAAAACGGTGCCATTATTCACAAGAATGAAAACGTAGTATGAAGGATTACAGTAAACGTCGGGACTATCCACCAGCTAAACACCCAACAATATATAAAACACAGGATGTTGATCCAGATTCTGGCTGGCCCTGTTTTACAGATAGATTACTATGGATGTGTATAACTTTCCCATATGTTCTGTAAGACAACTCCCGTAGGTAGTCTAGGAAGTGTAACATTCCATCTGTTCCTTAAGGATTCCTTAGTGTCGCACGTAACGCGTTAATGAGGAACGGCGATGAACTCGTAAGGTTAATATTCTCTCTATATATAATTATATTGAGATTGCTCGATAGCGACTTTACATACAAGATTTTCATTAACAAATTTATCGCCGATTACTATTTTAAACAGCAAGAGTCCAAACGTGTACCTTAACATGCCTTCCGAGATGGGTTATATAGACGAAAAAACAACAACAAAAACACGTCGGAACATGTGTCTTTGAGTATTTCCTTCTGTTCCATACATCTCAGACCTCCTTATTGGTTAAGTCCAATATAGAACACACCTTCTTCAATGTAAACCTCACGTTTTAGTGTAATGGGTAATTATAATGATAGTTATATACTTCCTACACTTATGGACAGAATTACATATCCAATTCCAAAACCACACAATGTTTCAGTATTACCTTTATTTCATTTTCAGATATTTAATATATAATATGTGACAATTATGTTCACGTGAATAATAATCGCTTTCTCTGAGATTCACCATTCAGAATGATTGGGGGCATCTATATTATTTTAGGGATAATAAGAACCATAACTTCGCCGTAAATGTTGTATTAGTCTATACTTGTAAATTATTGCGCATAGAACATTTGTGATATGCTTCTGATTGATATCGATATTTTAGGAGAATAAACCCGTTGAATCGGTAAAAAACCCCAAAAAACTAGCACCGTTAGAAGTTACTTCTAAATCATATCAGAGCATAGTGTGAGTAAAACAGTCTGGTTTCCATGGCACACTGTAGTTAATAGTTACTGAGCATCTATATACATATATTTACATTTCGGTGGCAACGCCACGATATAAACTAAGTAAAAAGATTTGCAGTCTATGTGACCATAATTGACACCCAAAACGTGACATCAATCCATGCCGCGCACGAATATATTCACCCACCGGAACTACTTGTAACTAACGTAAATCGTTTTTTATGTTAATAAAAAAGTATCAAAAAGACATTTTATACAATATTGTTACACAAATAATAATTTTTTTTTGAACAGACTGTGTTTTTTACGTATTATTTCAATGTACTTTTTTGTTTGCCAATCTGCACGTGACAAATGAATTTTGAAAAAATAGGCTGTTCTATTTGTCAAACCCCATTGACGAAATCGCTGAATATTGGCATTTACAATATAACATGTTTGTTTGCAAAGCTCTCGACCATAGACACCAAAAAAAGACAGTTTAATCCTTAACTGTAGTAATATCTCCGTGACAACTGATGTCACGTGACAGCTGTAGAAACAGATAAACCTCGCGAGACTTGATTAATAAAGCTTGTCCTTGTAAGAGAATACCTTCATTTCTTAACATCCGATAAGAGTATGGTACGCTATTGTTTGGTTTATCAGTAGTGATTAATATAAATCAAAGCAGGTTTATAATTGTTATCAAATGAATATCATAACTTACTTAGTACGAAGTTTGGACACTCCCAAAATTAAAGAAGAGATTTCCAGCCGCACCAGAGCACTCTTAACGTGACGTTTTTTTATAAGCTTATGTTCTTAATAGTATATTTTTGTGCGATCTGATTTGATCCACAGATATATTAGAGTGAAAGTAATGTTCTCGCCATTATGACATACTGTGTATCCAGACTTATTTACTATTAATGTTAATGGTTTAGAACTCGGTACGTAATGGAGATGATTATAAACAGCCTCGCTCTCAGTCAATATATGATGTTATATAACTTAGTACTGTAACTACATATAATACATCCATCATCAGGCGTACTCCTTATTACTAGAATTATCATGAATTAATTACATTATATAAATGTTGATGTTTTACGCAATTGATTGAGACAAAATGGAAATTTATGAGAAAATTATGGGATGTTTTCTCATTGCAACATTTCGAAAATGTAAATAACACGCTAGATGGCGTTATTTACCGGGATGTAAAAGCCTGGCAGTGCCAGTAGTTATTAAGTAAGCATGTGGATTACATTTTACTATTAGGAGTTAAATCACTCCTCTCATTTCATCTGCAATAGATCGGTAATTTATGAAGACATGAGGCTGTGCCATGTCTCGTTACACCCATTGTTATACTGCCTTATTTTCTGTTCATGTTCGTCTGTAAGTTAAGTAAAAGTGCAATAGTTAATGATATATTGTTTTTTCTGGTCTCCAACTGCAGGCTTTAAATGTGGTAATTGCTCTTTTATGATAACCTTTCTTTTGCTCCGAAAATCAGGTTTTCTGGTTTAGAGACTTCTAAACACAATCACGCTATTATCTTAATACTAGTGCCAACATTCACATAAATACAACCAATATATGTTCTAAGCTTATAGCATATATTTGATAACATGAAAGTTTCGAAATTTAGGTGAAACATACATGTAGTATTGTAATGTAACCGAAAACAGAGAAAATCGAATTAATATAAGATAAAAACCCATTAAAGTTAAAACCTTGATTAAAGTTCTGCTGATAATGATGACCAGTCCGTTTCTATCTGTGTTGGTACTTTGTTACACTGGCTTCAGGTCGTGACGGAGTGAGTGGACGTCAGGCCTACGTCATTATTTACGGATATCTGCCGAATGCAATAGCATGGATAAGTCAATCTGTGTTGGAATTGTTTCTGACATGTGGGAATTATAGTCCTGACCATCATATCTGGTAACACGGAAACATGTCTAAAAATACTACGAATCACGCAGCCTGGAACAACCAAGGTCATAAACTCCAAATACAGAAATCGAAAACTCAACTCACCAATAATGGGTCAAATCCGTTCAGGAGGGAGAGGTAAGCTAACGCGTGTAGATTTACAACATGGAATGTGTTACCAATTTGTACACAGAGCTCAGGCTTTCCTTAAAGCTTTGACATGCAATTTTGAAAAAAAGGATTTTGACAAAAAAAAAAAAAAAAAAAATCAAATAAGAAAGGATATGCCAATGCCAACAACATAACGGAAACAAAAAGGTCTTCCCATCCCGGTTACAATACTGTCCAACCATCTCATATAGACAATAGACAATAGACATATAGACAATAGACATATAGACAATAGACACATAGACAATAGACATATAGACATATAGACAATAGACATATATACATATATTTGCATTCTGTGTTGCATTTGCCTATATATCGTTAGTAAACCAAATTGTATTCATGAGACTGTATACTACAATTTACAGTGATTCGGTCAGAGTAGGAATACAGCCCCAGGTGTTGCTGGTCAAAGCAATGGCCGCCAGTTACTTTCGGCCTGGAGAGATTTGGAATGCTAGCATTTATTATCAAGTTATGAGAGTAATATTGTATAATTAAAACAAAATGTAGTCAACACAAAATAACTATAAGCGCCGTTCTTGATCTAAGAATTATCAAATTGTCAATGTCGTCACACTCACCGGGGCTCGTTTCCGAATTTTCAGAAATGTAAGACACGATAACATTAAAAGTCTAGTATTTATAAAAAATAATAAAATAAAAATCTTGTGAAAAATCGGGAGCATCAACATGGTTTCCGGTTGTGTATGTATATTGGATTATAGTTTTGTGGTTATTCACTGATGTTAAAGGCCTACCTTACAAAATCGAGCCCCTGTGAAGTTGAAAATCGTCTGCTAAGATCCGACTGGTTAGACTTGAATCTGTTTCGAACGAAATATCTTTGGAATCGTTTTCACCTACTGTCAAGACGACTTTCATTTAGAATTTAAGAACTGATATTCTTCTGAAAATAATGTAAATCCAGTCGATAGAAACTGAAGTATTTCCGAGGAATCGAGTCTGTCCTGTGCATATACCCGTTCAAAGCCGCATCACTTCTAATTGTTAACCGTATAGCATTGCGCTGAAAAACGGCTTGGATTTTAAACAATCAGAAATTATGCAATTGTGAATAATTTGACGATATCTACAAACGTATATGAAATAGAAAATAAAGCCAAATTTGTGCAAAACCAATGTATGTGTTTGGTATTAATAACGACATGAGGGACTATATTAATCCTTCTGGAAGTTTCGGCTGTTCCGGTATTTGAACCTGATGACGTCAGTGATAGGGGGAGCGGCAAATTTAAACGCGTCTTAAGCTACAGTAAATAAAAAAAATATGAATGTAAATATAAGCATTGAACTGTTACCAAATGGTAGTATACAGTCGATATGAATACAATTTGGGTGACAGATAAATATTTCATGTCGGGCGACATTCTATTTATCTGTCACCCAAATTGTATTCATATCGACTGTATACTACCATTTGGTAACAGTTCAATGCTTAAATAGACATATAAACAATAGACATATAGACATATAGACAATAGACATATAGACATATAGACAATAGACATATAGACAATAGACATAGACATATAGACATATAGACATATAAACAATAGACATATAAACAATAGACATATAGACATATAGACAATAGACATATAGACAATAGACATATAGACAATAGACATATAGACAATAGACATAGACATATAGACATATAGACATATAAACAATAGACATATAAACAATAGACATATAGACATATAGACAATAGACATATAGACATATAGACAATAGACATATAGACAATAGACATAGACATATAGACATATAGACATATAAACAATAGACATATAAACAATAGACATATAGACAATAGACATATAGACAATAGACATATAGACATATAGACATATAGACATAGACATATAGACATATAGACAATAGACATATAGACAATAGACATATAGACAATAGACATATAGACAATAGACATATAGACATATAGACATATAGACATAGACATATAGACATATAGACATATAAACAATAGACATATAAACAATAGACATATAGACAATAGACATATAGACATATAGACAATAGACATATAGACAAGTCATATAGTTATGGTTGTGTGTACATTGTATGTCGGATACTGCAACAAAAATGTTTTAGGCGGTTCCGATTTTCCACACAATAGATATATAATTTGTTGTATTACTACATACATAATAATTACTGCAGCAAAAAGACAATATATGGCTTATGCAATTACATGATTAACGAAATAACTTCACATATTTAGTCAAATCTGTAACGACAAGCGACGCTTTTATTGAGGGACACCGCAGCAGATTGCTGTCATTATAATCATTATACATGTGGAACGCTTGTATTCAAAGTATCTCCACTTCGAACGCCAGACAGACATGCCGGCCAATTTTGACTGATAGTCGAGTCCATCTGCCGGGATTCCGCTACGAATTAGAAAAACAGGAAATTGATTATATATAAACCTTAATTTGTCCTCTGATATTGTTTATCAGCGGATTTCTACAAACAATAACTGTCCTACTCTCTTCCTTCATACTACTTGTTCCACAGCTACCATGGTTACATATTTTGGGATACAACCTATTTTGTTCTTCATTATGTTTTTTCCCCCAGACATCATGTGACATTTTCTTAAACTTTAAAACGAGGAATGATAACCAATCAAACTACAGGGTAAAACACATGATTTCTATGAAATGTCTTCAATATACAAATGTACAGTATATAATGATATATAGAATTAATAATAAATTAATTAAAAAAATATATTGCCAAAATTTAAATGTCCTGTCACCGAACAGGACTCCATATAGAAGAAGCATTGCTGGTCCCACAAACCAGACATTCTTTTTCTAGAATCCAATCATTTCCGGGTACAGGTTTCTTTTACTCTGGCATCATGTAAATCCCACAGCCGCAATATCGTGTAATTCCAGACCTATTGACTCAACAATATTTGTTTTTTGTCGTCTGAGGATGCCAGAAAAAAACCGTTTGATTCGGGGACGTTGCACAAGTTGCATCTCCCAAGGTTAAGTGGCTGAAAGTAATGAAACCCGGGAGACTTCTTCGGCGAGAACAATCCTAATGAAATACCCAAAACGTCTTACATTCTTTAAATTGTAGAGCGGACAGAATATTTTACGCAGAAACTGAAAAAATATGGAAATTCAATTTCTTTACATTCACAAAATATTTAATTAACACAATCTGTGTACAAAAGGCCGATCCGAAATCCTGCACCTATTGCCAGAATGTCTTGTAAAAGGATTCAACCAGATCAGATATACTTGGCTCATTTCTGTTGCGTTAATGTTTTAACATACACGCGTCCATTCCCTTCAATGCACCCAGTATACATTACGTAGGGAATGGTTTCCATCAATTCATAAAATGCACATGCTCTATCTTCAAAAGGTGTTTATCATATTTTTATGAAAATTAAGATTTCATAATCAAATTAAAAACTGGATGACCGACATGCCAGACTTTGTTGCGTTGCTTTGAGCAATATGCGCTCTCTTTGATTCCGAGAGAACATGCTACGAAAGATCGCCTACTACTGAAGACTCTTCACCATCACACAACTCCAGCTATTCGGTATAATGTTAGATTCGATCGATTTTAGGGAGTGGTTTGTCTTTCGACTCTTTTTGATCTGAGTGTTATTGGTTCTATGAATGTCGACAATGTCTTCACAAAGGATAATGTGAAACGCTGACGAGAGATAAAGATGTCGATGATGTCTTCACAAAGGATAATATTAAACGCTGACGAGAGATAAAAATTGCTACCCTTTCTTAAAAGGAGATGTTTGTAGTTCCATATGTTTGAATTTTCCTCTATCTAGCACATTTATACATTTAAATTAATTACTTTAATTCACTTCAAGAAGCAATTAACAAATTAAAGGTATATTTGATGGTGACTATTAAGGATAATGACGGACTTTATAACCCCGCCGAGTACAACGAGTAGACTCAACCCTCATCTGGTACTGCTAATGAAGTAGATTGTTACAAACACGTCTTAATTGTAGTGTTGATGCTGTAGCTGTTACTTCAAAAATAACTTAGAAACACAGTATGATGGTGTAATTCGGACGGACACGACTCCCGTTATCTAACATGTACCCACTCGAGGGATTCCTGATACATCTACTGGGATTGTCCAGCATAAAGACATCCTTGTTCAGTCAGTTTGGATGGTAAACATACATTTTAAGAAACATTTATTCAGATTGCCTGTTGAAATAGGCTTAACTGGGTCCAGATTAAGAAATCATATGGAGGTCAACATTATTGTTTTGGGTTGAACCCACATGTGCTATCATTGCCAAAAACATAATTTGATTTTCGCATAGAGTACCATTCAATATAAAACACATAGAGCCGGACGTGTAACAAGTTAACTCTATTTGACTTAATTGATTCATGAAGCATTAATTGACATTTTGATTGATATCGAACAAGGAATTCATGGATGGACAACAAATCTTGATGAAAAAGACGGTAAAATAGCTTTATAAAACGGTGTTGGTAACAAGTGGAATACTACGATTTGGTTATAACGAGGACTTTTTCTCACACATGCTAACAAATCAATGGATATTTGTTACTTTTTGGCATGGAAATTAAATCTCCAAAAGATCTAAATTGACAAGCTGCCAGTCCGAGGATTGACAGCTATTTGCAGTGGCTACCGGTCCTGAGTGATTGTCAGTCATATCGCAAGTTCGTCATTGTTGGCCGAATGATCTCGTGCGATTTCCTCAGCAATGCAAACTTGTTCTTGATTTAATGAAATAACGACCTTCAACTGCGTATTATTTCCCGGTCTTAAGATTTTTATAATATCATATTGCCTACAGATATGCCACAATTAGGCGTTCTGATTGCTGTTCGGCGTAACATTTCTGTTGAATTAGGTTATGATAGGGAGTACATTCCCATGCTTGCATGTCCATAAGTTTTGTCCATACGTTGTCTTGTTTTGTCCATAAGTTGTCTGGTTTGTCCGTAAGTTGTCTGGTTTTGTCAATACGTTGTCTGTTTTGTCCATAAAATGTCTGATTTTGTCCACAAGTTGTTGGTTATGTCCATACGTTGTCTGTTTTGTCCATAAAATGTCTGATTTTGTCCATAAGTTGTCTGGGTTTGTCCATAATTTATCTGGTTTTGTCCATAAGTTATCTGGCTCTGTCCATAAGTTCCTTATAGACAGGGCTTTCTTCAATAACGTGTTATTCCCTGGTCTCTCTAGTCGGATTGCTCCTGGAAACCCATTGTCAACTAGAAGACATTGATCTTCCTGCATTTGACAGCCCGTATCGTTACACCGGAACTTCCTATTTCCTACAATTCACTCGATTCTCATTTCCTTTTCTGAGCCCCTTTTGATAATATTTCCTTCACAATTTACGTAGACGGTTCTACAAACTAGCTTGAGGACTGTGTCCTCTGTAGTGGTCTGATTGTTTGTAGGCATGATGGTTGAGATCCTCGATATTTTCCTGATATCAGCACGGATCTTTTAGTTGCCGCCCTGTCATTTTGGTGATGATAACCATCTCTATATCAAAGAGAAAGTAAGATGTGCTCATTCCGTTTCTTTCACCAGATAAAAATGTAGTATAGTTACCATGATATAGAAATACTTCACTCGGCTGTGATCACAGCTAGGTAAAATTATACAAATGCAATATTTCATCTGCTGAACTCTCCTGATCACCGCTATGCTTTACACAGCAAGAAAACTGAAAGCAATCATCTGTCACTAGGTACAATATATTCGTGACCTTTTATTCTATCGGCTTTCCTGTCAACACCTGGAGACAATATCATCTTCTACAACTAAAAGGTAGATTGCTGAAGAGTTTTCTATGTCGGCCTTGTCAGAGCCCCTCAGGTGTAGACTATCGGACGAAAGTTCACCAGGTTACATGTTGTCTTCTCAAGACATGCACACCTACACGTACTGGATTTCCTTCATCTCTAGTTGAATCTACCAGTCTGAACACTATCTCACCCATATCTTGATGTTTAATTATCTGTGCTACCGTCAATAAAGTATTGTAAAAAATGATGTCATCAGTCGAGCTTATAGGCAATGTACAGCCTTGGTAAGGCCGCGACCGATTCCAATGTAAACTTATTAACTATACGGTCCTCCTGGATTTGGTAGATAGTGTCACCTCTCAAAATAGTATTATCTGCTCTGCAAAGCACCAGAAACTACAGTCTTTTTTCCCTTTTATTTCCATTTCTGGTATACTAGACCAGAGATAAGTATATCTTTCCATAGTGAAAATGCTGAGGTCATTCTTCTTTTGTTTTATAATAACATCGGAAAATAAAATACACAGGATCAATTGCTATTCATTAAAAATCTCTTTATATAGGTAGTCGTGGAAAAGTTTGGGTAAATTGAACACGAAGTGTTGTATGATGACGCATCAATTGAAAATGCAAACAACACTCGGATCGTTAAGTTAAGTGTAAAAATAGCAAAAATATTGAGGAAGGATTTTTAAGTTTCTTTTGCTTTATTATCTTTTTTCATTCATTTGTTAAATATCTGTAATTTAAAACATGTACTGGCATCTCTTTTAAACGCGTCTTTTAAGATATGGGTCTTTAAATGGAAAACATTTGATATAAAAAAATAAACACGTATCTAAACGAACTGCTGTAAAGTTTTATAATTGACATAATATTATCCCAAAGAGAATTGTATATATAATTAAATTAATAGACCTTTAACTTGATGTTCATATTAAGGATAAATATCTTTAAATGCATAAGAGATATTTTACATTGTCTTCATTTTTAAGTTATTTAAGAGATACCTCTTAAAGGTAATTGGATATCTCGACATTTAATGTTAAGTTAGATTGTAATAATACCAAAACTACACAAGTATACAAATTATCTATACTGAGTCATCCACCATATATAAATGCTTTTGACAGTAAGAAGCAGGTGATGTATTGCTTCATTATCAGAGACAACACATACTTATGCACATGTTATCTAACTATGGAAAATAAACAAAACACGTGTTACGTTTAATTCATTTGTACTTTAACATAAAGTTGTTTACTATACGTGGAGACAGTGATTGAAAACTCGTGTTTGGATAATGGTTACCTAACTTAGGAAAGATAAGTATACCGATATGGCTGATTCTGAGATCTGTAAAGTAGTTCGTCATTATTCCATCCCATTGGTTTTCTATTCAAGCACTGCTTATTGCAGATCTGTCTAGATTGAGATTTACGTGATTGTCCAGCACGAGGGCGGTGAACAATCACGTGATCTTACCCAGCGTTTACGATGTAATTACATATGTATGTACATTACGACAAACATTAAACCTACCTAATGTTTTGTGAGGTCTATATTCATAAACAACTTTACAACAACCAACAGTGATAAACACTTCTACAGTATCAACATGGTAAGGTGTCTTAGTCTCGTCAGAGTCTAGTCAACATCACAATGGTGAGGTGACTTAGTCTCACCAGAGTCTAGTCAACATCACAATGGTGAGGTGTCTTGGTCTCATCAGAGTCTAGTCAACATCACAATGGTGAGGTGTCTTAGTCTCACCAGAGTCTAGTCAATATCAACATGGTAAGGTGTCTTAGTCTCGCCAGAGTCTAGTCAACGTCACAATGGTGAGGTGTCTTAGTCTCACCAGAGTCTAGTCAACATCACAATGGTGAGGTGTCTTAGTCTCACCAGAGTCTAGACAACATCACAATGGTAAGGTGTCTTAGTCTCGCCAGAGTCTAGTCAACGTCACAATGGTAAGGTGTCTTAGTATCACCAGAGTCTAGTCAACATCACAATGGTAAGGTGTATTAGTCTCATCAGAGTCTAGTCAACGTCACAATGGTGAGGTGTCTTAGTCTCGCCAGAGTCTAGTCAACATCGCAATGGTAAGGTGTCTTAGTCTCATCAGAGTCTAGTCAACATCACAATGGTAAGGTATCTTAGTCTCGCCAGAGTCTAGTCAACATCACAATGGTAAGGTGTCTTAGTCTCACCAGAGTCTAGTCAACATCACAATGGTAAGGTATCTTAGTCTCGCCAGAGTCTAGTCAACATCACAATGGTAAAGTGTCTTAGTCTCGCCAGAGTCTAGTCAACATCACAATGGTAAGGTGTCTTAGTCTCGCCAGAGTCTAGTCAACATCACAATGGTAAGGTGTCTTAGTCTCATCAGAGTCTAGTCAACATCACAATGGTAAGGTGTCTTAGTCTCACCAGAGTCTAGACAACATCACAATGGTAAGGTGTCTTAGTCTCACCAGAGTCTAGTCAACATCACAATGGTAAGGTGTCTTAGTCTCACCAGAGTCTAGACAACATCACAATGGTAAGGTGTCTTAGTCTCACCAGAGTCTAGTCAACATCACAATGGTAAGGTGTCTTAGTCTCACCAGAGTCTAGTCAACATCATAACGGTAAGGTGTCTTAGTGTCATCAGAGTCTAGTCAACATCACAATGGTGAGGTGTCTTAGTCTCACCAGAGTCTAGTCAACATCACAATGGTGAGGTGTCTTAGTCTCACCAGAGTCTAGTCAACATCACAATGGTGAGGTGTCTTAGTCTCACCAGAGTCTAGTCAACATCACAATGGTGAGGTGTCTTAGTGTCATCAGAGTCTAGTCAACATCACAATGGTAAGGTGTCTTAGTCTCACCAGAGTCTAGACAACATCACAATGGTAAGGTGTCTTAGTCTCACCAGAGTCTAGACAACATCACAATGGTAAGGTGTCTTAGTCTCGTCAGAGTCTAGTCAACATCACAATGGTGAGGTGTCTTACTCTCATCAGAGTCTAGTCAACATCACAATGGTAAGGTGTCTTAGTCTCACCAGAGTCTAGTCAACATCACAATGGTGAGGTGTCTTACTCTCATCAGGATCTAGTCAACATCACAATGGTGAGGTGTCTTAGTCTCACCAGAGTCTAGTCAACATCACAATGGTGAGGTGTCTTACTCTCATCAGAGTCTAGTCAACATCACAATGGTAAGGTGTCTTAGTCTCACCAGAGTCTAGTCAACATCCCAATGGTGAGGTGTCTTAGTCTCATCAGAGTCTAGTCAACATCACAATGGTAAGGTGTCTTAGTTTCATCAGAGTCTAGACAACATCACAATGGTAAGGTGTATTAGTCTCATCAGAGTCTAGTCAACATCACAATGGTGAGGTGTCTTAGTCTCGCCAGAGTCTAGTCAACATCACAATGGTAAGGTGTCTTAGTCTCACCAGATTCTAGTCAACATCACAATGGTGAGGTGTCTTAGTCTCACCAGAGTCTAGTCAACATCACAATGGTAAGGTGATAGTAAGGAGTCTTCTCAAGCATCATATTCACATACAAGGTATTTTATTCGTATTATGTGTTACCTGTAAAATCTGTCCGAGTTTCTCAAGTCTCGTATGTACACCATATTTGGTTATGAAAATATATCAAGGGCTGCCCTAGATATGATAAATAATCTATCAATAGTCAGTATCTATTGTACTCTACAGAAGAAGGCTTGTCCTAATAAGATAACCATACATAAATATATGCCTTACAGTGATGTCACTTTGTGATGAGATCGGTATACCCGCCTTAAGATCATCCCAGATATTCAACACTAATTCATATTCATGGGTTCCCTATGTCATAGATATTTCCTTATCATCTTTATCTTAATTTTCCGTTCAGAAATTACTTAATAAGGTTGGGTTATGGACTCAGCATTCGAACACTACGTAGATATACAGTCGTGAACCATTCCTCTCTCAGGGAACAATCCTTTCTCGGTCCTTATTTTAAAAACAGATTTTTCGGCGTGATTAGTGGCCATTGATACTGTTAATGTAAGATTGTAAGATCAAGACAACAGGCGCCTATCTGTGAAAACGGAGACAACAAGTACAATATTTTTGTTTAACGTCATGACTGTGGGTATTGGGCAATAATTTTACTTTGTATTTTGTAATAGTAAAATTGATCTAATTGTAGATTTGGATGGAGTTGATATAATATACAATTGTTACAACACACTTCTGCTTCTTCAAACGATAACTATTTAAAATAGATTTTTGAAGAAAGAAATGCTTCCATGTTGATATCTTCAGTAGTCGATTTGAGTTTCTAGTCCTGAAGTACAAGGGACAGTATGACCATCCTCTTTGGTACATATGACTCTGACATCAGTGCTTTAATCGCTCGGCCGCGTCACCGATTGGATCACGATACAAAAATAATCGTCCACACACAGCAATTTGGACGTGATCGATTTCATTATTATCAATCTGTCCAGAAGATTTGACCCAAATAAATTGTCCATCTAATACCCATCTCCTCCGTTTGGTCAAACGGTCATCGCTGGTCAAACTTCATATGACGCGTGGTAGACTTTTGACACACTTGTCTAAGCACGTGTTGTCAACGATATGTCAGTAGCGTTACTGACTCTCTATACGAGCTACTTCTTCTACTGTTACCGTATACTTTATCACAATCCATAGATACCTTGACGCAAAGTCTATCAAAATCCATGGATACCTTGCCGTATAATTGATCAAAATCCATGGATACCTTTCCGTATAATTTATCAAAATCTATGGATACATTGCCGTATAATTTATCAAAATCTATGGATACATTGCCGTATAATTTATCAAAATCCATGGATACATTGCCGTATAATTTATCACAATCCATGGATACATTGCCGTATAATTTATCACAATCCATGGATACTTTGCCGTATAATTTATCACAATCCATGGATACATTGCCGTATAATTTATCAAAATCCGTGGATACTTTGCCGTGTAAGTTATCACAATGTATGGATACCTTGCTGAACAGTTTATCAATCAACATTCTGAGAATACACACTATGGCTCGATGGAGAGATAGTTTATACAATTTTTATAGTGGTTAGAATATATTTGAGATTTCGGGTAAGGGGTTCGCTCAAAGAAACAATGTCACAGGCAAGGGAGCCGCCCACAGAGACGGTGTTACCGGTAAGGTTTTCGCTCACAGAGTATTCTTTAAAGTGAAATCTCACTGAAATGACATAGCCTGATGTGATGCAGCTTTTACATGTTTTTTTTCTTTTTCTTTTTTTACATAATTGTAAGTTTTAACTGATGTACGCCAGTGTTTGTGGTGGGAATCCTTACTATACAATACACTTGAAGGGCATAAGACATCCACAACACTAATAAATGCCTGAGACGAATAAAACCAATGGCACACTGTCTGTGTAGTATTCATCAATAGAAATCCGGATAGAATTTTCTTTCGTCAATAATGAATTGGTTTTAAGTCATGTCAATGGTTGTGTGATTGGACGATTGTGAATTTGGCCGCTGTTCTAATATAAGTCACGCGCTGATGCGGGACATGAATCGTAGATCTGTGAAATTAACAATGTTAAAGACGGGAAGTGGAAATCAAATATGGGTATCGGCTGTAACGAGGTAGGCTCCACGAGAAAGTAGGCCCCACGAGAAAGTAGGCCCCACGGGAAGGCAGGCCCTACAAGAAGGCAGGTCCCACGAGAAGGCAGGCCCTACAAGAAGGCAGGTCCCACGAGAGGTAGGACTCGTGGGAAGGCAGGCGAGCCATGGCATTTCGGTAATTGTGTTGAAACTTTGTGGGACTAACAGAATCGCTTGTCAGTTCAAGATATGCTTGATGGAGAGCCTCTTCTGAATAAAAAAAAGTCGCTTTCGATATATTTATCAGTTCTTACACTTAGAATCTGTTGTTGTTAAATCGAGGATCCAAATTTGTCGTTTGGTTGGTTAAGGTGAATGTAAATAGCAAATCCAGTGATACTTCACAAGCTTATAAATCGCCATTTGCATCTTAATATCAAAAGATAATCGATATTTATGCTTTTATAAAGTCAAATCCGGTCAAACAAAATGCTCGCACTACCTGCTATAGACACCTGTGAACATAACGGCTTGGCTTTTTTGTGCAATATGTTTGATCCACACGAGCTTTCTGTGTTCTCATGAAACTTGCAATTTACGCCTATTTTTTTTTCGAAATTAACAGGTAGCTCAACAAATTCAATGTCAAAATCAAGACCAATGGATAGTCACGATACATATTAACAATTGGTAAAGTTACTTCTGTTTAATTGCACCAGAATAGTGATTTATAGGCTTGCAAAATATCACTGGATTTGCTATTTACATGAACCTTAAATGACATATGGTATGCGCTTTTTAAAGTAACAAATGCTCTACACCGAAATTTGTAAAAGTAAATCTTATCTGCGTGCTGCCGTCAGATTTTTAAATTGGGATAAAAAGATCCCAGGTATTTTGATTCGGTTAATTCTAAGACATGTGAAAGTGTATTCGTTGTTGCCTTCGATTTTGTTATATTCAAGGTGTGCACAAAACGTTTGTATTGAGACATGAACTCTTGGATTCAGTAGATAAATGTAACTGGCCGTTTGGAAAGGCATCAAGAGCTCAGGACATGCTGATCATCGGCTTACTGGTACTCAGGTTAAAGTGAAATGAAGGCTAGTTTGGCAAACCCTCTGGCTCAGAAGACTCAAAATTGAAATATCGCTTACCTCTAATCTATACAAGGTCTTGTGAAATGCAATAATATTAAGGTAATCATTTTATAATTCGTTGTATAGATGTTATAGCTGTGCGGTATCGGGGAGCAGGCAGGAGCTTAGGTTCTCTGGGAAGCTGTAGTAATGACCCGTGATACGTATAACTTGGCTCTAGTTATAAATAACATGAGTTAAGGGAGCTGTCGACGGATATCTTACAGATTTACGTTAGTATGTTATATGCTAAATGGAGCATAAACACACCAATAAGATAGGCTAAATACAATGTTATGTAAGACATGAAGAACGTAAGACGATGGATTGCTTCAGGAACACTTCGACGGAAGACCAAAAGTGACAAAAACTCGCATCTATATTTACTAACATTGTTTTTATTGCCTTCGTTCAGCTGGAAAGTAAAAATAATCATGGAAGAAAATTTCCATTTTTCTAAAGTTAATTTCTTGTAGTGCTAGCAGCATGGGGTACTGACAGACATGCTGACAATTAGGAGATTGGGTATTTACATGGATATATGTTGGGACAGGAAAGGCCATTATAGGTTCATTGACGTGAATTAACCAACTCATTAGAATACGGATGGACTGGACAAATCCTTAGATTATAAATACTTTAACAACCATTACAACACGGAGACAACCTTTTAGAACACGGGGACTTAGACAGACAACCCATTCAAACAGGCAACCAATTATGACACTTTTGGCAAAGCAATCTATTAATGCAAGGGAACTATGGAATCCATACGGTGGACTAGAGAATGTATTAAATCATAGAGGACAACCCATCAAAGCAGGGACAGCTTGGCAATCCTTGAAAACACGGGTCAAATAAGGCAGCCCCTCTAACACAGGGACTACACAACGTACTAAAACCGGGGACAATAAAAATCAATCAAAACACTGGGACTAGATAACTCATCAAAACACAGGGACTAGACAACCCATCAAAACACAGGGATTAAACAACCAATCAAAACACAGGGACTAGAAAACCCATCAAAACACAGGGATTAAGCAACCCATTAAAATCCAGGGACTATTTAACCAATTAAAACTTCGGACTATGTAACTCATTAAAACATAGGGACTAGGTAACCTATTAAAACACGGGGATAAGACAACCTAGTAAATTAAGGAGATTAGACAATCCATTGAAACACGGGGACTAGGTAACCCATCAAAAGGCAGCACAGGGCAGTCCATTACAACACAGGTACGTGTTCGATATATGCTACTGGAATAGTACTAACGGAAAAAACAACGTTATTTTCGGACTTTCGGGCTTCCGTATAAATAAAATGACAAGAACGCCAATGTAGAGCTATACATATTGATAATTCTTTTTGGGTAATTTGCAAGCACACTCTCGGGATGGAAACCTATCTTGATTTCAGATAGCGTTGGCGGTAAATTGAAGGATTTCGGTTCGGTAAGAATTGTGCAATAGGATTTTACATACGTGTATAAAGCGGCCATTACATAAATTTTGTTTTTACATTACGTACCAGTGAGCTATACTGACAGAAAGTAAGATTAGTTACACTACCCGTTGTAAGCCTCAGATAAAATCATTCGAAATTGGAATCTGTGTTAATTTAACCATCGTACATCAAGAAAAGATTATGTTTTCGTAAACGTACAGAAATAAATTGATAATGATGTTTATGTGTTATCTGAGGAATCCTAACAAGCATTAGTACAATGACATGATACCAGGTTACCTCTTAAATGGATTTTCATGTTAAAATGCTTTACTTGTATATTTCCTACCACGTGTTCATTATTTGTTGTGCCAAGATGAGTGTTATTATAGATGAGTTCAACTTAAGGTCTTTTTATGCTAATTGATCTTCTCCAGAAAAAGTGAAGATGGCTGTAAAGTGAGAAACATCACCGTGTCCGAACCATGATAGCCATCTTATACGGCCGTGAATGACAACTTAATGTGAGAATGAGTTTTGTAAACTGACCAGCATGAGAATGAGATCTGTACTCGGATAATTGCGAGAATGAGTTCTGTAAGTTGATCAATTTTTTAAAAACTGGGTTATGTACGCTGTCCATGGTTACAATAAGTCCTGTACAATAAACAGTGTGAAAATTAAATGAGAGTGTATGCTGACCATTGCGAGAATGAGCTGTTTATGCTAACTTTTGTGTGAATGAGATGTGCATTCAGACCATTGTGAGAATGAGCTGTTAATCCTCAACATTGTGAGAATAAATTGTGTTTGCTAACCTTTATAAGAATGAGCTGTGAATGATGACCATTGTGGGAATGAGTTTTGTATTTTGACCATTGTGAGAATGAGCCCTGTATGCTGACCATTGTGAGAAAGAGCCCTGTATGCTGACCATTGTGAGAAAGAGCCCTGTATGCTGACCATTGTGAGAAAGAGCCCTGTATGCTGACCAGATAGATTTTCAGTATCCAATGTATCATCATATAACTACCATGTGACCACTGATGCAGCCTCTTTTTCATGTGGTATTTTGGAGGTTTTTTCCAGTTTTGTTCGCTTAAACTGAAAAAAATGTGACAGTCACCCACCTGTTTAATACATCTAAAGAGAAGGGGACTGAGGTAACACTATTTATTTCAGGTGAAATACAATGATATAAAAATTGCAACAACAGAATGTTACAAGACACTAGGTAATTATATAAAATCTTCGGAATCAACGTCAGCGTCAGGGCAAACTGTCTGGTTTTATTAGTAGACATGCTCATATAAGCCTGTACTGGAGTGTGATTAAACGATTGATCCACCCATTACAGACATTAATAAACTACCTTTGATCAATAAGTCCGGAAATCGGTGAGTGTATTAGACAATTGTTGACTGCATGTCCGTTACAATAACACTCGCCTTAAGATTTACTTGTGTCCGTTACAATAACACTCGCATTAAGATTTACTTGTGTCCGTTACAATAACACTCGCCATAAGATTTACTTGTGTCCGTTACAATAACACTCGCCTTAAGATTGACGTTTGTCCGTTACAATAACACTCGCCTAAAGATTTACTTGTGTCCGTTACAATAACACTCGCCTGAAGATTTACTTGTGTCCGTTACAATAACACTCGCCTTAAGATTTACTTGTGTCCGTTACAATAACACTCGCCTTAAGATTTACTTGTGTCCGTTACAATAACACTCGCCTTAAGATTTACATGTGTCCGTTACAATAACACTCGCCATAAGATTTACTTGTGTCCGTTACAATAACACTCGCCATAAGATTTACTTGTGTCCGTTACAATAACACTCGCCTTAAGATTTACATGTGTCCGTTACAATAACACTCGCCTTAAGATTGACTTGTGTCCGTTACAATAACACTCGCCTTAAGATTGACTTGTGTCCGTTACAATAACACTCGCCTTAAGATTTACTTGTGTCCGTTACAATAACACTCGCCTTAAGATTTACTTGTGTCCGTTACAATAACACTCGCCATAAGATTTACATGTGTCCGTTACAATAACACTCGCCATAAGATTTACATGTGTCCGTTACAATAACACTCGCCTTAAGATTTACTTGTGTCCGTTACAATAACACTCGCCATAAGATTGACTTGTGTCCGTTACAATAACACTCGCCTTAAGATTTACTTGGGTCCGTTACAATAACACTCGCCTTAAGATTTTCTTGTGTCCGTTACAATAACACTCGCCTTAAGATTGACTTGTATCCGTTACAATAACACTCGCCTTAAGATTTACTTGTGTCCGTTACAATAACACTCGCCATAAGATTTACATGTGTCCGTTACAATAACACTCGCCATAAGATTTACATGTGTCCGTTACAATAACACTCGCCTTAAGATTTACTTGTGTCCGTTACAATAACACTCGCCATAAGATTGACTTGTGTCCGTTACAATAACACTCGCCTTAAGATTTACTTGGGTCCGTTACAATAACACTCGCCTTAAGATTTTCTTGTGTCCGTTACAATAACACTCGCCTTAAGATTGACTTGTGTCCGTTACAATAACACTCGCCATAAGATTTACTTGTGTCCGTTACAATAACACTCGCCTTAAGATTTACTTGGGTCCGTTACAATAACACTCGCCTTAAGATTTTCTTGTGTCCGTTACAATAACACTCGCCTTAAGATTGACTTGTGTCCGTTACAATAACACTCGCCATAAGATTTACCTGTGTCCGTTACAATAACACTCGCCATAAGATTTACTTGTGTCCGTTACAATAACACTCGCCATAAGATTTACTTGTGTCCGTTACAATAACACTCGCCATAAGATTTACTCGTGTCCGTTACAATAACACTCGCCATAAGATTTACTTGTGTCCGTTACAATAACACTCGCCATAAGATTGACTTGTGTCCGTTACAATAACACTCGCCATAAGATTTACTTGTGTCCGTTACAATAACACTCGCCTTAAGATTTACTGGTGTCCGTTACAATAACACTCGCCTTAAGATTGACTTGTGTCCGTTACAATAACACTCGCCATAAGATTTACTTGTGTCCGTTACAATAACACTCGCCTTAAGATTTACTGGTGTCCGTTACAATAACACTCGCCTTAAGATTTACTTGTGTCCGTTACAATAACACTCGCCATAAGATTTACTTGTGTCCGTTACAATAACACTCGCCTTAAGATTTACTTGTGTCCGTTACAATAACACTCGCCATAAGATTTACTTGTGTCCGTTACAATAACACTCGCCTTAAGATTGACTTGTGTCCGTTACAATAACACTCGCCTGAAGATTTACCTGTGTCCGTTACAATAACACTCGCCTTAAGATTGACTTGTGTCCGTTACAATAACACTCGCCTGAAGATTTACCTGTGTCCGTTACAATAACACTCGTCTTCAGATTGACTTGTGTCCGTTACAATAGCACTCGCCTTAAGATTGACCTGTGTCCGTTACAATAACACTCGCCTTAAGATTGACCTGTGTCCGTTACAATAACACTCGCCTTAAGATTTACTTGTGTCCGTTACAATAACACTCGCCTTAAGATTGACTGGTGTCCGTTACAATAACACTCGCCTTAAGATTGACTGGTGTCCGTTACAATAACACTCGTCTTCAGATTAACTTGTGTCCGTTACAATAACACTCGCCTTAATATTGACTTGTGTCCGTTACAATAACACTCGCCTTAAGATTTACGTGTGTCCGTTACAATAACACTCGCCTTAAGATTGACTGGTGTCCGTTACAATAACACTCGCCTTAAGATTGACTTGTGTCCGTTACAATATCACTCGCCTTAAGATTTACTTGCGTCCGTTACAATAACACTCGCCTTAAGATTGACTTGTGTCCGTTACAATAACACTCGCCTTAAGATTTACTGGTGTCCGTTACAATAACACTCGCCTTAAGATTTACTTGCGTCCGTTACAATAACACTCGCCATAAGATTGACTTGTGTACAATTTAGAACGGATGCAGGAGGCTTTCAATAAACAAAAAGTTACTAAAATCTACGTACCAAGAAAAATATTTTAACGATTTTCTAAACAAATACATGTTTTAAAAGCAATGCAGGACGTCATCGAAGGTGGAATTAGTAAACACGACTAGATAAACTTGACTGGTAAGAAGGGATATACACATGTATCATTACTATTTGCTGTAAAAGAACACAACTTTTTCAGTCCTTATTTTAAGATAAAACAACCCCAGCAACATGAAAACAGTGTAGTCCTCTGAATAATTTGCTATAATAAACATAACATTGGATTTACCGGAGCTATATAATTTCATTCTTGTTGACTTCCGGTTTACTAGATATGATATATTGGGTTTTCTTTTCTGTTTATTTGTGTTAAATATAGTTTTTCTCCCGTGTTGATTTCCTATTAATTCGCAGTAAAATATAGTTTGTATTGTCTTGTTGATTTCTAGTTTACTCAGTGTAAAATGTAGCTTGTATTGTCTTGTTGATTTCTAGTTTAGTCGGTGTAAAATGTAGCTTGTATTGTCTTGTTGATTTCTAGTTTACTCGGTGTAAAATGTAGTATTTGTTTTGTCGTGTTCATTGATTTCCGGTTGACTGTGATTACATGTTCACTGCTGTTAGTTTCCGGTTTACTTGGTATGAAATATTGGGTTTTTAATTATGTTTTATGTTTACAATTTTTACAATATTTGTGGACTGTGGGCTGTCATACTCGTCAAGTGAAAACTTTCTTATGCTTGACCACAGGTAACCCTGGTGTCAACGTTCATCTCAAATGACGTTGACATGCGACAGACTTGAACATGTCGTGTAATAGGTCCGTTACTGTTTCTATACAGTATTTAACATGTTCTCGTGGCTTACCTGAGTTACATGATAACTGAAGGATACAGGTAATGCACGAGCGGAAGACAGACTGGTAATATTAGATTTAATGTAACTGCCAGACTGCTTCGTGAAAGTTATACACATACATCCCATGGTTTTTTTTCTTGCACAAAACTAAATATCAATTGGCCTTTGTCAGACACCGCTATTCTCACCAGATGATCAAGGTTGCTAGTCTAACAAACTGATTTAGGTAAGCGGAAGTTGCGACATGTGCGTAACATTGATTAAACATATTTCTAATGGAAACCGCGCATGGTTGGCATGCCTGTTAATGAGCTTGTGTGGTATTTCTGTGTGGAACAGGATCTAGCCCTCCCGAGCTACCACAGTTTAGCATACCTTTCTCATTCGTAATTATAGGTAGATTCTGCGGTAGTGTAATTTTTTTCTTGAGTCATTAAACCGACAGATCCTCTATTCAATAGACAAACCAAAACCTCAAACAAAAACGGTGCCATTATTGGGTTGTTAAAGAATAAAAATGAGGTCGACATATGTACAATGTATGAATAAGTGTTATAAAGAAGATATCTATTGAAGGACAATTATCCCCCCTGTTACACACAGAGGCGATATTTACGGGGAATTTATATCATTATTTTACATACAGTGAATTCATATTTTGGAGAATAAATATTGTCCTTAAATAGACCTACTAAAAGAATATATATATATATATTTAGAATTAATACTAAACTCTTTTACGTACAAAGAATATTTATCTATTGGAAATTAGACATTTTCCTATAACACACAAATATATATACTTCGCTGTATTTACTGTGTGGGAACGTTTCCCTGATACTATCTGGAGAGTATCACACGGTTACAAAGGACGATAGCTTTAGTGGAGTTTATTTGTTGTTTTGCACAAAAGACACACAAAGATACAAGCTCTCTAGATACAAATTGAGAGTAAGATAGAGTAGAGCCTTAACTATCTAACCTGCATCATACAACTGTTTCGTCCTTCTAGGACCCTCCGGTGATGTTAAGGACATCATGCAACTGTTTCGTCCTTCTAGGACCCTCCAGTGATGTTATGGACATCATACGACTGTTTCGTCCTTCTAGGACCCTCCGGTGATGTTATGGACGTCATACAACTGTTTCGTCCTTCTAGGACCCTTCAGTGATGTTATGGACATCATACGACTGTTTCGT
This sequence comes from Pecten maximus, assembly GCF_902652985.1. Lineage (NCBI taxonomy): Eukaryota > Metazoa > Mollusca > Bivalvia > Pectinida > Pectinidae > Pecten > Pecten maximus. The sequence goes on from NC_047019.1 coordinate 36,604,022, forward strand.
CCTTCTAGGACCCTCCGGTGATGTTATGGACATCATACAACTGTTTCGTCCTTCTAGGACCCTCCAGTGATGTTATGGACATCATACGACTGTTTCGTCCTTCTGAGACCCTCCGGTGATGTTATGGACATCATGCAGCTGTTTTGTCCTTCTAGGACCCTCCGGTGATGTTATGGACATCATACGACTGTTTCGTCCTTCTAGGACCCTCCAGTGATGTTATGGACATCATTCAACTGTTTCGTCTTTCTAGGACCCTCCAGTGATGTTATGGACATCATACACGTACAACTGTTTCGTCCTTCTAGGACCCTCCAGTGATGTTATGGACATCATTCAACTGTTTCGTCCTTCTAGGACCCTCCAGTGATGTTATGGACATCATACAACTGTTTCGTCCTTCTAGGACCCTCCAGTGATGTTATGGACATCATTCAACTGTTTCGTCCTTCTAGGACCGTCCAGTGATGTTATGGACATCATACAACTGTTTCGTCCTTCTAGGACCCTCCAGTGATGTTATGGACATCATACAACTGTTTCGTCCTTCTAGGACCCTCCAGTGATGTTAAGGACATCATACACGTACAACTGTTTCGTCCTTCTAGGACCCTCCAGTGATGTTGTGGACATCATACGACTGTTTCGTCCTTCTAGGACCGTCCAGTGATGTTATGGACATCATACAACTGTTTCGTCCTTCTAGGACCCTCCAGTTATGTTATTGACATCATACAACTGTTTCGTCCTTCTCGGACCCTCCAGTGATGTTATGGACATCATATATCTGTGTCTCCCTTCTGTGATACTAACGGCCTAAAGTTTCGATAATTACGCAGTGCCGGAGGAAACAACGAATGAAATATCAAAATCTTGATGGAGATGATCGAAAGCCCCATAATCGATAAATTGTTAGTTAAAATCTTCAATATTGAATTTCAATAACACATGTACATATTTTGAACCCTGTTTCTATACTAAATGAAGTGACATTTGGTATTCAGGCCAGGGAAAACCTTGGACATTAAAGTCAACCAGCAGTGTCTAACACCTTTAAATTGAGGGTACAAAAAACATTAATCAAACTATAATCATAAAGCTTATTCGTCCTCCATGGACTCGTGAGAGATGATTAGGGCTGAAAGTGAAAAAACGGAGTATGTACTTATTTGTAACATACAGATAATGGATTCCCTGGAGGGTCACTTGCAATTTAGAGAATGTCACTATTGCTGAATTAAAATGAAAATAAACAACTTTGATACCGAAATACGATAGTCATCGGTAAGTGTAAAAAACTATTCCTGTAATCAATTTTACATGTGTACTAGATCTAAATAAACAGTACAAATCCATCATCGATACATTAGGACTCGTCAATAGATAGCGAAGTATAATTAGGCTAATCCACTCTACACAAAGCAATTAAAAGTAAAAGCAGTAAAAGCGTACCGAACATTGACCATCTATGACTTGTTTACTAGCGTAGAGGGCGGTTTGAAGGAATAGTAGAAAAACGTACAGATATACAATATGTCGCCGTTAATGATTGGACATTGAGGCGAGATCGACTTTACAATATGGAGTCAAAACACCATCAACATCACTATGGATTATATGCGTGGTTTATGAGTGTTATGAGTATAGAACTATAACACTGGGGTATTGCTGGGCATAATCATTCCTCTCACAGACCATCGTATTCAGTCGTAAAGGTTCATGATGAGGTCAAACCGTTGGTATCGAGACGTATACAATCCATGGAAACTGTATAAAACAAACGAAGCTTCTGATGACGTCCCCCAGAATCGGATATAGATCTTATGACAGCTATATTCTCTTCTGATGATTTGAAAAAAAGTTAAAGTGTAATATACATAGATTTATTATACATGTATATGGCATGATTAAATCGTAAATTCTCAATAACCCTGACTTATGTAAACATGAACTGGGATTGCTCATGGATATCGGTATACTAATACAGATAATATACTGTTTGAATAGATACTTTAGATCATCAATGCCGAAGAAATATCAGCGTCGCTTTGAGCAAGACATACTCTCATGCGTAAACCTTACATTGGTATCCGAGAGCGATATGTGGCCTGACATTAGTTTCATTTATCATATACATCTTATAGACATTACAGATTTATTTGTGCAATTTTAATATGCTTCATTTCACAACCTGATGTGTCCATTTCAGAGACTATTTCAAACAAGTACCTTGAAAGTAATGAACCATGAATATGGCGGACGATAAAGAGGATAAGTCGGCCACGTACGGGTTCAAACAAGGGTTATCAAATCTCATCCAACGTATCTGACTTCGAGCAACAATTGTTAGGACGGACACAACACGGAATCGAACGTATACATACCGGTATATTGCTGATAACATTTCGGACATAGAGATGAGTGGGTTATACATGGAACGTTCTTGTAAAAATATGCTTGAATATAATTTAAGTTTTAATGCTTTGCATAACAGGTTTGCTGTTTTTAAGCAAGCCGACATTTTAATGATTTTGAGATGTCGGCCTGTGACGTATTGAGATAACTGTGGTTTTAATGTTTTTGAATTGCCCGCCGATAACGTTTTAAAAAAATTGCAGCGTAAGAGTATTTGTTATTTGAAGATAATTGTTTTTAATGTTTTATTTCGCCTTCCTATGATGGTTTGAGGTAGATAGGCAAATTTAAAACTAAAGGCATACTTCACAGTCGTCATCGAAATATTGCGGGGAAATAACCCTTGTGCGATATTTAGTCTGTACCTCTGGCGTTTACGTTGTGTGAAAAGTTTGTATTTAGTCTGTAATGTTTGTATTTAGTCTGTAATGTTTGTATTTAGTCTGTAATGTTTGTATTTAGTCTGTACCTCTGGCGTTTCCGTTGTGTGAAAAGTTTGTATTTAGTCTGTAATGTTTGTATTTAGTCTGTAAAGTTTGTATTTAGTCTGTAATGTTTGTATTTAGTCTGTAATGTTTGTATTTAGTCTGTAATGTCTGATTTAGTCTGTAAAGTTTGTATTTAGTCTGTAATCCTGATATTTCCGGTGTGTGAGCAGTTTGTATCTAGTCGGTAATCCTGATGTTTCCGTTGTCATTATTCCAGTTGTCATTTTGAGGATTTGACGGAATCTGGATTGGAACCAGATTTACAAGAATAGTATATTTGATGAAGCAGAAGTCGCCTTCCCTTCCGGATCACCTGGTCCGATTGTCTTTGTACCCATGTAATTGATTCGTTAAGCCCGATTGGGATGTGTTAATGAAACTGAATCCTTAATGTTTGGTATAACTCCGCTGTGATGTCTTGATGGTGAGAATAACATTAATATTTCAGGTCTTTACACACAAAAAAGAAACTGCACAGTCCCAATAGAATAAAGCAATGGCTATGGTTTACTTCCTCTTTATGCAATATATACTTCATTTATCTCGTGGAGATAGTTTGTAATAGATATCTTTCATTTTCAATTTTAAGAAAAAAAAATAGTAAATTACAAGCACTGATCCCAAATACTTCTCTACATGCCAATATAGAAAAAGCAAGCATCAAACAAGAACATAAAAAGCCTACGTATATGAGGAGAAATTTGGCAGACTCATTTCCTGTCTCTGTATTTTGTCACTACGTGACATAGTAACTCCCTTTGACGTGTCCTGGGAACGTTATCTGCCTTATAAGGAGATTACAAATGTCAGCATGGCGATCAGCACGTTCAGCCTGGTACATGGTGTCAGGCTTTACTGGTACAAATCTACTTCTTCTGGCACGAGCTACTTAGTTGTCAGTCACGTGTTACTGCCACGTTGTCATCCAACTGTTTTTCCAGTGTTACATGCTTTCTCGACAGTTTGACTGGATATTACATAGGTGTCTACCTACAGAATATAAACTATCAGAACAAGGGGATAACTGTGGTAGTTAGTCGATAAAAACACCTCGAGTTTGTATTTGTACAGTAGAGGTTACTATCTATACAGCAGTAGTTGTGTCTGAACATCCACGTTGTCCGCTTACGACACGACCTCCAAACATAGGCACGACCTTCAACTGATATTTCAACCCAGGGACAAATACTTTTATTTTCAGGAAATCAAAGTAATAGTGACAAGATACAATTTTTTTTTACTTGAAATTCAATGCTCTGTCTAAGCGACTGAAATTGAAAACCCTAAAAATAAACCTCGCCAGACAGAGGTAGGCGTATACTTTTATCGTATCTCTGTTGTCGACGAATATCTCGTGTAATCTGCAAGATGGACCTTCCTTAAAGTCTCAACATGATGTTTCCACATAAATAGAAATATTAAGACTAAAAATGGCATCGACATGGCTGCAGAGATTCCGTTCGTCCGTTAAAACGTCATAATCGTCGACTGAAGTACCAGATTAGACAATCTGAAATATCTGATTGTCATTATTGACCAGTAGGAAAGTGGACAAGGGTCCAAGGTTATCAGCACTGGCCATCCCGAATGTGTAATTAGGTACTCTATGGGAATATGAATAGTGGCCTATGATTAAACGACTCGCTGGCACAAGTAATAGAAGTATGGTGTACCGAGGAAACACTTTCATGAACAGTTTCCATTGTTGTAAGTGGCCATTGTTTCTTGATGGTTCTGGTGTCACTACTAAATATCGAAAACACTTTACCATCGAGGTAAATACTGGAAGCGAAAACGATGCTCAAAATGTTTCAACTTTGAAAAGGTAGGGATGACATGACTTTGTACTGGTGCCTTGACTGCAGACAAAGGTGACCGACGACATATGAGGGGTTGATAGGTGGCATGACCACTGTTGAATGCTGCTTTATTCATATAGGCTTTGCCAGTGTTGGCTGGCATCCAAATATTGATGCGTGACATATTCTAGTTCAGCACTTTTAAACTTGAAAAACTGCATTTGAGTTGGAAGATGTGAAATTATAAGAGTACGAGAGCTTAAGAAATGATGGCGTGACTTTGGGTAGGGCGTCGGTGTATATACTAGGTACTTCTCGGTCTACCACGAACACCTTCCCCGAATATCTGGGCGAGATCTATTAACTCGCTACAATAGATAAAACATTGTGTAAATAGTACTAACCGTATATTGCCTTGGTCGAGATTTTATATTTTGGCGGCGAACGCAATGAGAAAGATATAATCTAAATATAATACTAGCATTGTTACGCAGTCGCTACTTGTCGTTTTGATGAAATTTGACTTGAAATGATAAACTGTTGGGGAAAAGACAGGAGACGCTTGAAGCGCCACGTTCGAATCGTTGTATGATATCTTTTATTTGAATGAAAATATTGTTAACAGGCGATCAGAAATGACGAATTTTCCCGATGAAGAAGTGTTTGCTCATGTTAGCGGTTTCCAAAACAAAAGAACACAGTATATGATAAAAAAGAGAAAGGAATCCTAACAAACAGGAACCTTGTAAGTGGTCGCCGCATTGGCATGCAGTCTGGATAAGTGTTGTCCATCGCATGTTATTAAAATTAATGCGTACACTTTGTCCGTTAGACGAATTCCCATAAACAAGTTTGAGAGAAACGCTATCAAAGTTGTGTGGGGAATTGTAAATGAGTGCTCGGAGTGTTAATGCTGCAGTACTAACGCACACTCCGGAATGTAATCAAATTAAAAAATCCATTTTGTTATTTTAGCTTTCATAGCATCAAAATATTGCCCATCACATGAAACGTTATTTTTGGATTGCTGTGAAATGATGGGAAATAAACGAGAAATGTATCGAAAGTGACAAATACATAGTTATTAAACATGATACTAAAATCCTATAACAATGAGCGTTTGTTTTTGATACAGGTTTAAAAGCTGAAACAGTTGGATTATATACATTGGTATATTTTACATAAATTGCAGTTAAACTGCAACCACTTTTAGTTCGTCGACCAAACAGGATAAGACATCATTTTGAACATTTTTTTATTGCACGGGAATGTATTAATGTTCTTAAATGTTTGAGATTTTTTAATCTTGGTCGACGATACTCATTCATCATAAGTGTTTGAATTTTATACTTCCTTTATTTACATTAGATACAAGAATATCAATTTGACGTCACGGAAGGATATATTTGTTGTAAAATGGAAACGTCACTGGCATTGCAACAATTGCAAACAAGTTATACAACCTTACAGTAACCACGCTGTATGAAGGCGCGCGAGGGGTCTTACTGAGGAAACCGGAGTACCCTGACAAAACCCGCGTGGTCGAGCAGGTTACCCCGTATCTTTTCACGTGCAATCGGGGATTCGAACCCCGGTCCTCTAGGTGAAAGGCATGTACACGTATGTTACTACTGGGCCACCCGACTTCTCTATATTTTGTCTTACGAATAGTGTCTCGACTCGGAATATACACGCCTGATTTATGTTCTTAAACTTAATTAAATAAATTGTTTTATTTATAGTTATAAGAATTGTACATTCCCGCTCTGTTTTTTAAGACCCGTACGGATTTTTCCTGACTTTTCTTCCGGATTTCCACACTTTTGGACTTCAGCAGTCTTAACAAGTCCAAGGAGAACTGAAGAGATGTTTGATAATATAATATTCATTATTCGTCACTACATATGTTAAATGGTGCTATTCAAACCATTATAAATGAGCCATATTTCATTACCAAAATTTAAAACAACTTTAGAATTTAGGGTTGACGACAAACATTTGCGGTTAGCTTGTTATTGAAATACATACTATAAAACCGGTTTATCGATCTATTTGATCACCATTTATCACAAGCATCATACATGTTGAAGGGTTTATTTCTAGTGTCGTGGCGACCAAGCTGTCATGATGAATCGCAATTCGTCACCGCGCGCTTGCTACGTGTCGAAAAATGCTTCATTTTCGCGCCCTACCAATCTTGGCAAACAGTGCCAGCGATTTGTAATTCAGTGTTTAATGATCTTCTGTCGACAGGAAATCAACAAACCAGTCTTACTTCAACAATTGTGCGTTTAATTGGGTCGCTATGATGAATTGATTCATTTTCTGAGAAATCAATGACTGTATTAGACGAAATGTTCGATGTGTATACACATCCAAGGGTATCGTAACCTGATAGGGAATAAAAACAAATAAAAACAAACAAAATATCTCTAATATTACTTGACAACCTCATTAGGTACCCAGGAATAAAAGTGTTCACCCAACTTCATATCTTGCGAGGTGAATAAGTTGAGGCATCTCAAAGAACCCAACTCATTTCATACAAGGCGAATAAGTCTAGGCATAGAAAAGAACACAACTTCATACCATATAAGGAAATATGGAAAATGATATTATCATATATGACCCCCCCCCCCCCCCCCCCCCCCCGTTTTCATTACCATCATATGTTTATGGAAACCGGTGCCATTTTTTTTTCTGTTATCAGTCAGCAGGAATCACGATATTCGTGGTTTTAAGAGAAATCCAAATATCGAGTACTGGCAAGCAAATAAACAGTGTATGTTGGGGAAGCAGGAATGTTACTATCTACAAAGAGAAAATTCACAATGAAGAGACCGAAATTATCACAAGTTAATTATAACCCAGGTACTGCTGATACGCTATAGGTGTAGCAGGCGTCACAACGTGACATTTGGTTTGTTTATGCGGGATAGAGACACACGTGTTGATTTATTGTTTGTAGAGGATGATGTATGTACATTTCTTCCTCATCCCCATTATCTTTGGAATGTCAGCCATCTGGCCGTGCATGTCTGTCGTACCCTACCTGTGCCTATATATAAACCCTAGCAGACAAAACACAGGCGTTACTGTCCTGACACCGATAGTAAATGGAGCCAACACAGCGCTAACGCTATCACAACACAGTCCACTTTTTCGTACAAAATAATGGATCCGTGCCTAGAGTAGAAGACACATGCCAATCACCGGGTCATCAGACCTATGTAATCATTTTAACGGTGAATTTGTTGTAGTTGCCTCAAAACAGTAACATATTCCTTGATAAAATGTTTTTGTCCCGCAGTGTTTGCTTTCACTATTTTGACTTGTAATATAATCGGATAATAGATCATAGGGTACATTTATTCTTACATCGTTTGGCTCTGTACACCGACTTACTAAAGGTTTTAAAATAAGCTCTTGTTTCATTGGTGTTTGCTGTAACTATTTTTGTGTTGTTTTATTGAGAATGTGACGGCATGGGTAGGTTAATACTTGGGAGGTGGGCGGAAACGGGGACATATATAAATAAGATAAGAACATTCTCCTTATAGGTTCGATATTTGAAATGATAATGGATGAGCGATAAAAGTTTTCAATCCTTCCTTATCAGAAGAACATAAACCGTGATGCAATCAAGAAGAGATTATCCTTCTACGTCAGCAGTTCATCACGATTTGAACTTACAGCGGAACCAACAGGGACATTCAAGGACATTCTATTTTTGAAAGATACACGTTTTGGTTGGTGAAGATTATAGACAAGTTTTTATTGTCGACATCATGGGCTAATTGAGAAGTTTACATTTATTTTTGTGATATGCAGTTTAAGGTATTTCGGTGCCTAATAAAGAACCTTCTGGGCTATATTGATATATGAATTATCCAGCCAGGATAATTAGTGTTTACAGTTCGATAGCAGGTGTATTCTATTAAATGTATTGGACTCTCGCTCCGCTCGGTCAGGAGAGTTTGTCTCCAACACCGCTCAGGCGGGATAGTTGGAATTCCACCCCGCTCGGTCAGGAGAGTGGTGTCCAACACAGCTCAGGCGGGATAGTTGGAATTCCACCCCGCTCGGTCAGGAGAGTTTGTCTCCAACACCGCTCAGGCGGGATAGTTGGAATTCCACCCCGCTCGGTCAGGAGAGTTTGTCTCCAACACCGCTCAGGCGGGATAGTTGGAATTCCACCCCGCTCGGTCAGGAGAGTGGTGTCCAACACAGCTCAGGCGGGATAGTTGGAATTCCACCCCGCTCGGTCAGGAGAGTTTGTCTCCAACACCGCTCAGGCGGGATAGTTGGAATTCCACCCCGCTCGGTCAGGAGAGTGGTCTCCAACACCGCTCAGGCGGGGTAGTTGGACTTCCACTCCACTCGTGAAAGGACTCTCGTAAAGTCTCATAAAGGGCCTCTTCGTGCAGTCAATAAGGAGGTTAATTCAGGTAATCGGTAAGGAAAACATCGACATACAGAACGACGTCTAGTTCTCGAGCGTGTTTTGTCAAATTTACGGGTTCCTGACATATACAGGTTTGATAATTCCTCGAATGGGCCAGGAGGCGGATACTAGGTCTCAGTTGTCATATACAGACTCAGCCAGTCATTCTGTGATATATCTTTATATATGTTGAACGTGATACAAAGAGCTATATATCCTTTAAGATGGGATTCGCTTCTTGAGAAAGCTGGTGGATATACTAGGTTCCCATTGAGATAGCGGTATGATCACCGGACAACTTATTTTGGAAGGGATGGTGGTGGACATTTTGAAAGCAGTGGATTCTGAGCGAGCAACTGAAGGTCGTATCAATTAATAGAAAGCTAAGATTGTCTTTTGTTTCGGAACACGTCTTTAAGGTCTCACAAACAACTGCATCGAACATAAGATGCAAAGCAGACGCAATCCGCTCGAAATCAGTCCGGTCAGAAGCGGTTAGATTGTGGTTATCACATGCGTACTGCTGGGCATAAGAACGGCGCGGCCTTAGCAAGACCTGTTTGCCAACCAACATAACAAGAAGCTTCTAGATTTTTGCTCCCCGAACTTTCGGCGTAGCCAGTGGACGACCTGTCCTTTCTAAGTGCAAGTATGTACGCATATGCCTTTCCACAAACAGCGCTGTTTTCATGGGTTTTTCGCCAGATCGGATACAGAATGTATGATACTCAATGTAGCACTTTAATGCAAGACAGCAGACAGAGAAACTTCTTCTGCTGACGTTCCTGATGTTAGTTGTTCCTTACATTCTTCCATTGAACGACGAAGCAGTAGATTCTTCAACCATATCCCAGATTTGTGAAGGTAACTGTAGGCTAGTTATCGAACAACGCTTAGCTTCAAAAGGCTTTTCACACGATGCTATGACAAGCAGGTTCAGAAACAAATGCCGTATATAAAGAAGCCAAAATCAAGCTGTACGGCAGTTGGCGTCGGGGACAGGACATCGATTCTCGCTCAGCCATCTTAGATTAGGATTTCCACCTATACCTTCATAGAGTTAAGGAATTGAAGATTGCCATCGTAACAGGCTAGAAATCATTGTTTTGGGTCATGTGACGAGATGATATCGGTGCAAATCGGAAACTGTCAAGGCGACTTAAATGAGGTCAGATCAATGGCTCCTAACTGAAACTTGCCGTTAGTCCTTCAATTGCTCAGACCTACATTTGAGCTGTTGGAGGAGTTGTGTTTAAAGTGGCTCACACTCAAGGCCGTATTTCTGTCAGCTGTAGCTTCAGCATCAACAGACACAACTGTACATTTATTTCATTTGAAAATAATAATTCATTCGACTTTTCCTTTACGTTTTAATGTGTTTATATTGCGCGTGGTTATCGCATGCGTATTGCCGACTGGTATGTACTCCCATGTGTGAGAAACCTACAGCATATTCAATTGAAAGATATCATAGACGAAACGATAGTCGCATCCAATTACATGTCAGCAATGTGTTAATGTTATCACAAAGTGGCAAATGCTTTTATCATTTCCTACATTTTTATATAGTTTGTGTCAATTCCTATTACACTGATGAAATAAGCTATTCATGGTCTAGGAAATACCATCCTTGCATTAGCATTAAAAGTTATAATGAAATGAAATTATACGGACAGTGCTAACTGCTTGATGAGTGCTAATCACACGACGCTTGCATTATTTTTCATTCGTGCATATATTTTGCTGAATGCATTAAAACTAATTGGTGTGATGTAAACATTTTTGTTCATATATTGCTTTGTCCAACCGTGTCGGGCATGTATTATGTAGACAGACAATATATTCTACTTATTAATGTCATTTCATATATCCGTACATAGAAAAAAGATTAAGTCGGATGTCGAATATTTGACTTGGTCCTACCAACTTTGACTTATCCGTGTTTAATTGTAGATGTGTTTATACCGCCATAAGGACCTATTTTGTGTACAGTTTAATTTATACAGTATTCAGTGGTTTTTAACATGGTACGCTTTATATATCTAAATTCAAGGCGCTGTCAGCATTGGTATCCTACATGTATCTTGAAAGTTAGTTCTCGTCATATTATGATTCTAAATGACTCTTCATGCCAACTGTCGCATTAGACAATGTCCATTGCAGGCAGATGAATGCATTGCTCTTCCATAGACCGTTTGGTCAAGTAAGTGTCCAATGTATCAATCCACGTGTCAGTCGCCGCAGTCATCACATACCCTGTGAACGTACATCATTGGGAAACACGTGCATTTCTCTGAGAGATAAATAAAATGTGTCAATTATAATTTAACCCAGCCGTCAAGGTCTGTGCGATATCTCAAACAGACTTAAACAAAAACAATGCCACATGTATAAATACCTCACAGTTAATTAAAACCGAGACCGCTGAGCTGATGTAAAGTTGTGTTGATACGTAAGATGTGAACAAGACACTTGATTCGCCCCACTTTATTTTCTGGTTTTTCTCAAAACCATGCAAAGATAGAACACTTTAATTTTAAATCTGATAAAATGTTTATGTTTTCACTGTGCCTTATATAGCATTCGCTCATATATACCCGTGTTTTATAATGTTTAACGTACGGCTAACGCTAACTCTGTATCAAACGCTAACTCTGTACAAAACGCTAACTCTGTACAAAACGCTAACTCTGTACACAACGTTATTTCTGTACAAAACGCTAACTCTGTACAAAACGCTAACTCTGTACAAAACGCTAACTCTGTACACAACGTTATTGCTGTACAAAACGCTAACTCTGTACAAAAAACACTGTACAAAACGCTAAATCCGTACAAAACGTTATTTCTGTACGAAACGCTAACTCTGTACAAAACGCTAACTCTGTACAAAACGCTAACTCTGTACAACACATGTTGATTACACACTACCTTTTATCGATACATCGTAACTTAAGAACATTGTATATCAAAGAGACTAAAGATACTCTGCTAGTCTTAATATGCATGTAGCACATATGTTGATTTAACTCGACAGTATATGATACTGAAGTTAATAAACCATTCATGTATCATATAAACGGTGAGTGTGTATGAGCATTTGTGTTCATATCTCCAAACCCTCGAAACAAACAGTATTAGGAGTGATACTTATGAAAAGGTTTTGTTTTATACAACTCCGAACTCATGAAATAAACAGTAGAGGGAGTGATGTCTATGCTAGTGTGTTCATTTTACACCATTCCAAACCAGTGGGAGTGATGTCTATAATAGTGTGTTCATTTTAAGGTGTTGTTTTAATTTGTCGCTTGTACCTTTCTATAAAATAAGTAACACATTTTGTAATTTAATATAAATTTTGAAAGTTTACGTGATATATTCTTATTATCCCATGGCGATCGCAAATTTACTGGCTTTTCGAGCTGTGGTTTCTTTCCTTATGAAACACGTACTATTTGCCGAGTGATTGTTCAATTAAAATCCTACATCAAACACTATGTGGCAGACGGTAGTGTTACCAAAATTAGATTAGAAACAAGGTTCATCTTTGGGAAACATATTTTCTGTTTAGTTAGTTCGTTAACGGTGGTAGCGGAGGACGCAGAGCGTGCAAACAAAGAGGTGCTTTATAATTTCTGTCTGGAGAGATTGTGTCAGGAGTGTGTCAGGATTGCGTCACCTTAACACCAACAATCTATGCGCAATCTGATTACTTGTCTGAATGGTGAGAAGTACCACCCCACACTCTCGATTACATTGGTCATAACAACTTTTAAAGACCCTCCTGTCATAAACTAACTCGTGTTCGGTATTTTTATAGAAACACGAGGATTTCTCCCCTTTCATTCAATAGTATTCCTTTAGTTAAAAACTTGCTAAAGAAACAGTTACCGTATATGAAATTACCGATAATTGAACCCGATTCAAATTAAAGACAATGATATGTCCATACGGGCCATTTATAAATAAGACGGCTGTTGAGTTCCCTCCCCTCGCCTGTGACCTGTTAGCTGTTGAGTTCCCTCCCCTCGCCAGTGACTTGTTAGCTGTTGAGTTCCCTCATCTCGCTAGTGAACTGTTGGCTGTTGAGTTCCCTCCCCTTGCCAGTGACCTGTTTGCTGTTGAGTTCCCTCTTCTCGCTAGTGAACTGTTGGCTGTTGAGTTCCCTCCCCTCGTTAGTGAACTGTTGGCTGTTGAGTTCCCTCTTCTCGCTAGTGACTTGTTAGCTGTTGAGTTCCCTCCCCTTGCCAGTGAACTGTTGGCTGTTGAGTTCCCTCTTCTCGCTAGTGAACTGTTGGCTGTTGAGTTCCCTCTTCTCGCTAGTGAACTGTTTGCTGTTGAGTTCCCTCCCCTCGTTAGTGAACTGTTGGCTGTTGAGTTCCCTTCCCTCGCAAATGATGTTTGTTGTTTTGCTAATTAGGTGATGACCCGACAAAAAACGAGAAATCTCATGGTTTTCTGATAAGCATGCGAGGAGTAGACACGATTAAAGACAACGGAGGCTTATTAGAATATCTGAAATTACATGTGTTATTCAGGCTTTTTGATTGAATCAAATTGCCTGTATTTTATGTATTTTGGGGTTTTAAGCATTGCAGATCTGATGTATTGTACGAGGCATGTATTAGATTTAGCATTAGGTTATATTGCAAAATTTTTATCTTTTGATGTTTAGCTCCAACTAACTCGTGTCAGATATTATTATATATCATAAAACCCCATCAAACAAACAATTAAATATACACATGAGAATGTATCGCATGGCTTATCGATGTAGGTTTAGTTGTATTGTTCCGGATTTTAGTGCGACCTGTTACAAATTGAAACGTAGCATAACGCTAAGTATATCTAATAGAAAAAACAAAACAACCCAACAACATGCAATTCATCAAATTCATGCACATACGCTGTCTATCTTAAAAAGACATGAATTGCATTTAACTTTGAAAACTGATACTAAATCACGATATGAACCTTGTTACAAACGGCTTCTGCAGGAGACGGACGGTAGTAGTTAAGGTGCAGTAGTACCAGTAGTTGGTCTATTTGTACGTTATATTGTAAGATCTGAATTGTGTCTTCTATCATGTATGTAATATTTGACCCTTACAGAGCGCGTTCTTCCGCCGAACTTAAGGTTCAGCATCTAGCATTACATCATTAACATTGCATTCATAGCATCACCGTTATCCTACTGTTATACAAGACACATGTATACAACCAGAATTATGTAACAAGTGTTTGCTACAAAGGAGAAACCTGCTCAACACAATACTGTAGGAGGCAAATGCATTTCACCAAAGGAGCATTTTATCTGAATTAATCTTGACATTTTAAAACATTGCTATTCCTTACTTATCTTCTGTTGATTGATGAATGGTGACGACTCAGTCTTTAAATAAGACGTATAAACACTTACATGTCACATAAACTATACGTTTTTCTACGACTTACAGGTAAGTACCTGTGGCTGTCTACCGGTACGTTGCCATCAGTTCCTGTACCAACAGATGTTCTATCAGAAAAAAACCCCTTTTATCACCAGAACTACCAACTTGTCACGTCACAAAGGTAGTAGTGACATGCAAACACATTCTTTTATGTTCAAATTTGAATTAAAAAATAGAGGAAAACAAAACGTTTACAATATAGTGTCACAATGATAACTTTGAAGCCCCTCGATCTTTGGATCTTGATTCGAAATGGAAAACATGCCAACTCCGAAGAACAAAACATGCTTTTATCTACGTCTTCGTCTTGCACCTGTCCAAATTATATAAAAATCGTTAGCATCAGGTATCAAATAATGGCTTAGGAATTGTTTGTGTAAGCATACACACATGGGTGTTCCCCGAGATATACTGTGATATATTATGCATATCTCAATCAAGTACTCCCAGCTGGTGTATACTTAACACAAGAGAAGGGACAATATATGGGCAATACATCGTGGTTTTGTCGTGAAATCTGTACTCCCTCACACCTGAACTAGCGTTCCTTAAGTTCCTATGCGAGGTGCACTGGTAATCAAAATAAGCATTCTGTTTTTATTTACAATAAAAACAACCTACAATGTACACGCCATGACTCTCACTATATTCAAGGTCAGAAGACAGTGCAGCAAATTAAACATTATCATCTCGACGGTGCCTTAAAAGGACATAACGAGAAAAGTTTGAATTGCAAGGAACAGTTATATGACACACAACAAAACAGGATTCCAAGACCACTGGTACGGAATATATAACATTAAGCATATGTTCATATTCTATAACTATAATATATACAATTTGTTTAACTGTAGAGATATGGGAATTATATTATATTCGAAAGTTTCAATTATATAATGCAAAAAAGATTTTTTTTATCTCGATGCCTAGACCTTATTTAATGATGTACACGACATAATATAATGATAATAATTATGTATGTTGTGTCAAATGATGTTATACCAGTACAAACTTTTGAATAATTAATGGATGTCATTTTTGTAATTGTCTTCAATTAGTACGATAAAATTGATTTAAAATACATATACACATCTGATAATTTCCAAGTGGATCAAACATAATAATAACATTAATTAATACTTTGTAATGATTTTGTTAGTTGATGGTCGTTTATTTTGGTTTTAGTTCAAACTCATTTAAGACAATGTTACAAGGTCAAAAGGCGCAAGGTCAGTGGTATAATAAAGATGCAACATGACTTACATGTACACAGGTGATGTAACCAAACAATTGTTCGATAAAGATCAAGGTTTTATTTTACACTGTACCTTTACGTTGTCTCTTGTAAGAGAAACTGTTGTAACACTGGCCCTTTACTTACGTGTGAATAATGATAAGCTGTGATGTATTGTCTCGGTTGAATTAACTTTGTTGAGTGCAAGCGACAATAAAACTAAGAAAACATTAATATACGATAATGTTTTCCCTTAAATTCTCGTCTTTTATGTATTTGCAACAAAAGAATATCAACATGCAAACGAAATCGTTAGTTTTACACAAAATAGAAAAGATAAAAATATGAAAAAATGTCGTTGTAAATGTAGTTGTAGGAGAATAGGACCAAGTGTTCCGAAGGAGGAAACGTCTTCTACTTCATCGACGACAGTCGAACTGTAAATCTAGGTCCAATGCAGATCCGCAGAAAGATAAACAGGATAGTGACAACATAATCACCAGGCCCGGTGACCAGAATTGAACACTTCATATCGCACTAGAATATTTCCTAACGGGATTATGATGTCGACCAATATGATAAGAACATATGCTGGCTATGTTTTTATCACATGATCCAAGGAGACGCGACAATCGTTCATCATACATGACTTCAGCTGTTGATGGGCAATAAAACAATGCAAAACTAATACGGTTGGTACGAACGTAGGTACACACGTATAATGATGTCTTATTCGTAGACACTTGATAAAGATAAATTTGAGGAGACATAGAGGCACGTTGTTAGTACAGGATAACATCGGGCACTCGGCGGCAGTCTGTTTACTGCTTATTAATCGGGATGAGGAGCCTGCACACCGTGCAGAATTACATCCTACGTCCTCACTAAAACTGTTTCATCACTTTAACTTCCGGCGAGATAAGGTAGTAGATCATTTATACAGACGGTAACAAAATATAAACAGATTTTTTCTTTTGTTTGACACATCTGTTTGTAACCACAGTTGATATGACAATATCATCAACCAGAAATGGCCGATCTATTTTAGTCCTGCAATTCACTGTAGTCTAATTATAAACACACTATCAGTTGTGTGATCTGAGATCACATGGATATGATATAATAAATGGAAGGCAACACACATTTCCATACGGAGATATTTCGTTTATGGTGCAGTTCTGATATTAATGCTATCAATGTCTTCAATATTTTAGTGATATTATAAGGCTATTCAAAAGTTTGTATTATGTCGATACTCTCTGCATGTTTTTATATCATTGTATGTTATATTTACAGCGAAGGGTTGGTTTTACTCGTTCTACATGTTTAAGGGTACCAAATATGATGAATGTTGATGCATTATAAAACGTAGGGTTCTATATATCATCTCTAATGTTACTTTCGCGATCAATGTTAAACATGGTCCCTGATTATCATAATCCTGACGAACATCTGAAATGCTGCCTGCTGGATAGAAAGATAACTGGATTAAAGTGATTATCTTTTATGTTGTATCAACACCAAGTACTCCGATCTTACCACATGGAACAGCTGCTGTAGGTGCAGCAGGTGTATTTTACTATGTAAAAACACTGTTTACGCATCTTAGATCCGGCAGGGGATGTCTATTTAGGATGGTTCGTTTACGATGCGTTCATCAAACGGAATGATTGCAGAATCCGAAATGTTTTTAGCAATCAAACTTACCGATAACAACAAAAATTGCGCCCGCAATAAAAATCATTTTATTTTTGTGTACAGGATAATCTTGTAAGAGGTAAGATTGACGATACGACCCTTGGTACTGTATTCATACCGGTGCATAGAGAATCAACACGCATTCACAGAATAGACAAATATCCAAATGTGTCGTAAGTCCATGTTCACGACAACCAGTACGTCAAATGTCTGTGATGTATGGGAGATAAGTGCTTTGAGTCCTCCTGAACTGATATCTAATCCATGGGTTTACATTACTAGATGATCAAAGTTCTCATTGGTCACGGCGTCCCCGCGTATATTCATATAAATGTCACCAAACACATGGGACAAATGTAAATTGAATGGGATATAAACACTTAAGTCTAGGCGTGCAGAACGAATTTGTCGAGATTAAACCCTACAAGTCAATAAGTGGAGCTTGTTGTTTCGATTTATGTCAAGTTCTTACTTCTAAGAGATGTGTGGTCGGATCACGTTATTTACCTCCCTAACGAGACAGTTTCTGTGTTTATATCCCTGTCGCCTGGAATGGAGACCCGACGCACCTCACACGATTTAAGGTTACCGGAAGTCCGTTAGCTTCATTACCTTGGTCGATAGCGACACCTGCTTCCTGTTAGTGGTCACGAATGTTGTGTATACGTTGTTGGGATGTAGGGAGGGGGAAGCTTTCTCGCTATACCACTGCCATTGTTGAACCGACAAACATATCAAAATATATTGAAGACAGCACGTATCTCCCATGTTATTTTGATGTAATACTGAAACAACACCAGAAGACGGATTTACCTGACTGTAAATATGTTTTCCTAAACACCTGTGTTCTGTTTTGTAACAAGCAGTCTGTCATGGCGGCGTCAGTGCTATCCTAAATATTCCGTCATTTAGTCAGTTTGCCTTGTTTTTAATTAACTATGTAAGAATTTTTAACAATAGTCCTTTACGATAAACATTTTAATCCGTTCTGGAAGTGTAACCCTTCAACATTTATTGCCAGCATTAAAAAGCGATGGTACGTTTTCAAACTGGATACCAGGCAATGACAAAAACAAGGCATACTAATGCACATATTCAAACGGACTTAATATGAGGTTATAAAATAACATCTTTTGCAAATGAGGTCATGATGTCTTGAGACCCTATAAAAGGTTATTATCTTTATCAATGTATATTTGTTTCTTTTTTGTTCTTGTAACCACAGGTCCCTGTGATAAAAACAGCATACTGAAGTTTCGTATTACAGATCTAGTTCTAGTATGTACAACATATCGAATTAGGCTGACACTTGGTAAAGCACATTTTAGCACTAGCAGAGATGTATTCATTGGGAACAGTGGATTGCTGTTTTACTTATCTTTAAATGAGAACGAGGACATGGATATCGTTATTTACACTTAGTTGTCAGCGGCATGGTGTTATGACGTATCCCGAAGTGCACTTGACACCGAGTAGATTGTGTTATACAGCTGTAGACACTAAATCATTCCTTTGTATAGGTGTTTTGTTGACATTTTACCAAACATTGTATACAATGTACAGCAAAATAGAGACATGGATACGAAATGTTTTAACTCACAAGACATGAGTTTATTGTGTTTTGATGTAAGAGCACCATCCAGGTATTTAATGACTGGATCCAACCCAGACGAAAGGGGTTCGATTCCAGATGCCAGAGTTGGATCGCTAGATGCACTGTTCGTAATCAATTACCAAAACGCTCCCTTGGACCGGACAGAAATAGTACGTCTGGTGTCTCGATACCCGTGCTAAGTATAGACTAGCCGATCCATAGGACGGTAACATAACATGTCCGATAGATGGGAGAAGAATGGACTGGCTAGCTATCCCAATAGTATATCACACTAACTCCTGGTTAGTAACAGACATTATAATGATGGTGTCGGTGTCACTGGCAGAGTTTACAGACTACTTAGTATCTTACAGGTAATACATCTTATCGGTGTTGTGTTTTAACAATCGATTCTACATAGATAATACATTTCTATTGTTGTCAATATCATTGTTAACCGAGGGGATATAGACATCCTTCTACAAACGGTTACATCAACTAGAACAGATCAAACACACCTACCAGACACTCCACAGTTGTCAGATCACCTGCCAAATGTTCAGTAATAATAGTCGAGCACTTTTATCCTGTTCATTAACTCCTTACCAGAAACACTGTTTATATATATATAGTAAATATCCCTTTAATCCTCTTATACAAGTAATCTACTTCATGATATTCTAAATATATTTACTATGGAAACCGTCTCAGTTGCATTCAAAGATCCCCCGGTATGTATCATTTTAGTTCGATGGGATATTTTACACCCTCGCGATCTATCAAAGACCGGGAGGCTAAATATAGATTCTCCAAATAAGTGGTCCTTGAAATGTTTCAAGAAATAAGTGCAAAGCAATGGAAAACTAACTGCTGCTTTGTATAGTTTTAATGTCAATGGGACACTTCAACTAAGAAAAGTGTATAGACATTAAAGGGGATTATGTTGCAAAGTAATACAATATGTCTCCCAAGAAGCAAAAAGTAACATGCGATGCCCACAGCTATAGCGAATCTGATGTGATTACTGTTGTTACAGTGTGTTAGCATTAGAGTTTAAGAGCCAGTTATATGTACAAGCACCGAAAACAGGAATGTGTTTTAAACCTAACTATGTTCATTAACTATAAATGACCCATAAGATTAAAACAAGCTTCTGAAATTGAAACTTGTAAAACTTAATTAACAAAAACCTATAAAGTTTTTATAACTTCTTAACGTTAAAGGCTGGTTTGTCAGTAGTTTATATGTAAGCTTTTAATGGTTGATAGGGAGTGTGTAAAGAATTTGTAGCTGTTAGCTATTACGTAATTATGTGCAAGGTAAGTTGTTCCTGATCCATTGATACTTACTGTGTAATTAGCTATGAGTATCAGGTATTGGTGGCCTATGATTACTATGTAACTAAATTTGGAGGATCAGGCGTTAGTGAACAATTGTTACCATGTAATTAGGAGGATCAGTCGTTAGTGAACAATTGTTACCACGTAATTAGGAGGATCAGTCGTTAGTGAACAATTGTTACCATGTAATTAGGAGGATCAGTCGTTAGTGAACAATTGTTACCATGTAATTAGGAGGATCAAGCGTTAGTGAACAATTGTTACCATGTAATTAGGAGGATCAGTCGTTAGTGAACAATTGTTACCATGTAATTAGGAGGATCAGGCGTTAGGGAACAATTGTTACCATGTAATTAGGAGGATCAGTCGTTAGGGAACAATTGTTACCATGTAATTAGGAGGATCAGTCGTTAGTGAACAATTGTTACCATGTAATTAGGAGAATCAGTCGTTAGTGAACAATTGTTACCATGTAATTATGTTTGGGGATCTGTCGTTAGTGACCAATTGTTACCATGTAATTATGTTTGGGGATCTGTCGTTAGGGAACAATTGTTACCATGTGATTAGGCAGAAGAATCAGTCGTTAGGGAACAATTGTTACCATGTAATTAGGAGGATCAGTCGTTAGGGAACAATTGTTACCATGTAACAATGCGAGGGACCAAATGTTAATGACTTTTGGTTACCATGTAATTAGGGTTGAGGACCATGTGTTAATGACCCATTGTTACCATGTAATTACAATATAGGATCATGTGTTAATGACCCATTGTTACCATGTAATTAGGTTACAAGGAGAGGGACAAAATTTATTGACCTTCGGTTACCATGTAATTAAGATTGAGGCTCATATGTTAATGACCCACTGTTACCGATAGTGACAAAACGGTACTATGTTATTATGTAAGATATTTCTGAGCTGTAGCCAGTGAATCGGTAGCCACAACACACAATATGTTTTTACCATGAAGGTCATTGTGGCGTTTTTTGTCCATGTCAATTAGGTTAACATAGGTGTTTCTTAATCATATTTTGATTTCCGTTAATGATTCATTAGGTGAGAATCTGCTATTTCGAAGGAATGGATTTATTCTTTCAAAATTCATAATGTGTATGAGGATAATTAACAAGGTTAATTAATGATAACAGAAGAAATACGCCGCACTCTACGGTTTTCCGTGAGGCACTTTGTGCTGCATGAACCAACGTAGACAGTTATTTAGAATTATTTGCATGCGTCACGGAAAATCGAATTTATTCTCTTCTGACTTTCTTCGCCTTTATTGCTGTTTCATTGGTGTATCTACTACGATATACAACGTTATCGGCATATAATCCCCAGCAAAACAAAGAGTGCATGCGTAACCGACAAAGGCGTACCATTAAGCGGCGCCGTCACTGCATGTTCATTGACATCTTCACTACATCCTCCGGTCGTAACAGCTTTGTTTTTACATGTTCTTCCATAATATCTTACTGACTTAACGTATTGAGTTATGTATCGTTCACACTTTGTACACGTTGATAGTCTGACTCAATGTCACCAATTGCCTATCGTCAAAGCATTGCGCAAAATACACTAGATATTCACACCTTTCAATACAAACTGCTAGTTAGATACAAGAAGAGCCAAAATGAATTTAATTGCATCATCCAACTGTTCCGCCCATCTAGGAAACGACAGTGCTGCTAATGGCCTAATGTGTCGATGTCTAGGAGATGACGGAGGAAGTTCGAAAAGGTCGGAAGAACTTTGTACAAATAAAACAAGCAATATTGATATTTTTTAAATATAAAACGTCGATCCCAAAATTGTTGTATGAAATTAACTATATTTGTAGGCAATCTGCATATTCTACATATAAAATACCACGAGATCGGTATTTTATAAATGAACTGCTCGATAAGATACCGTCATTCCTTGATACGGTGTACCTGTGATGAGCTCTATGAAGGGCTGTGATGATTAAACCTGTATCGTCTTAGTGGAGATTGTCTGGCAGGTTTGTTTATATACCCATAACATCCCTATCTGGTGTTTGCTATTAACTTACAAAACTAATGCACCTTCGTGATGATAGGTTTTGTTACTATGCATGTGTAATGATCAAACGTTTAAGCCAACATGAGTTTCACCTAAAATCTTATTCAATTAAGGTCTTTGATTTTGGATGAAATTGTTCTTCAAAAGATCCTATCATCTTGTAATCGTAACATAATGTTGAATGTGTTTCGCCATTAACCTATGAAAGAGTTCGTCTAAGTCTTAGCATACAGACATTAATATACGCGCTGCGCTTTATAAAAGGGGTGGTTGTTTTTAAAACACATCAAAGATTACTACCGTTCTGTAATCATTTCATAGATCAACATGATATCGTTTCTAATGAAAAAATAATTTCATACACTCGAAAAATATCGATAATTCAAACAGAGAATTCCAATATGCGAATAGTTACATGAATTTGAACGTTTCCCCCCATCTTTTATCTTGTCCAAATTTCATTAGATATTCCTTAAATTAAGGAAATTCTTTTGCTTCAATTTTCCCAGAGGAAACATTTAAGGAAAGAATTAAGATGTTTCCCTTAAATCCAATTATGTGTTCATAAAGAAAATTGTAAGTAAGGAAATTCCATCAGGTTAAGAAACGTCAGTGAACCAGTGGCCTGTTTCATCTCGTATCACTTCTTCATCGTCTTGATAAAATGATGACTCCTTACCTTCCTGTTCTGTCCATTTACAATGTAATTGTTCATACTATTCTTGGACATCTGCGCATGCCCTAACGAATATTTTGAATCGTTTTATATCAATCAGTCTGTACAGTCAATCAACTGATGGTAATAAAATCAAGGCTTCAACAGCTCTCAATCTATTTGTTCAATTTAATGATTTTTAAATCCAAAATATCTTGTCATCATCGTACAGATGTTTTCAAAATAACACAACACACTTTTTTTTCTGCAGACAAAAGATTCCGTCCTCTAGATTACCACTCGTTGAGAGAATGTATGGGGTCAGCACGCTTCTGTGCGTATTTGTCGGTCTCGTGGTAAGATGCTAATAGTTATGACAAATCATAGGGTGTTTATGTCGGAAATAAATATCTAGTGATGACAATTAAGATTATCCTGGCGTTTCCCCGATGGCGATGCTTCTCTGAAGTCAGTCCGAACTTCACCAGCATGGCGGGCTGTCATGTCGAGAAAGGAAGACTGTTCAAAGAAACCGCGACAGCTGCGGGTAGGTAGAATTGCCAGTAAATACGCGTGAAAGCGAACTATTTACTATCCATGGGGAGAATCGCGATAAATTCAACAAAATTAACATCGCAATTCTATCTCTGTAATCTCAGCGTAACATGGCTTCTGTTTTCGTTACATACCAGTGTTCCTAGGGATGAATGGGAACTTCCCTACATCCCGTGTACGTCATAACGTTTTCCTGAAAACAGGTCATTAAAGTGTAGTCTCTATGTTCTAATGTCGTCATTTAACACAATGAGGTTTGATTGAATAATTCGTGGTTACGGATATAACGTACCTAAAACGGAGTTTATATTAACGTAATTAATTCGTATTGTTCAACTCGAAAGGTTGCGAACTATTATTTTCACTATGGTTTTTAAGTAATTTAAGTAATTAAGGCATTCGTAGCAATTCTTTAAAACCTTATTAATCTCAAAATGTACTAAATACCTATCATTTCGCCATAGATCAAAGGCAATGGTTTGCCAATGACCTGACACTTTAACAAAGGAGTGGATGTAATGCCATCCTTGTTATTAAACATAGATTGGCTCCAGCAAAGTTTAATCTTCATTGGGTAACATGAACTCTGTGTTTCCGGGAAGATATGACGGGCACCACCCGCATGAAGAATGATTTTGTTATCACTAATGGACGGTCTGTCTTTTTTGGAAGATGCTATGAAATAGAAAAAGTGTTCAAAGATATTCAGGATACAATATCGAAGCAACGTGTGATGCATAAATCATAAGCTCGAACATCACTTACGGGAGGTCTAATACCATCTCAGTTTAAATCTTAACCTAGAGGGTCGGAATTTCAATTGTCTGACAAATGTTTATCTCCCACATGCATTCTTCTTTCTAAAAACTTCCCTTTGTCTGGATGGTAAATTATCAGCTGTCTCGCAATTGTTTTTTCTTAACAAACACAGACGAAATAAGTAATTGAGCGAAGTTTCTAATAGATGCTACCAGTGATTTTCTTGAAACATACGGTCAAGTTTACACCTGTAAACTAAATAATAAGTGTACATGTTTGTTTATCGCTAAACATTATTATAACAGTATTGTGATAACATCATTAGGTTTACAACATTACATTATTCGAACACTACATTACATTTCATGGGCAATGTTTTAACTGTGTCTTATGATTTATATTATAACATTATTCAAACACTACATCACATCCTCCACTAACGAATTGATATCAATATAACCCCGCCCCCCAACGAATTGATATCGATATGTTTCGGGAAAATGTAAACAATGTTGTTCCGCATGCACTCTATAGGATTAAGATATCGAAACAAACTTGATGGATTCTCAACTTTGCCAGAGTTTTACTTGACTGAGTGCTCAAGGAAAGAACGAAAACGATCTGGTGTTTCAGAATGGGCAAACTAAGATTCCCCTGGGTGAAGTGGCAGAATAAAACGAGGAGAGAAAATCGGTTCTTATGACAGTTTTCGGGCTATTTCCGTGACATGTTAGTGCAGGCATTGTGTCTAAAAGGAGTTTCGTAGATATCCCTCGTCACATAATATTTGCGTGATCATTCGGCTACCTTCGATCAAAACAGTAAAAACGGCATCGACTATTGTTCTGCGAAAGTTTGAAGCTTAAATCTTCGTCAGGTTTTCACAGGAAGTGGTATAATTATATCCTCATGCTTGCTCGAAAACAAATGGATGGAGAGAAAAATGAATGGATGGAGAGAAAGAAAAATCAAACCAGTAAGTCCCTTTAAGTTGAAATTTTAACGCAAAAGAGTATTCGTACATAACCCAATTCAAGTCGATTAAAATGGTCTAGTAGTATAGAGTACGTGGTACTCTATCTCCAATCTCCTCTTATAATAACCCTTCAAGCCAACGTTACAATGGTGCTGCACGGTAAAAGCACAAATAGAGCTTTGAACGTATAGAATCGATCCTCAGCTCTCTGGTAGGTCGCTAGCCTCTGAAATTTGCGGAAACCCACACGAGGATGAAAGAAGTCCATTCTTTGAATGAGGACTTAAAAAATAGTGGTAGTATAAAAAAAATATATCATTTTAACGCTAATACGTTTTCATGTGATTTAACATCAAAGTGTAATCGAAATGAAATGGAAGAAATTACACAACTGCGCTAATAAGTCAACCGGACTTGTTTAAAGTTGAAAACATGGCCCTTCTGTTCGATTAACGAACTGTCATTAGTGGTCTATTCAACCTACCAGGAAACTGCCGCTGAGGGAAGGTCAACATAATAGTTATATATGAGAAATAATGTGATGCTGTTAACTAGGCCAGGATGATAACGCCGGACAGGCTTCAGCTACATAACTATATCACAATAGTCGTGGTTATCAATTAAAAAAGGCGGTACTTCAAATTGTAAGATAAAAGTTTCATTTTTAAAAATCATATGTCATTTAAGCACTTTCCAACTCTATCTGTACTTATATTGTAATAATTTAACATGCTCGAAAAACGTGACTGTCCGTAGCATATAGAGTAGCACGAGTGGAAAAAGATCAAAATATTAGCAACATGAGTGAAATTTATTTGATATTACTGAAGATACTGTTAAATATTCTGTTTATTACATTTTATAGCAAAATACACTGAGACAGCTCAATTTCACACAGAAAGGAAAAAGGCCAAAAGAAAGTCAACTTTGGAGTTCGATAATGCACCAAAACCGGAATTAACAGTTTACTGAAGTTTTTTTACGCGTTCCTCGGCCTAATGAAATAGCCTATATGTGAATCCTGTGGATTATTCAGGTAAAAGAACCTGCGGAATCGGGAAACAGTTCATCGGGTTGGTCCTTACACCTCGAGGAAGAGTTTTGACTGTTGACTGATAAGGCATGAAACAACTGTATAATATTGCATGACGGAGAGCTATATGCAAATCTTTATTTTTCCCTATTGTCGTTTGTAAGCAGTGTTCTGATTGGTCAAATCAGAAAAAGTGATATTTTTCACAATTGAAAAATATTTGAAAAATGATATTCTTCACTAGTAAAAAATATCAGAAAAAGTGATATAAAATAAATATGACTTTTATAGAATGAATAATGTCACTGGTAAAAATGTAAAAAAGCCCAATATGTAAATACAATATCTAAATATAGCGGTACTATACCCAGTACCACAGGTGGTTCACGGAACACTTTGCGGTGGGAACTGTAATGATGACATGTTTTAATCTTGTATATTGACGCTGACTTCTATTTTACCCTGTATGTTGGCATTGCTGTATACTTTATGTAGCTTGCCCTTTACCCAAGAATGCTCAATACGATACTCTCCTTCGGATCGTAATCCATGGTAGGCGAAGATGTCGTCTTTAAATTGGCTGCCATCCAATGGCATCCTCCGTTAGTAGAAAAATAAATATTGCATCGATGTACTAAAATTCAGGTTTAATAATCGCCCGATGCTCACTTAAACCTCAATAAATAATATTATTCTGTATGATAACAAGGAGCATATCTGATGTAACATCCGATTGACAAAAGTAAATAAATCACAGAAAAGTGTATGGCTTTGGAAATAAGACAGCCAAACCTCTCAATGCCTAAGGCGTTTCTTGTACAGACGCTTCTCTCCTGTTTAGTCTAGCTGTAATTATCACGATAAGGAACTTATTTACTGCAACACAAGTAATTTTTGTTTTCTATTAGACCAGAATCATTTTTACATTTCTAATAAACTGTGAGTAACGAATAATCATCCTAACTGTAATTACATAGAATTTCAATTTCAGCGGTTTCCTTCAGAAGAAAATGCTTGGGAATTAGATCTTGGGAAACATTGTTATAAATGTCCCCACTTTTGTTCTTAATTGAAGCAAACCTGAGTTTTCTGCATTTCTTGTTTACCTTCATCATAAAACAAATGCATAACATGCCATGTTTATTTTCGATTATATTGTAAATTCTGCCAAAAACCATAACCGCTTTAATAGCAACAGGAAGCTTTGGGCTACGTTAATTATCAAATCGTATCATATTCTGATTCTTTTATCTCCACACACAGAATTCCTTCACGTGAAATTCACCTGATTTTTTCCTCATAATATGCACGTGACATTTACCCGAAGTTGACATGAAATTCATGTGAAATTCGCGCGCATTTTTGTTGTCCAAGTGAATTTCATGTAAAGGAATTTCGTCTGTGTAAGAATAAGAATTTCGACCCTTATCTTAGTTTCTTTTCACTATGGAAATACTTTTCTATTACCTGTTTTTAATTAAATCTGGAAAAAGAAACTTTGACTAGCAATGTACGATACTGTTCAGTGTTGTGTGACGGTTATAAGAGTCTTGACAGAGAGCAACAATGTCTTATCCTAGTTATATTTGGATAGTTATTTCGGGAGTAATTAGAAGAAGGAGGGACTGTCTTATGATCCCATCATCTCGTCAAACATTCCTGTGTCAGACCAAGTCATGTTTACGGGTTTCTATTTTAATTGAACTCGAAATTACGTTCTTGTCTGATGCCTTTTCGATCTCGTTAATGAGCTATAACATAACTCGTACATCCTCCCTATTACTCAAAGTTTTCAATTACGACAGTCGAACGTCCTCCCTGATTTACAGGAGGTAAGTTCGAGTAATTTCCAATTTAAAATGACAGACACAAACCGATCGAAATAACCCGAGATCAATGTAATAAACAGGCTGTATGTCCAGACTGGGTCTCGACAAACGTCAATATACATGTATATACAATTGTTACTTTGCCATAGAAATCAGACGTGGAGGTGACAGACAATAGAGAAGGTGAAGTGCTGTCATACTGACGAGTATAGAAGGTGTGAGTCAACATAATAACATAACGTGTATAGTCATCCATTCTCACGGAGATTATTACCTTTAACTTCTGGTATCGAACGCGTTCACATAGGGGTTAAAACTTAAAAAAGTGTAACACCATCTTTACTGAGTTTATTTAATTTTACAAATAAACGTTTTTTTTCTGTCGATATCTGTCTCCCGATCAAGGAAACCAAAGGGTGGTGGAGGTAGGTTAACAAGGAGAAGTTGATAGTGATATTACCTTTCTCTTTATACACCCTAGTTATAAGAAATGATTGAGGAAATAAATTGATGTAAAAGTGTCCTTGAATTCTTGCTATATCCAATAACTGGGTTCTCTAGCATTCATTTGATGGACTTGTTGTCTGCACATGTTTATTTAATGACCTAGGTATATTTTTCCACATTTTGTTCAAACGGCTTTCTAAATATAGCATTAAACTGTTGCTAAATGTGTTCGATAAAGTGATAAACACGTATTCTAAAACAATCTATTTACGGCCATACTATACACATGATTCAATGAACATGACGGATGGAGTTTAGTTGGCAGATAGAGAACAGCCTGTGATACAGGGAGATATTGATAATTTATATATACAATGTATATAATCCACAGCCTGTGATACAGGGAGATATTGATAATTTATATATATATATAATCCACAGCCTGTGATACAGGGAGATATTGATAATTTATATATATGTATAATCCACAGCCTGTGATACAGGGAGATATTGATAATTTATATATATA
This sequence comes from Pecten maximus, assembly GCF_902652985.1. NCBI lineage: Eukaryota > Metazoa > Mollusca > Bivalvia > Pectinida > Pectinidae > Pecten > Pecten maximus. The sequence goes on from NC_047019.1 coordinate 36,633,314, forward strand.
TAATCCACAGCCTGTGATACAGGGAGATATTGATAATTTATATATATATAATCCACAGCCTGTGATATAGGGAGATATTGATAATTTATATATATATATAATCCACAGCCTGTGATACAGGGAGATATTGATAATTTATATATATATATATATATAACAATCGGTTTTGAGGGGGAAACTAATAGTTTTGTATTGCATATACATACAGTAATTCGAAGTCATAGATCATTGTTTAGAGTACAACTTTTTAGGAATTATAAAAAAAAAAAAAAAACACAACAAAAAAACAACTACAAATCTAATTGTCCGGTGATCGTTTTGTCCATGTTACCAAACAGAGTTACTAATTGGAGAACTTAAAACTGCTTACATAAACAATTTACTCTAATTGGTTAAAATGTCGACATGTGTTGATGAACGTACAACATGTGCTCTATTCAAATTGATTTAAAACAGTAAAATCGGAAGATATTTATCCAAATTACCGGTACGTCTTTAAAGCCTGTTTTATCCCCGTTTTCAGTATATCGCAAGGCTGTGTTGTCCTGATACCTGTTTATGCGCTGAGAGGATGGACAGTGTTAAAGTGTTAATGTCGGAAATTCAGTAAATCACATATAATTTGTGATCTGCCACAAAAAAATGTACGAGAGATCATGGATGTGACCGATCTGTTACAGCGTTCAGATATCTTTAACATGTTCTTGATCTAAAATTAGGAACCATTTTGTTACGGGATACAACATAGAAGAAACTCATTTAAAGTCGCATATAAATCTTAAAACAAGGGCCATTGGCAGCTGTCATTGCGACATGTATTATTCACATATGAAAACAACAAAATGTTTGACGTTGGGGAACCTCACACCAACATCTATGGGCATTTCTGGTGTACTTTATTTTTTTTTATAATAATGATACATTGTTGTAGTTATTAATTTCCCCGGTTTTGGTTATGGTAACAAGTAAAACATGTTGATAGGACGGCAAGAATAACAAATCAACTACCGATAATTTCCAGCAGAATACATGTGTATAGCACATTTGATCGTAGATATCTTCTTCTGACACGTTTTGTAAATATTAATACACTCTGTTCAGAACTATTTGCAACAAATAGATATTATATAATGCTATGGTTATAACTATGTCTTCATGAAAACCATCTCGTACATCAACATCATTAAATATCGTTCTGGCTTCTCAAATCACGAAAACATAAAAAAGTAGCTTGTTATGCCAAATTTGCTTCATGAAAGTCTATCTTCTGTCACTGTTAACTACAGGCCTACGACTGTTGTTCATGTTGTATATGGTAGCCATCAGCAATTTACATTGATTTAAAACATGTTGTGTATAAATGTTTAGCGTTAGATCGTGTTAAGTTAACAAAGTATGGGAAACAAAGCTCTGGTCCGAGCCATTGTTGACGTTGGCAGAGACAAACCTCATCAGTGGTGTCTAAAACAAGCAGGAGCATTTCCCCTTCTGCCAGAGTATGCAAACAGAGCTGGGTCAAGCTCAACTGCCAAGTATAAAATATAGGGGAGTTGTCAACTTCCTCTGTCACAAATTAAATACATTGGCCGCCAAGTGGGCTGTTATGTGCTGTTATGCAGCTTGATTGAGTGTCTGTGGACAGTTTTAGATCGATATGTCCGTGTATGGTGTGGATATAGAGACTGGTCAGGGGTTCACATGTCACTTTCAGAGCAATAGTGTCGTTACTGCTTTTGTTTACCAAGTTAATTCACTGATATACTTTGTAAGCCTGTATATAGTTAAACGTAATCACCGAAAATGATTGGTCAGGTTTGCTTTATACTTTTACGTTACAATTTAATATACAGAGATACAATACGGCAAAACTAAAGTTATAATAAAAAAACAACAAAAAACAAAAATCATAACCAGGACAACCGACCTATAAACAAAACGGTTATTTACCAAAGTAAGAAATCTATATAGCATAACAAGTTAAACAATACCATTTGTATATACAATTAAAACAAGATAATAACATATTTAGCGACAACTGGTATTATAAAGATATAAACATGGAGCTCATGTAACGATATATAAATCACAGTTATGAAATGATATCTATACAGTAGAAATATTATAGAATTTTATTTATGAAGATCAGGGATTATCACGCAACATCAAGATATACAATGTGTATAATATAACATTGTTTCTCAATGTACGACAGACCATGTTTAATATTTTGGATAAAATGTGTGCAGAAATGACCTTTGCTGACCCACCATTATTTAAAATCTAAATAACATAATTCATGCAATATTTATTTGTTCAGTATTTTGTGTAATCACCAAAACTTAATTAAAATTAGGATCATTTAGGGATGCATTTTATACATACATGAAATAAATGTAAAAAAAGAGAAAGACATTTAAAAATTGATATCCAACAATGCAGCTTTGTGTTTTTTAACAGAAAAAGATGTTTAGAAATATGTCTTGGTTTTTTAAATGAAAGTACCAGGGTTAGTACAAAGAATCCAGCAAAGTAATGGCTGTTTATTTCATAGCACAAGACAATGGACCAAGACATCATTATGTTGTATGAAATATGTGCATTGTATATCACAATGCCAAGTTCCATGCTACAGACTCCTGTGTGTACGTTTAAAGTATACATAAATTGATTCGTTCCATCAATAAAGTTACCAGGATGTCTACATACGCCTTTCTATCCGTGTGTTACTGTAACTTTCATCCATACCCCGGAAACCTTTATTGATATATTAATAATTTCGGATATGCTTTCTCCTTTTAATAGTTTCCTATTTCCAGCCACTTAATTTCCATTTCACTGTTTATAACCGAGACCATTAGCATAATGAGTTGATGAGATGTAACGTGTGGTATATCATGTTTAGATGAAGTTATAATCACCTCAGTACACCTTGTTTCAGAAGTCATATATCACAGAAACTGGCATGTTCACGCTTTCATGGGATCGACTTTCTGAGCATTTACTGAGGTTGAAAACAGTAGTAATTTGATCATTAGGTGGAATAGGAATCACAGGTGATCCGATTTGAAAAATAAAGAAACAAATTAAGAACTTAAAGAGGCAATTCATCAAAGAAATGGCTAGATCATTAATTTTTTGATTTTTTTCCAAAGTAAAAGAAGTATCTTTTTAAAGATTGTGAAATAAAAATACAATAATTCAAGGCTGATGTTCTCGAAGTGTTATACAAGTAGGTAAAGAGACTGGTAAACGGTAGCTTTCTTCTTTGCACACAAGATAAACTGCATTGGTGAAAAATGGTGGTAAGTTTGGTCGTAAAAGACATTTATCTCTTTCAACTCTCTGAAAGATACCGACCGATCAAGAACATCAACATCTGTGGTAATTGTAATTCTTAAGCAATGGATTTATCACGTCCGTATTTTGTTTTTTCGTCGTACAAAGAGATATTCTGTACATTTTTTAGACGCTGTCCACGCATGTGCAGCACAGATCAGAGATGATTGTTCCAATGCTTCACTTGAAATCACTTAACCAATTTCTACCTGTACCGCTGTTATACGTCGGTTATTGCGTGGAATATGTGTGTCTGTATTTCACTGTAGGCATCCAAAACAAGATGTACGTAATCACGACGAAACTCGATCCTTTGTACAAATTATCAAATAACAAAAGCTGTCAGGGGCTTATTACTGGATCGAAGTGTTGATGAATCTCTTTGACGATTCTTAAAGTTGTTAGTGGATACAATTCATAACAATAGATGCCATTTTTGTTTTTATAAAACTGTCTATTAACAATAGGGGATTTTCGGTCAAACTAAGAAGAATGCAGCTGTTTCTTCTGCTATGAATTACCATTGATGCTAGAAGATATCGTTCTACTAAGATTATCTAAAAGAGCAAAAAGGGATGTAATAGAAAATCCAAGTTGGCTCAAATATAATTGTTCTATTTAGTTTACTACTTACATCATCAAATATAAATTTGTCTTCTGAACCAATGTCACTATCAATATTAATTTGATAACGGCACTCATGGTCACGGTATACATGTATATAAACACGCGCAACTTCAGAAAAATTGAACTGAAAATGAACAATGATAATGAAAAAGAATGCAGTAGCTATAATCACAACACTATGAATGAAAAAAACTCTCAGAACATACATCTTTAATTCGCCTGGTTTAATAATTGAGTGTACGGATGGCACAGTGATAACATACTTGTCTTTTCCCCGATCGGACATGAAAAGGTAATTGTCACCTGCTCGACTACGTGGGTTTCCTGCGGATACACCAGTTTTCTCCCACAGTAGGACCACTCGCGCGTTTCCACGGATAAGCAAGAGTGATTAATAATTTGATATAACTTGTATAACAATTGTTGTAAAACAGATAATGTCTACATAACCAGGATATGAAAGATGAACGGTAGTCTGAGTGAATATATCGAAGGACATTACAAACAGTTATGACATATGATAGTATGTACGGTATTTATATACACAAGTAATCTACCTTGAACAACTGTCGCCTCATTTTTAAACACCACATAGCGATTTGAGATATGTTCTCAAATATGACTCGTACGGTTATAATTATTCAGACAGCTGACATTCTTGAGACTAAGATGAAAAATCAATGCCATCTGCCTATTGTGGAGATAATGCACACTGATATGTAACTAAACATTATTCTCAGTGATAGAATAACATTTACATGGAAATATGTTTGTCAGAAACGTTTTCTCGTGTGTAAGGGACGGATTATGACAGATAACAACGCATAACATGTGCTCTCATAACATGTGGTCTCTCGGCTCTTTAAGTTTTAATATCAAATCTGTTTTTTTAAATGTCCAATCAGCCCCTTTTGTGTGAATGTCCAATCCGTTCCTTAGGCGTAAGTGTCTATTCCGTTCTTTTGGCATAAGTGTCCAATCGGTTCCTTTTATGCAAGTGGCCAGTCCACTCCTTTCGTAGAAGTGTCGATTCCGTTCCTCTGATTTATCTTCCCTATCATGTAAATACAGATTTAAAGTGTTTCTATTATATTGCGATTTCAGAAAAAAAGCATGGACGATTGTGTTCTGAAATGTTCATTAAATAATGTCGATCTCTATCCCCTCCGTCACGCTTACATGTCTTATAATGCCTAGCTAAGTCATAATGCGTCCATGACTATAAAACACTTGTACAATCTTATCCCACGTTATTTAAACGTTTACTTCATCCATTATCCTCTCAGTAACATAGAATTTGTGCAGAAAATATAATATGCAAATTATACAAATTGAATAACATAATATAACATGGTTTAAAATCACGTTTCTATGTGATTCGTTTGTTCATCATTTTGGCAATATTTTCAAAATATCTTCGTTAGTCTTTGAGAGCGTAATATATACTTAGGTGCAACTAGTGCTACATTTAAGTTAAGTTCCATTTAAAAAACACCTCTTGAATGTTCACAATTGTTAGTGAAGTCTGTATATATATTGTTTGCATACTTGGTGCCAAAATAACCTCTTTAACGACAGCTATGCATTAAATGTTTATTTTCTTAAAATGCTAATGTTATTTTGATTTTTGTTTCCTTTTTCTTGCAAAATTAAGAGATGAAAGATTTGTGAATGCATGACTTTCATCATTCATCAATGTAATTTGGCGTCGCCCCACAAATTGCTTAATTAAGCACTTATGTCTGGCAGGAAAGTAATGCGTGCTTCTATAAACTTCATCACGAATTCATGTCAAAATCTTTTACCGCTTCTTCTCATCACTTGTTCCTGATACACCCGCCATTTTACAGTCCTAGTTTGCCTACTCCCCCGCCCAAACATCGCTGAAGCTGCAAATCAAAATTGACATGGGTTGCATGCAAACTCAGATTGTTTTTATTCCGGCACTACGTACGTATAATGGTTAACAGACGTTTTAATGTTCCAGGAAGCAACCATTCCAACACTAAATCAAGCGAGTTTCCTCTTCTCGAAGGGGATTCTTTATCAATGGTGTTTAACCGTGAAGTCATGGTATATGGAGTGTGCAGTAATTGATGTTAAACTGTCAAATTTTAAGACAATAAGCGTTTCCATTTGACGCGTCTTGGCACCAAAGCCTCTTAAATAACCTTCAGTATGTAATGACGACAAAGCAGGCGACTGTATTCCTCGTAAAGAGTGGTACATCATGTAGACAGACCTCAGTTTGTGATCCGTCGTATTAGACTATGAGAACTAGACGAGAATAAGATCACATGACAGGTGATACCATTATTGAAACTTGGAATACACTTAATCAGTACAATAAATAAGTATGTACATATATATATTAATCCAGCCCATTATACTTTGTAAGAATCAGTTCAGTAGTAAATAAATGAATGAACCTAACTGTTTACACATCCCCCATTGCCTTTATCTGTGAAGGCTTGTTTTTGTCCTGACATTCCCTCTGGAAATCCACATAGTGTAAACATGGAAAATGCGACGGATACGCTAAATACGCGAAGGCCATTCGGCCGCGAAAATGTCCCAACGTGTTGTATTGTGTGGTGTATGTGGTATTTATGCTGAATTAATCCCGTTTAAAGTATATTGAAAATAAACTACAATGAAATTATTATGTATTATGAAGTATATAACCCGTCCAAATTCTCTAAAATGTCAGTCAGTGTCAAATGTCTAAAAAACGGGTCAATATTCCCTAAAACATTCAAATCCAATTAACCCAATATAGTTGTGTCTTTTCAAACATGATAGTTTATTGTAAATTCACACATCTTAAACTTATTAACCTACTACCAGTGTACACAACAGAGAAAACTCTGGTACCACCAACCATAAATTTGGCATTCGAATCAAGGTATACGAATGACCTAATGTAGAATCCGTACTGAAGTCGTTGTTGTGGTGCTATGTTTCAGCATGGTGATATGGTCTTGGTTGTACTTGAACACTTCGATAGGTCCATCATGGATTGAACACTCTTGTAGGTAAATACGAGTTTTTAAAATGGGTTTTTGTCTGTAGGTAGATACACGTTTTGAAAACGGGTTCTTGTTGGTAGGTAGGCCAGTATATCAACGTAAGTACAGATATATGCCCGGGAGAGGACGATACAGTATCTGGCTCGATGGTTATTTGGCTGTTTGTTGATAGCACGAAACTCTTATATTTATGGAGTTTGCAAATGTGTGGTTTCACAACTTTGCAAATGTGTTTTGCTATGATTTATAAGATAATATAGTGAAAGGATATTTATTCGTTACATCATTTATCGACAAAAAATTGTTTTACGTCAATTTCCTATAAAATCTTGAACATATATGAATGGACCGTTATATTTCCCCACAGATGCCAAATCATGGACACCGCTACATACCTACCGGGTATATAACTACATTGTATAGTTTATTGAATACCTAGGAAATAGTCGTTAGTCAGCAATCTAGAGTGGCGTATTAACCTCGGGTGACTTTCTCGAGATGTTCCTGTTGCGCATGTTTTTATAACAAAACATCCGCTGTGTATTAAACAATGCGTGTCCAGGCGCTCTAAGATCTGTCATTAACCAAAATCAGATCCAGTTTTTGCTTTTCTCTAAGTTGCCATTGCTTCCCAATTTACTATAACAAGGAGTAACACATTAAAAGTGTATTTACTGTTTTTCCCAGAAACAACACTTCACTACAAGGGATCCACGACCCTGAGATCTTATAATTACAGACAGGGATCTTATCAATTACGCTACGGGTCATAATACATTTTGTGTTTAAACATCTACAGCACTACTGAAAATTATTCCTAAATGTTCTTAATCCGTGAAGTCTGCTCTACCGGTAATTATCTTTAAATAAATAGAGAGAAAGCATAAATGTTACAGAGAAGTAACAAAGAAACAAACACATGAAATAATCTAGTAACAGACACATGTGCGAGGTATATAAAGGAACAACCAACTGTACGATATATTTAGTGACAAACACCTGTACGAATTATATCAATCATTGAGCTAATAAAGAAACTGAAACAAGGGTTTTCATACACGGTGGTATAGCGATAGGACGCAGGTATCATTGAACAAGACAAGACACTTTACTGCGTTCCAGCCGACTCAGTTGTAAATAAGAACGTGGAAGGGCAGTGCACGAAATGTTGTGTATAAGCTGTTGGTGCCGAAATGGCAGCTCCGGCTGTCTATTTCCCAGGGAGTTGAAAAAGACATTGGCTTATTGCTGTTGGCCCAATAACAACGGTTAATAATTTGTAAACCTCTTCGAGACGGCTATATTGCTGTGATATAGCAGTATATAAAACAACACATTATTTATCATTATCATCGTTAATAGTAGCTGGGCGAAAGTTATATAGATGCTTTATGCCCTCTGTCTATGACTTTCCCTCCTTACTCATTTGTTTCGGAAAAAGAAATGAGGATGCTTTGGCATATAAGCATACATGGTCACTACGCCACTTAATTTATACGGAAGAAAAGTGGCGGAACCTTAAGGCAGGTGGATGATAAAAGTTATATCAATAGCGAAAACAGTAACGAGTATACACGCCACTGACTAGATAAATCAGGGTGTACAACCTGAGATGATTGACAGGAGTGAAACATTATACTAGCTGAAACGTATGGTCTGAGTGGAATAATCAGCTGAACACTTTCCGTCAGAGATAGTTTTCACAAATGGATATATACTTATAGAATTATATCGACGACGAAAAAGTCCATTTAAGGCATAAAATCTCATAATCGACATGTACCAAGCACCAGAAGGACTACTGTAGACCTTCACATGGATAATGGTCGATCTAAATGTACCGGATATATCAAATAGTAACACCAACAAACAGCCATTTGTTTTATGTTTTTCGACATGATGGCATGAATATTTGGCACAATTTGTAGATGGACATTTTATATAAATTGACAACATTTATCGGGTCTCATATCAAAGGCTATTTCAGGAGATATATTGTTATATATGAAAACAAAACTCAACAATAGAAAGATTAATAGATGTATTATTTTTAACAAATTTATATAAATAAAACAATATGAAAATAAAAAGTTAGATACCAATTGATACGTAATAGGAACGGAGAAACTCCTAAAACAAAAAATATGTAAATAAGAAAATACAATAAATCTTATACATTGGTATCTCCTTCGCCCGCTCGCCATTTGATCACGTCTAATTTGTTTCAATAATACGGGTTCGATTACGGCTATTTATTGCGCCAATATGTACACTGCTTTGACACACCGCGCGAGCTCGCGTGGAATGGATCTATTTCCATTAATTTGATTGGCTCTGTCACCATTGCCATCCATCTTCAGAAATACCACGATTCATGTTATATTCGCGAGCGATTCTTTGGCGGATAATTGGTCAGAACTCGAGGAAAATTAATTTGAGCTGAAAGAACGGTTTTATTAAAAAGATATATGTAAATCGTTTTTTATTTCTCTCAGAGGTCGTTTAACCTTTTTACAAATAAACAGATCCAACTGATTTGTTTCACTGACGACAAGGAACAAAAGTATAATTGGTTAATTGTAAAATATAAATAACGTGATGTGAACTTAAACAAAACCTAGAGCGAAGAAGGCCTGTTTGGCCGATAAAAGGTAGGCATTTGTCATATTTTCATCCATATCGGAAGACATTAAAAAATGTATCTGTTGAATAATTAAAATTGACCCGTACTATTGCATTCGACCACCGAAGGTTACATACCTTTACAAACGTACATGTATATTGCTCTGTATCTGTGATGCCAGCCCAAATAATATCGATTGGCGAAAATATGTTGAACGAGTTCGTTAATGGAAAACATCGTCTTACATGCTGCTCGTTTTTTCTTTGATGTTCCCGATAACGATCCGCTCATAAACACATATCTATACGTTATAAATGAGACAGGGTGATAAAAAAGGATTCTTATGAAAATATCAAGCTTCTGTAAAAGTATTGGGGAAGAAAGAAAAAACGACGTTTTTCTGCGGCAAATACTAAATCACCACAGCAGGATATAGACAGATCTGTGATAGTGTAGGATGTAAATTAACTAGGAGCATGTAAACTATCAGACGATATCTCTTCGGGAACAGCGCCATCGCGATAAATATTGAAACAGGTAACGCTTCCCTTCACGCATCGTTGCATAAAACTAAATATAATTACCGAGAAGATAGATTTATTAAAATCACGCGGGGGAATGCTGATGAATGAAGATATTCAATCTGATGGCATGAATGATAATATTTTTGTCTAATATATTGTATAACCCATTTGATGGGTATATAAAACACAACGTTTTTCCTTCTTACATTGTTATATAGATGACTATGTAAAGTTCGCTCCCAAATTAACACGACAGACATCAAATACTGTATAACATGAAATGTTCGTTCTGTATATATTTTCATTGTTTTCGTTGTCGTTATGTAGAAACGAATACAATTAAAACTGAAATGTTCATGTATTATTCTTGCTTGAGCTTATCACGAAAGAAAGTACACAAAAATATTTCCTATTATACTGTACATGTACTTGATGAACATAGCCCATCGTCATGTTGTATGTCTATTTGTGCCTGCTCTTTTAGTTGCTTTAGTTTTGTTTCTGGTACTTGCTATGTTGTGTTTGTTTTGTTGTTATTGGATGTCTTCTGTTTTATGTTGTTGTCTTGATGTTTAATATGTTGATGTTATTTGATGTTTATGTGTTGTTTTCTTTTGATGTTTTGTATGTTGATGTCTTTTGATGATTTGTATGTTGATGTTATTTGATATTTTATATGTTGTCTTTTGATGTTTAATATGTTGTTGTTGTTATTTGGTGTTTTATATGTTGTTGATATTTGATGTTTTATCTGTTATTGTAATTTGATGTGTTATCCGTTGTTGTCTTTTGATGTTTAATCTGCTGTTGTCGTTTGATGTTTAATCTGTTGTTGTCTTTTGATGTTTAATCTGTTGTTGTCGTTTGAAGTTTTATATGTCGTTGCCTTTTGATGTTTAATCTGTTGTTGTCGTTTGAAGTTTTATATGTTGTCTTTTGTTTTGTTATTTTCTCTATTATTGCGTTTCGTTGAAGTTTCCGAGTCATAAATCAATTGTCTTCTACTGCTCTAGCTCAGTAAATCTGCCTGTAACGATTTCCGGATTTGTTGTTTCTTGGGTTCCTTTCCTTATTTCGTACTTCGGCAGAACATCTTGATTGTCGAGAATGCTAAGATATAGACATTACGTCTTCTCCAATAGTTTGTAATTGGCAGTATATTTGTTAATATCAAAGCAATAATCCCACATTTGAAACCGGCCGTTTTGTTCAATTTAAGCTATTTCTTCATCAATATTGAATGGGAAATTTTGTGTTTTATTCGTTGGTATTCTCTCAGTTCTGGACTTATTGGGACAAGATTATTGCTGCTCCCGGAACAGTCACGATACAACGTTACAGGAAATTGTTGACGAAATTACTTAAAAGGCTCTCATTTATACACATTTACAGCATGGGTTCACAGTTATAGTTGCGCGTTATTGTGATTCCATGTCATTTAACTTAAAACTGCAGAAAACTGGGCTATCAAAGCCATCAAACTCGTCAGTTTGTATTCTAACCGAGCCGTTTCGTTAAATCATGTTTATGTTTTAAAATTGATGTTGGGAGTGAAGTATGACAATGATATCAACCAAACGTCAATCAATGATGTGAATGGCGATTGTCCTATCTAAGTATACAGATTATTACTTTTTTGAAATCAACATTGTGCATTTACTCTACAAAACGCACACGTGCGAGCGAACATCGCTTTTCAGACACATTTTCTCCACTGTGTGTGCCAAGTAAAACGCACTTATATACTGAACCTTTACTATAGACCATTGGGACTACAGGGGCTGATTTGGGGTAATTCTAGGACTACAGGGGCTTATTTGGGGGATAATTCTAGGACTACAAGGGTTGGTTTTGATTAATGCTAGGAATACAAGGGTTGATTTTGGGTTATTTGGGGGATACTTCTAAGACTACCAGGGTTGATTTAGGGGTTTTCTAGGACTACTAGGGTTGATTTAGGGGTTTTCTAGGACTACTAGGGTTGATTTAGGGGTTTTCTAGGACTACAAGGGTTTAATTGGGGTAGTTCGAGTATTACTAACTACAAGAGTTAATTTTGGGTAATTCTAAGAATATAAGGGTTGATTTGTAAATCTAGGGCTACACGGATTGATTTGGTTAATTTGGGGTAATTCTAGGACTACATGAGTTAAATTTGGGTAGTTCTAGGAATACAAGGGTTGATTTTTGGTAATTCTAGGACCACACGGGTTGAATATAGGTAATTCTAGGACTACAAGGTTTTGATATGGGTAATTATAAGTCTACAAGAGTTGATTTTGGGTAATTCTAGGACTACAAGGGTTGATTTTGGGGGTGATTCTAGGAATACAAGGGTTGATATTGTGTAATTCTAGAACTACAAGAGTTGATTTTGGGGGTGATTCTAGGACTACAAGGGGTTATTTTGGGTAATTCTAGACCTACAAGAGTTGATTTTGGGTAATTGTACTAAGTATAAAAAACGATATCTTCTTATAAGTGTAGGTATTTCGTAATATTATAAAAAAAAGTGACATTCTACTTTCAGTTCGGTACGTAACTTCGTGTTTTGATGCTGAAAAGCTGAACTACATATGCTTTTCACTTTAAAGTTCTCTTTTCGATTTATTTTTAAATATTCATGGCTCTTAGTGGTTATAACATTGGTGGAAATATATCAGTTTATTTTTCCAAAGATTGTAAACAGGTGCTGATGAATCCTTTTCTATTGTACTTTAGTTTTGCTGAAATTAAATCATTAACAAATCCTGTAATAATATAATAATATAAAGTATATAGTACTCACCCAGAATCAGGGTTAGGAGGTCGGACACAGCCAGGCTGAACAGATAATAGTTGGTGGCCGTGTGCATGGTCCTATTTCGTGCAATGACAATGCAAGTGCAAATATTTCCCACTGTTCCAGCAATTAAGATGCCACCATACACGACAAAGAGGATGACAAGGGAGGATAAGGGCACGTACCTCTCCCCTAACCTCTGGGCCAGATACGCTTTCTCGTCGTAAATATCCGAGGTGTTCGTCCCATTCCCCAGCACAATGGAGCTATTAACACTCATTACTCCGGTTGAGGTGTGTAGTTACAATGATTTAAACACTATACGTTAATGAGCAACCACTGAAAACATAACCATTGTTAGAGTAACATTATAACTTTGTACAACTATCCAAACATACGTCCTGATCATTTGATAGAAAGGAAATTGTCAAGTAATCCAGTTTGTTTTTGTATTATCCCCAAAAGGCAGTATTTTAATAATATATCTAAGTACCCATTTCTCTCTGGAATGGCTGTACTGAGTTAAGTTTTGTAACATACATTATTACCAGTAATTGATAAAAAATAATGACATTCAGTAAATCCAGAGCGGAGTCCTTGTATCTCAGAATAGCAGGTACGTATATTATAGTGACGCGCGATCTCGCGACTAAGTAGGAAATACACGTGCGCTCTTCTCATAGCATCGTAGATGTAAAGCCTCGAAGGAAATCCAATATCAAGTGCAGGCGGTATCGGTTATATACAGACGATATGAGAATCTACACACGGCCCATTCTGTATATATACCCATTGATGGGGACTACGCCACGTCTCATCAACTCGCTGGTTTCAACATTTTTATTAATTTGGTTTGATAAAATGCTAACAACTTGTTGGCTGAGAGGAGCTGTACAGTCTACATAACTTACAGGTGAGGAGTCAGTCAGTCAGATATCGTTAATGTGTTCTTTGTACATCGTTAGTTCGGCCAATCATATCAAACTGACCTTATCACGACAGAGGAGGAGTTCGACAGAATGTAGTCCTGTCATTCATGTTTCGTTCCGCATGGAAGAGATCCAGAAAATTAAAGTAAACGGTTTTAGACAACTGGTCACATAGTTTTTAAGTTAAAAATGTTTGACAACTGATAATATAGTTTTTAAGTAAACGGTGTAAGACAACTGGTCATATAGTTTTTAAGTTAATAGTGTTAGACAACTGGTCTATAGTGTTTAAGTTAATAGTGTTAGACAACTGGTCTATAGTTTTTAAGTTAATAGTGTTAGACAACTGGTCTATAGTTTTTAAGTTAATAGTGTTAGACAACTGGTCATATAGTTTTTAAGTTAATAGTGTTAGACAACTGGTCATATAGTTTTTAAGTTAATAGTGTTAGACAACTGGTCTATAGTGTTTAAGTTAATAGTGTTAGACAACTGGTCTATAGTTTTTAAGTTAATAGTGTTAGACAACTGGTCTATAGTGTTTAAGTTAATAGTGTTAGACAACTGGTCTATAGTTTTTAAGTTAATAGTGTTAGACAACTGGTCTATAGTTTTTAAGTTAATAGTGTTAGACAACTGGTCTATAGTTTTTAAGTTAATAGTGTTAGACAACTGGTCTATAGTTTTTAAGTTAATAGTGTTAGACAACTGGTCATATAGTTTTTAAGTTAATAGTGTTAGACAACTGGTCTATAGTTTTTAAGTTAATAGTGTTAGACAACTGGTCATATAGTTTTTAAGTTAATAGTGTTAGACAACTGGTCTATAGTTTTTAAGTTAATAGTGTTAGACAACTGGTCTATAGTTTTTAAGTTAATAGTGTTAGACAACTGGTCTATAGTTTTTAAGTTAATAGTGTTAGACAACCGGTCTATAGTTTTTAAGTTAATAGTGTTAGACAACCGGTCTATAGTTTTTAAGTTAATAGTGTTAGACAACCGGTCTATAGTTTTTAAGTTAATAGTGTTAGACAACTGGTCTATAGTTTTTAAGTTAATAGTGTAAGACAACTGGTCATATAGTTTTTAAGTTAATAGTGTTAGACAACTGGTCTATAGTTTTTAAGTTAATAGTGTTAGACAACTGGTCTATAGTTTTTAAGTTAATAGTGTTAGACAACTGGTCTATAGTTTTTAAGTTAATAGTGTTAGACAACTGGTCATATAGTTTTTAAGTTAATAGTGTTAGACAACTGGTCTATAGTTTTTAAGTTAATAGTGTTAGACAACTGGTCTATAGTTTTTAAGTTAATAGTGTTAGACAGCTGGTCTATAGTTTTTAAGTTAATAGTGTTAGACAACTGGTCTATAGTTTTTAAGTTAATAGTGTTAGACAACTGGTCTATAGTTTTTAAGTTAATAGTGTTAGACAACCGGTCTATAGTTTTTAAGTTAATAGTGTTAGACAACTGGTCTATAGTTTTTAAGTTAATAGTGTTAGACAACTGGTCTATAGTTTTTAAGTTAATAGTGTTAGACAACTGGTCTATAGTTTTTAAGTTAATAGTGTTAGACAACTGGTCTATAGTTTTTAAGTTAATAGTGTGGAATAACAGGTAATGTGTTTGTTAATGTCGTTTTTTAAGCGTGTCTTAATAAAATTGAAATATATATGAACATCTTGAATATCAACACGAAAGCTTAATTTTAAAGAAACATATATCAACAGTTTGTTATTTGTGTATTGATCAAACAAACGTTCGCATCACTGTTTCAAAATGAACGCATTACACGTACGGTCACGTGATATATCAGAGTGCCATTACAACAGGTGTGTATGTAATAGATACAACACGAATTCACCCTCGCAATCCTGAATGATTCTAAGGTAGTGTTGTAAAGTGGTTTCATGGCATATACATACTTTATAGCAGTGTCAACAACAAAACAAATTTCACTGTCAACATAGATATAAATCAGAACAAGACACACTGACGTGTTAACACAGATATAAACTACCACAAAACACGCCGCAGTGTCAAAACAGATATAAACTACCACAAAACACGCCACAGTGTCAACACAGATATAAACTACCACAGAACACGCCACAGTGTCAACACAGATATAAACTACCACAAAACACGCCAGTGTCAACACAGATTTAAACTACCGCACAACACGCCACAGTGTCAACACAGATATAAACTACCACAAAACACGCCACAGTGTCAACACAGATATAAACTACCGCAAAACACGCCACAGAGTGAACACAGATATAAACTACCACAAAACACGCCAGTGTCAACACAGATTTAAACTACCGCACAACACGCCACAGTGTCAACACAGATATAAACTACCACAAAACACGCCACAGTGTCAACACAGATATAAACTACCGCAAAACACGCCACAGAGTGAACACAGATATAAACTACCACACAACACGCCGCAGTGTCAACACAGATATAAACTACCACAGAACACGCCACAGTGTCAACACATATATAAACTACCCCAAAACACGCCACAGTGTCAACACAGATATAAACTACCACAAAACACGCCACTGTCAACACAGATATAAACTACCACAAAAAACGCCGCAGTGTCAACAGAGATATAAACTTCCGCAAAACACGCCACAGAGTGAACACAGATATAAACTACCACACAACACGCCGCAGTGTCAACACAGATATATACTACCACAGAACACGCCACAGTGTCAACACAGATATAAACTACCACAGAACACGCCACAGTGTCAACACAGATATAAACTACCACAAAACACGCCACAGTGTCAACACCGGTATAAAATACCGCAATACACGCCACAGTGTCAACACAGATATAAACTACCACAGAAAACGCCGCAGTGTCAACACAGATATAATCTACCACAAAACACGACCCAGTGTCAACACAGATATAAACTACCACAAATCACGCCCCAGTGTCAATACAGATATAAACTACCACAAAACACGCCACAGTGTCAACACATATATAAGCTACCACAAAACACGCCACAGTGTCAACACAGATATAAACTACCACAAAACACGACCCAGTGTCAACACAGTTATAAACTACCACAAAAGACGCCACAGTGTCAACACAGATATAAACTACCACAAAAGACGCGGCAGTGTCAACACAGATATAAACTACCACAAAACACGCCACAGTGTCAACACAGATATAAACTACCACAAAACACGCCGCAGTGTTAACACAGATATAAACTACCACAAAACACGCCGCAGTGTCAACACAGGTATAAACTACCACAAAACACGCCGCAGTGTTAACACAGATATAAACTACCACAAAACACGCCGCAGTGTCAACACAGATATAAACTACCACAAAACACGCCGCAGTGTTAACACAGATATAAACTACCACAAAACACGCCACAGTGTCAACACAGATATAAACTACCACAAAATTAGCCACAGTGTCAACACAGATATAAACTACCACAGAACACGCCACAGTGTCAACACAGATATAAACTACCATAAAACACGACCCAGTGTCAACACAGATATAAACTACCACAAAACACGCCACAGTGTCAACACAGATATAAATTACCACAAAACACCCCGAAGTGTCAACACAGATATAAACTACCGCAAATCACGCCCCAGTGTCAACACAGATATAAACTACCACAAAACACGCCACAGTGTTAGCACAGATATAAACTACCAAAAAACACGCCACAGTGTCAACACAGATATAAACTACCACAGAACACGCCACAGTGTCAACACAGATATAAACTACCACAAAACACGCCGCAGTGTCAACACAGATATAAACTACCACAAAACACGCCACAGTGTCAACACAGATATAAACTACCACAAAACACGCCACAGTGTCAACACAGATATAAATTACCACAAAACACGCCAGTGTCAACACAGATATAAACTACCACAAAACACGCCGCAGTGTCAACACCGGTATAAACTACCATAAAACACGCCACAGTGTTAACACAGATATAAACTACCACAGAACACGCCACAGTGTCAACACAGATATAAACTACCACAAAACACGCCACAGTGTCAACACCGATATAAACTACCACAAAACACGCCACAGTGTTAACACAGATATAAACTACCACAAAACACGCCGCAGTGTCAACACAGATATAAACTACCACAAAACACGCCACAGTGTTAACACAGATATAAACTACCACAAAACACGCCGCAGTGTCAACACAGATATAAACTACCACAAAACACGCCAGTGTCAACACAGATATAAACTACCATAAAACACGCCAGTGTCAACACAGATATAAACTACCATAAAACACGCCACAGTGTCAAAACAGATATAAACTACCACAAAACACGCCACAGTGTCAACACAGATATAAACTACCATAAAACACGCCGCAGTGTCAACACAGATATAAACTACCATAAAACACGCCACAGTGTCAACACAGATATAAACTACCATAAAACACGCCGCAGTGTCAACACAGATATAAACTACCATAAAATACGCCACAGTGTCAACACAGATATAAACTACCACAAAACACGCCGCAGTGTCAACACAGATATAAACTACCATAAAACACGCCACAGTGTCAACACAGATATAAACTACCATAAACACGCCACAGTGTTAGCACAGATATAAACTACCAAAAAACACGCCACAGTGTCAACACAGATATAAACTACCATAAAACACGCCACAGTGTCAACACCGGTATAAACTACCACAAAACACGCCTCAGTGTCAAAACAGATATAAACTACCACAAAACACGCCTCAGTGTCAACACAGAAATAAACTACCACAGAACACGCCACAGTGTCAACACCGGTATAAACTACCACAAACCACGCCACAGTGTCAACACCGGTATAAACTACCACAGAACACGCCACAGTGTCAACACAGATATAAACTACCACAGAACACGCCACAGTGTTAACACAGATATAAACTACCACAAAACACGCCACAGTGTCAACACAGATATAAACTACCATAAAACACGCCACAGTGTCAACACAGATATAAACTAGCACAAAACACGCCACAGTATCAACACAGATATAAACTACCGCAAAACACAGCACAGTGTCAACACAGATATAAACTTCCATAAAACACGCCACAGTGTCAACACAGATATAAACTACCATAAAACACGCCACAGTGTTAGCACAGATATAAACTACCAAAAAACACGCCACAGTGTCAACACAGATATAAACTACCATAAAACACGCCACAGTGTCAACACCGGTATAAACTACCACAAAACACGCCTCAGTGTCAACACAGAAATAAACTACCACAGAACACGCCACAGTGTCAACACCGGTATAAACTACCACAAACCACGCCACAGTGTCAACACCGGTATAAACTACCACAGAACACGCCACAGTGTCAACACAGATATAAACTACCACAGAACACGCCACAGTGTTAACACAGATATAAACTACCACAAAACACGCCACAGTGTCAACACAGATATAAACTACCATAAAACACGCCACAGTGTCAACACAGATATAAACTAGCACAAAACACGCCACAGTATCAACACAGATATAAACTACCGCAAAACACAGCACAGTGTCAACACAGATATAAACTACCACAGAACACGCCACAGTGTCAACACAGATATAAACTACCACATAACACGCCACAGTATCAACACAGATATAAACTACCGCAAAACACAGCACAGTGTCAACACAGATATAAACTTCCATAAAACACGCCACAGTGTTAACACAGATATAAACTACCATAAAACACGCCACAGTGTTAAAACAGATATAAACTACCACAAAACACGCCGCAGTGTCAACACAGATTTAACCTACCACAAAACACGCCACAGTGTTAACACAGATATAAACTACCGCAAAACACGCCACAGTGTCAACACAGATATAAAATACCACAAAACACGCCATAGTGTCAACACAGATATAAACTACCACAAAACACGCCACACTGTCAACACAGATATAAACTACCACAAAATACGCCGCAGTGTTAACACAGATATAAACTACCACAAAACACGCCACAGTGTTAACACAGATATAAACTACCACAGAACACGCCGCAGTGTTAACACAGATATAAACTACCACAAAACACGCCACAGTGTCAACACAGATTTAAACTACTACAAAACACGCCACAGTGTTAACACATATATAAACTACCGCAAAACACGCCACAGTGTCAACACAGATATAAACTACCATAAAACACGCCACAGTGTCAACACAGATATAAACTACCACAGAACACGCCACAGTGTCAACACAGATATAAACTACCACAAAACACGCCGCAGTGTCAACACATATATAAACTACCACAAAACACGCCGCAGTGTCAACACAGATATAAACTACCACAAAACACGCCAGTGTCAACACAGATATAAACTACCACAGAACACGCCACAGTGTCAAAACAGATATAAACTACCACAAAACACGCCACAGTGTCAACACAGATATAAACTACCACAAAACACGCCACAGAGTGAACACAGATATAAACTACCACAAAACACGCCACAGTGTCAACACAGATATAAACTACCACAAAACACGCCACAGAGTGAACACAGATATAAACTACCACAAAACACGCCACAGTGTCAACACAGATATAAACTACCACAGAACACGCCACAGTGTTAACACAGATATAAACTACCACAAACTATTCCACAATGTCAAAACAAATTTAATCACAGCAAAACACGGCTCAATGTCTACACAGATAAAAATCAGAAAAACACACCGAATTATGAACACAAATGTCAATTAGAACTAAACACATCTAGGTGTCAACACAAATATAAATCAGAACAAAACACGACTCAGTGTCAACACAAATACAAATTAGAACAAAACACGTCTCGGTGTCAAAACAAATATAAATCAGATCAAAACTAGACTCAGTGTCAACACAAATATAAATCAGAACAAAACACGTCGTGTCAACACAAATACAAATTAGAACAAAACACGTCTCGGTGTCAACACAAATGTAAATCTGAACAAAACTAGACTCAGTGTCAACACAAATATAAATCAGATCAAAACACGACTCAGTGTGAACAAAAATAAATTATCAGAAAAAAACACGACTCAGTGTGAACAAAAATAAATTATCAGAACAAAACACGACTCAGTGTCACCACAAATATAAATCAGAACAAAACACGTCGTATCAACACAAATGTCAATTAGAACTAAACACGTCTCGGTGTCAACACAAATGTAAATCAGAACAAAACACGACTCATTGTCAAAACAAATGTAAATCAGAACAAAACATGTCGTGTCAACACAGATATAAACTACCACAAAAATTCTACAGTGTTGATACAAATACCTTCTTCTGAAGATTAAAACAAGTTGCCAATGATTCTTAAACGAAACACTGCAAACAAGGATTCATACAGCACTATCGACAAACAGGAACTCAAACTATACACGAGAGAAGGATATCTGTGTAAGTACGCACCAGGCGTCACGAAGGAAATATATCCCGGTCGTCTCGTCCTGTCTCGATCGTCTTCCTACACTTGGCACATGTCCATTATAAAAGTAGACGTTGATATACTGACGATGTGACAATGCTCATTCAGCTAGTACATGCGATTTATTTCAACAAATTTTATTGACATGATGATAATATCAATTGGATCGAATAACAGGCAAGCCTATATAAATTCTTTCCATGGTGGATTGAGTGATCGAATATAATTACAATCTTTTAAATTAATTGGTCTAAATATTTTGAAATGAAATACATAATATAAACAAAGGAATTTAAGGGAAGTAACTATTTTTCAGCACAAGATAAACACAGAATATGTTACATAAAGCACTTGCACACACACACACATACACACTTTAATATAAATATAAACAAATATAACAGTGATTCAGTTCCGAATGAAATAAATAACAATTGTAGACATCAAAGTTAATTAATATAGAGACAGTAACAGGTGGCTAGACCTAGTACATGAGATCGGTATGTCACTTACTTGTTGGATTGTTAAATAACAGTCCGAGAAGAAGTAATGTTAGTGTTTGTCAGCGATCCTCACAGTTCATCAGCTGTTGTCATAGTTTGTATTCTAAGAATACGTCAGCTAAACCCAATGATTTTAATAAGCTAATGATTACATTTAGAAAAACAACAATATACGTATGAATATATCTATATTAGGTAAATACTAGGTATCAGGACTAATGGAATATAAATATTATAGGCAACTTTTTATTTTCTTTTTGGATCTTCTCAGTCTTAACCTGAAATACTAAGCGTAAAATTCTTGAACGAATTAGCGCATAACCAAAGAAGGGTTTCTCACAGTATATATAAACTATTTACATTCTCCATTCTGTTGTCATGGGAATAAAGATAACTGTAATTTAACTACGACATCGACCAAGCAGTCACGTAAAACCAGCCAAACATGTTTGACATTGTAAACAAAACAATAGGACTTAATGCTATTTGTCGACGGGAATTTATGTAAATGAACATAATTAAAACGTCATTTCAATGTATTGTTCCAATAAAAGTATTTTGCTTTCTTGTCAGAACGAATATCATTTTACACTGTAAAGCTCTGACATAAGTGATCCTTACTGTAGCTCATTCAAATATTGCATAAGATGTTCCTGGACTAAGATTTACTGACAAAATTTCATGAATTCGTAATTGAGTCTATAAGTTGTATTGAGAGCCATTAGATTTATTGCAAAACATGCATCATGTATGTAGGATATGGGTCGATAGGGAAATTCAAACAATCTTTTATTTTATTTTTCTGTGAAACAGAAGAAACTATCAATTTAATAAGATATTATACCTGAAAACTGAGCCGCCACTAGTGATAATATGTCTTATTGACCAATCAGAGCGGTGCTTTCTATTATCTTCAAAGACTAGGTATTGATTGCTGTGATGCAGATGGGGCGGTAGTTAAATAACTTGTGGCTTTCCTTTATAACTGCCCGATGCAAAACGCTATTACAGCGTGAAGTGGTTTGTAAGTAGTTCTTACCACATAGAACCGTAGACAATGGTAATGCTGCATCGCACTCTTCGCCAAATGGCATGGACTTGTTAAACGTATTGTCATGGAATTGGATGTCTATTATTATACTACAAATACAATTAAAACGGGGTTAAACTTTAAAATCGTAATTACTTCAAAAATGAAATTAAATGAAGTACAGTCGATTAACCATTCTATACTATATGTAATACAATATATATATATATATATATATATATATATAATATATAAAGATAAATTATTTTATATTGAGAGAAATATTAAGATATTTAGAGAACAGGTAAACAGAAGATAAATATGAGTACAAAGGAAGTAAATCTCTGTCAACCCCTTGGGTGTGATTTCACTGTTACCCCCAAGGGTATGACAGAAAGCATGTACAACATCACAATGACGTCACTACGGCAACGTGTTGCATTGGTGCAACACCAACGTTAGATACATGAGAGGAGAAATAGAGTAAGTGAAAATATCCCCTCCCCCCCGGGAGTGAGACATAGCACAGGAGATCTCAACCCTCGGGGTAAGATTCTTATTCTGCTACATACACATTAATAACTACAAATTATGCTCAACATTAAATAGGATATTTCAAAAACATATATTGGATGATTTTTGAGGTGTCATTACGCTGATCATTATTTGAACAGCTTGAACCTGCGTAATGTGATAATGTGAGGGAGAAATCTCTAATGCGAGGGTTGATGTTCCTGGTTTGTTGTCACACCCTTAAGGTAGGGGAATATCCTAATAATCATGGATCAATGACATTATCAATGACGTGGGGATGTCAGCCATCATACAGTCTTAAAACCTTCCCGTAATAAAATTTAAAGTGGGTCAAATGTAAGTGACAATTAAATTGTACCTGTGACACGCCGCTGTGCTGCCGTCAATCATGTTTGGCGGCCGTCTTAATATTAAGTACATTTTTGGAATTAAGATTTTTTTTGTCTAAGCCGGATCGGATGACACATCCGCTTCAACTCCTTTCGTGATATGGCATTTGGATATCTCTTAGCGCGAATGTCCCCGTTTTATACGTCAGGAATAAGGGTAGTACACATGTCTCTGTCCTGTACAAGATGGACATTGCACAGTTTGGTAGTTATATTTATATAATATGACCCCATTCTGTACGACATGGCCATGGGGCAGTTTGGTAGTACAAATATCCCCGTCCTGTACGACATGACCTTGAGACAGTTTGGTATTACCAACATCCCCGCCCTGTACGATATGACCTTGAGATAGTTTGGTATTACCAAGGTCCCCGGCCTGTACGATATGACCTTGAGACAGTTTGGTAATACCAATATCCCCGCCCTGTACGATATGACCTTGAGACAGTTTGGTATTACCAATGTCCCCGCCCTGTACGATATGACCTTGAGACAGTTTGGTATTACCAATGTCCCCGCCCTGTACGATATGACCTTGAGACAGTTTGGTATTACCAATGTCCCCGCCCTGTACGATATGACCTTGAGACAGTTTGGTAGTACCAATGTCCTGCCCTGTACGATATGACCTTGAGACAGTTTAGTAATACCAATGTCCTGCCCTGTACAATATGACCTTGAGACAGTTTGGTAGTACCAATGTCACCGCCATGTACGATATGACCTTGAGACAGTTTGGTATTACCAAGGTCCCCGCCCTGTACGACTTGGCTCCGAGACAGTTTGGTAGTACATATGTCCCCGCCCTGTACGACATGACCTTGAGACAGTTTGGTATTACCAATATCCCCGCCCTGTACGATATGACCTTGAGACAGTTTGGTATTACCAATGTCCCCGGCCTGTACGACATGACCTTGAGACAGTTTGGTATTACCAAGGTCCCCGGCCTGTACGACTTGGCTCCGAGACAGTTTGGTATTACCAATATCCCCGCCCTGTACGACATGACCTTGAGACAGTTTGGTATTACCAATGTCCCCGGCCTGTACGACATGACCTTGAGACAGTTTGGTATTACCAAGGTCCCCGGCCTGTACGACATGACCTTGAGACAGTTTGGTATTACATGGACAGGTACACGTTTTGAAATTGATAGACATAGTTCTCAGAGAATTTTGTAATGTTTGCCCCGAGATGAAAATAATCATTATGCAATTTTGTTGAGCCTTGCAGAAATCATGACCGTACGTGATTCGAAAAAAAAGTGTTATAATGAACTTTTAAAGTTAAAACAAAACAAAACAAAACAACCACTTAAGTTTCAAGCGAAATGCTGGTTAATACATGGAGGGAAACATTCCAGTTGTTATTGGCAAAAAGTCTTGGCATAATGGCATACAGCCCTGAATATATCCTGAACACGTTTTCTTAAAGAACACATGTTTAGACGTAAGTAAAACTAGTGCATGAAGCAGGAAAGAAAAACGATACATTATGCTGTTCTTTGTCAAAACATGACATTTGAATGGATTAAAAACCGCTAAACGAATTGGTTGGTATGCATTGACGTTCACCTGTGTAACTGATCCGTTATTAGAGAGAGCGTTGCGTTTCTGCAAGAGTGTATTTGAAACAATATTTAACTTTATTTCGTATGATGTCCATAGAATCACTGACAAGTCATCGTAGGACGAAATATCTGTATGATGTCCCAAGCATCACTGACAAGTCATCGTAGGACGAAATATCTGTATGATGTCCCTAGAATCACCAATAAGTCATCGTAGGACGAAATATATGCATGGTGTCCCAAGAATCACTGACGAGTCATCGGAGGACGAACTATCTGTATGATGTCCCTAGAATCACCGATAAGTCATCTTAGGACGAAATATCTGTATGATGTCCCTAGAATCACTGACAAGTTATCCAAGATGGAATATATGTATGATTTTAGTTTGACATACATTAATCGGATCAAAATGTATGTACTGTGTTAATGGAATCTAATTCAATATCTTTTCACTTATTATGGTAAATACTATAATGTTTTAAAGCATTGATCAAAACCTTATACATTTCAATAAACAGTTCCCGTTGTAGTGAGTATTAATCAGAAAAATGTACGAACTGACTGTTTAGCATCAAATTGATCAAACGACCTCGTTGTATTCCGTGATATCACCCAGAAGTAGCTGATACGGAAAGGTCAGGCACTCCAATAACACTTTGAACATGTAACAACACTAATTGTTTTTCTAAAACGACTTCCTGTTTAATTGATTATCGGCGGTGACGGAACAGGTTTATGATGGGGGTGAGGTCATGACAAGAGCATCGGGATGGTTCAAGGTATATCAAGGTAAACTAGATGCTGGTCAAGGATCAAGGTAAACTAGATGCTGGTCAAGGACTGGACAGACACACAAGTGGACAACATCCTTGAGTAGGAATTGAGCTATGGATACAATGTACCGCTGAAGAATGCTTTTAAACTGACATCAAACAGGTCCCTTTATGAACCATCAGTGATGTTTAGGGTAAAAGATGTGGGAAATCCAGTATATCGAAAGAGGACATACACAGATTATGTTTGTTATTTGGATTCTATAAACATATAAAATTTGAATATTGAATCAAGACGTTTCATCATTTAACAGCATAGAAAATTACAAGAAGAAAAAGTACTCCCGTCAGCATGAATCGTTTTGGCGTAAGAGTTTAATTGGCATCACGAATCATTTCTCTCCTGTTTCGAAAAATAGTAAAATCGACTTAACATCAAGACTCGTCAACTTCAACGTGCTAGTGGTACATTATAAACCAATGTGGATGTGGATAGGTATTGTAATATGAAATATAGACAAAATGTTAATTTTTTTCGTCAATGAGAAGATTTCTTCTTAACTTAGTTATACAGGTATGAAGAGCAACGCGACCACTATACTGCCGATTTTAAAATGAAGAGATCACGTTGGTAACATGTCGCCAGTAATGCGTGATGATATGTGAATATCAAGTAAAGATGTGTTTATATTATCTTTATTCGTGATTTGTTTTTATTTCAACAGGATTAGTCACTAGAATAACCCTTATGAAAAACAAATCTGTAATTTGGGTAATGTCAGATAAAGGGATTGTATAAGTGTCACTTTGACTGTATATATAATTCTCTCTCGCATAATTGGTAAATTTTCAATTATTCTTGTTTTTTTGTGTGCTGTATTTTCGACAACTTCAACGGTTTCTTCTGTGATATAATAAGTACAACAGAATTCCGTGTAATTATTCCCCGTCCATTGATAAAATGATTCACACACTGATACAAATGAGGTCATTTATATATTTTATATATTCTGACCATAACAGTTCTCTTGTGCGAACGTCCTCATGTATAGGAATGAGATGTTTGACACAGCCATATTAAGAGGAAGCCCTTTTATTTTCTATATTCTTCTCGCCAAGAGGATTTCTTCACCAAACCCACAATTACTAGAACCCCTTTTCAAATTGTCTGAATGATTTAATTATTAGAGGGGGGGGGGGGGGGGGGGGGGGGGGGGGGGGGGGGGGGGGGGTAACAGTTCAGGCCAGAATCGGTCAGTACCCCTAGTAAGAGGACGTACTGATATCTTGTAGTCATGATAGCAAAACATTGAAACAGAAATATGACCGAGTCCAATATGAAGGTTGTTATGCTCAGGAGATTCCAATTTTGTTTTTTTTTCACTAGAGAATAACATCTAGAACAAATTAATACTTTAACAAATGGAGAACATTATGATTCGATCTCAAGTTTTTATTGCTTCGAGGATTTAGTAAATTCACGGAAGTTTGAACCTTGACGGTGAGTTGTTTCCCCGGAGAATGAATTCCCGTATCGAGGTTGAAGCCGACCTTGCGATTGTGGGTAATTTATTTTCTAATATCATTGATTTGAATCTAATTGGTTGTATTGGGTTGTTTATGCTGCTGTCGTTGGCGTATCTCCCAAACACAGTATTTGCACTTCAATATCCAACAGGTTTACACGACATTTAGTTCAAACAGATATCAAAGTCCAGTATTACGGGGAACTATTCCAGAGATCTACCAGGGGCGATCCCACACCGCTATCTTTACCTTTGATGGTTGTTATGTCCACCTAATGAGTTTATTTTGGTTTATGACTAAAGTGATTATTTGTAGTTGTGTTTAATGAGCTACGTTCCTACACTAAGTCCTTCTTCTTTCGGCAATGTTAACGATCCTATTGTCCATTCATCTGAATCAAGGACATACCGGAAGTCCAGTGGAGTTGTTTTTACATTAAAGCTAATATATTAATGTAAACAAAATTGAAAAAAAAAAAAAAAATCACCATGGTTTTGAGAAAGATGGGAAAAATGATATAAATGATGATTTATAAAAACAATGCCGTAGGTAAATTCATTGTAGATAAATTACGCACAAGGAAAATAACTAGTTTTTAACCGGATCAATTTACAAGATGTACAAAAGGTCAGAACACACCAAATCCGATTTTCTAGTTAATTTGACTGTTGTTATAGCCTATTCTAAGCTAGGGGTATTCTAGATCAGTTCGTGTGACCATCATTGACCACTAAGTGCTGGAATGGCCAATTGATTGTTTCTGTAGACGTACTTTGTTCACAAGAGTTCTCCGTTTTGGTGTAATAGTCATTGATTACTACAACACGACATTCATATTTCCCACGGTTTTCTCATCATAAAGAGCGATTTTTCTCTCTAATGCTCCAAGCGATTAAAGAACAATACATTTTTTTTCATTTGTCTCGATTAGCTTTCTACAGGTTTTATGTTTTGAAGACTCTAAGGACAGAATTAGATGAGAAACGCTAACGGCAGCCGCGTGTGATAGCTTTCTACTATGTACTTTTGAATTACATGCACCTAGCACTCTTGGTGATTTATGGTTGAGCATGATGTTTTCATTCACGGTGGGTATTCTGTCCGTTATACATATAAAACAGTTTCTGACATATGTCGGAAAAGGTATGTAAAACGTTATATATATGATGTATGTTCTTGGCACAGATTGAAGCTCTCATGGAGGTCAATTTCGGAGGAAACCGGAAAGCCTGTAGAACAATCATGTTCGAAAACGCGACCCATACCCTCGGTCTTGGTGAAAAGAGAGCAACGTGTTTTCCACTGCCCTAGGGCCGCGGTGGCCGAGTGGTTAAGGTGTCCCGACACTTTATCACTAGCCCTCCACCTCTGGGTTGCGAGTTCGAAACCTACGTGGGGCAGTTGCCAGGTACTGACTGTAGGCCGGTGGTTTTTCCCCGGGTACTCCGGCTTTCCTCCACCTCCAAAACCTGGCACGTCCTTAAATGACCCTGGCTGTTACTAGGACGTTAAACAAAAACCAACAAACCAAAATTCCCACTGCCCCGCCCTGCCAGACAGGTACGGTACATTTAAAACATATCAGCATGATACTATCGCTTATATTAAATACATATCACGAGCATTGCAGAATACCTATGTATATTGGCCACGAGCGGTAAGCATAAGTGAAAAGTGTCAGTAAATCTGTAATACGAGTAAAATAGTCAATACTTTTTTCGGGACGTCTTCACATTCATTTTCTATTGACATCCCGCATATTGTCAGGAAAACGCGTAGGCTTTTTGGAAATTTTTGACTAATTAATGATGATATATATATACCAATTATATATATGTTAATTTCAACGTGAGAGTCCAGTGCCGTGCACCGAATTGACAGTACAAAGGAAACGCAAA
Source organism: Pecten maximus (assembly GCF_902652985.1). Lineage (NCBI taxonomy): Eukaryota > Metazoa > Mollusca > Bivalvia > Pectinida > Pectinidae > Pecten > Pecten maximus. The sequence continues at coordinate 36,662,990 of NC_047019.1, forward strand.
CGAAGTCGAGAGTGCCCAATCTGCAATCACATAATTTAGGCCTAGGCCTTTCATACTTGAAAATTAAAAATGATGGAAAATGGCTTATTATGCTTTTGTCATAAAGTTAAAATAAAATGCTTATTTATACGATTAACTCTTGTCAGTTTGCTGAAATCACGTCAAAAGAAAGAAAATATATCATTAATAAGATTATGATCAGCTAATTTATATTAGGGAAAGTGGAACGTATACCAACAGCCTGTTCCATTTATTTCGCGATTATTTATAGACATGGAAATAAAGGGCAAGTAGCGATCAAATCTGAGTTTAAACCTAAACAGAACTTTAACAAACTAGTTACCCTTAAAAAAACACCTGGAATAAGTTGCTCAAATAAACTAATCAACAACCTGGCAACTCACAGATAAACAATTTGAGTAAACTCCAAACGTTTCTTCTCAACATATCCATCCTTGAACTTCAACGCTTCAAGGTACCATGACGTTCCCAACACCGATCGTTAACAGTGGACCTTGTTGTCATAGAAGCACCTAAAGCGCATCGAATACCAACCTAGTTTGACAGTGCTACCACATACTTCCCTTAACATAGCAATGATTACCTCCCTTGTCCTCGAATAACTGAGATACTTATTCTTATAAATAATACCTAAAACAAAAAAAACCCTTAAGATGTAACATCAACCTCTACAGCAGAAATATAACGCTGTAGTATTTTCAAAGGACAAGTAGCTGTTTCACCCTTGGAAATTAGCATTTCATGTACTACCTTTCCGATACTTTTTGTTTTTTAATTTTGCAAAATACAATGAAAGATGTCTTTCTTTTAAAACAATGTCTGCACATCTAAGGGAGTTTAACCTCGTCAAAACGCAAAAGACATGCCAATCATGGCCAAATCTCTCAGCAATAAAACATCAATCGAACTATCATATTTCTCACATAATGTAACAATCTGATCTGCAGTCACCATATCTTCTTTCACTACAGGTGAATTATTTTGCCTCCTAGCCGATTCCAATAAAGATTTCGCAAAAGTATTACAAGTAATATCAGCAAGATTGCACATCTTGTGAGCCAACTGTATCCCGTAATATGCGGACTGTACAGAGTTAAATGAATGCTTTATTCTTTGTCTTATAACCAAGTCAAATCTACCGTGCACTTGGTAGTGCACATGTACCCTCTTTGTTGATAAAGTCCCCCATTCTGCGAAAAAACTCTAAAATTGATTGTGTTATCACTTCTGACTCCTAAAAGATCTGTGACCATATTCTCTGTCAGGTTCGCCATCCCTGTAGACACGGCTCCAGCTCTAAACATCTCCACCTTCACCGCCTCACGAAGACTCAGGTCTGTAATCAATAACATTAGCATTCATAGGCAAAGCCATCAGCTCAAAATCATTTTTTTCTAGACCAAAAATTCCATTATTACAACGATAATTTTGAATTACATCAGAATTAAACATTATGTGATCATTCACAAAAGAACAGATCCAAACAGGCGTAATGTCATGATGATTTGCTTCACAACATTCATGGGTTTCCATCGCTAATTCCCGTAAATCTACACTTTTGCTGCCCTTATCTATAATGCTTACCATATTCCTGCCCTACTTACTGTTTCAAGTTCTCTCTACGTGGAGCTTTTCCTTTCCACCACGTCTGATCACATCCCAAATGCCTCTGAAATTTCACTTTCAACTATACAACAACCATAGCATCCACTCGAATCAAGAGAATATACTGTGTATGGTATTCTAACATATCATAAAATTTGATACCATTAAAATGTTTGATATTTTTCATCCAAAAATCCATCTTACATGTAGATATTGCCATCTCGCTTTCCACAACAGGCGCATCCCATCTGTAACGTGTATTCATAACTTGTTCCAGATCACTTGCACCCTATTGCCATTATCTAAAATCATTATAATATAGTCCCCTTGTGATTTCTAGTGCTTGAAAACAGGCCTGCATTTGAAATGTCAAAATGCAATACATTAAATGTAAAATACATTGTACCTTGGACCTTGCCCGAAATTCCATGAAAACCTCAAATAGGTCATGTGATGCTCAAATATGATGGAACGCAGATTTGGGGTCAAATCCAAATCCATAAAATCCCTGCTTGAATACATCTTTTGCCTGCATCAGATCTTCGTATTTGAACTTGATTTTAAATAGATGTAGGTTTATGTGTTGGCAATGCGATACAAACCTTAATTCCTCATTGTTTCGTGCAACTGTGAGTGGATTTATTACCTTGGGCCTCTCTTACAACTTGGGTATACAACCTTTCTCCAAAAGCCTACCTATCTCTTCCTGAACATACATTCCGTTATCCACTGCAGGTTTATCATTTGTCAAATCTGCATCATCAGGAAACGTGAAAAACGGTATTTTATAACCCTCTTTTATCACGTTCAATAGTACCTCTCTTGCTTCTACTTCAGCTCTTCAACGACCAATGGGAGAAATTATATCCCTTTGCGAATCTAAATTACTCTCATCCTTATGTTGACACATATCTTCTATCACTTTTCATTTTTTTCCCTCTTGCCTTCGTCCATCGTCGTCTTTGCACTCAAATCCCCAGTATTCTACACTGGAAACATGTGTATAGACGGACGTTGACGACCGCCTGACTGGCCGTTCGTGTCTGTCGAACTGCGAACTTCCGGCGAGTATGGAAGCGTTCGATGAGCGCTTCCTTCGTAGGTGCTCTGTCGTTGTATTTTCTTTCTGTTGGTCCTATTCTCTGCATGTATCATCTTCTTCTGAACCGCAGTCATCTGCCGAAGACCTTGTCTCGTTTTCCGCCAACGTTCGCCATCAAAGTTCCTACTATCGGCAAGTTTATTTAACTTTTGCTGGTGTTCAATAAAGTGACTTCATCGACGTGGTTTTCTTTCAACAAAGCTTCGGCCTCCTTTAAAAATGACTCTGGTATTCACTTTAAACTGCTCTTCACTGCCTTTTCTATTGAACTTGTAAAACCTTCGTCGATATAACCTCTATTTATTTTAGCCACTTGTATCTCGCTAATTCTCTGCGTTTAGGAAATATTTTGCCGAAACTTAATTCATACGGTCAAATAATTCATTTTGCGAATACCACTCCATCATGAAACCTGACCAGGCACTCCGAGGTCGCAAGTTAGCATAAGCTATTTCACCTGTACACAACACTTCCTGCTTACACACCGTGCAATTAACGTGCATGAGTTACCTTATACTCGTTAAAAGAGACATACATTTCCTGCTTCATTACGAATTACATGAAATTTCCATTGACTACTTCAAACCTGTTTATCTATTTTCATTTATATTATAATTCATGATAATTTCGTCGTCAAATACGAAGATGATACTTAAGACCTATTTATTTATTAAACAATTATTAGAGCTGAGGAAAACAAGCCTGTATCCAGTTTCATTTAGTATTTAGTATGTATTTTATTATTTTCATTTTGTTCATTTTTAGCCACCGAATTAGATTTGAAATTAAAACAGCGATAATATCGTTGAATTGAAAACTGTCGAACGATTTGTACGTTATTTGACAAGTGATCAATCTACAATCCTATTTTCAGGCGACTTTTTCAGTCGTGTTGCAAAAAAACGATTAGTCACCCGATGTTAAATTTAAGCATTCACAGAAATTATTTGAGAACATACAGGACTTGGGACTGGCATGTAGATTTATCACTGTGTGATTATCGAAATATTGAGGACGAGTTACTTTTATTTTGAACATTTTAATTTTCAGATTTACGCATTACATATTTGAAAGTGTAGTCATTGCTGACTAGATTTCGTATACACTTAATATGTTAAACAGTTAACACATTATAAAGTTTTCTTCGGAATATTGTTTAATTATGTAATTCCACTATCCTGTATATCACACAGTTACCTCATACCCAAAATATATAGAGAACACAAATCAAATGAAAAAGAAAGGTAAACAATCACTCATTGCCAACAAAATTAGCCTGTTGCGAAACGCTGATTTTCAAACTAGTCAATTTTCTACAATGCGTAGAAAAATAAACCACCAATTCTTACGGTATGTGATGCGTGTAGGTGTCCGTAAGAGGTCCTGTTAAAATGTCGGAGACCGCTGAGCTAGTCTGCATTATCAATTGATACTTGCCACGGACATCCGGTATTTTGTGTTAGCTATGTAATATTAACTAGTTATGCAGTTGCCAATGTTTTTTAATTGAAGGCAGGTATAACCAAATATAGTTAAAAAACTCAATTTGTAACCAAAATATCATGCAAGTATCAGGTATTATCCCGTTCAAATTTCTAAACTTTTAAAAAGTGCAACACTGCTAGTTTATAGCGAACAAATTGAAAAGTCTTTAGCAGGGACGTTTACGTATGAGAATCTCGTTTTACGTCCAGCACATGTCTAGAGCAATGAATTGACCACGGTAAATGTACATATAGTCTATCGATTTCAAAAAGCAGTTTTAACCACCAAAATGGTGCAGTTGAAGAAAAGAAAATGACGATTATATAACCGCATGACATCTCGACCCCGTATGTAAATGAGGAATCTGGACAGGCAGAAAAAACATTTTGCAAAGTGGTGTTTCGGCGCTGTTTTCAAGGATTATTGTGTTTTGGATGTTAAACTTTTTAGTGAGTGACACGGTAGATTAAAGATGTTTCTTGGTGACGGTCGAATATGCATTTTGTAGTATACATGTACGTCGTGTTAGTTTGAATAAATGTGTTTTTTAGTCGATTGAAGTGAGGTGGGGTACCATTTGGTTCGAGGCGCAATCATCGACCTTGTAGTTTTCACAGTAAACCGACTCCTGCCAAATCAGTTTTTGGAATTAACGTGTTATATGCATGTAATCGCCTGTGTTCGGGTGAGGTGACCTAACAATCATTATTTGTATTTCCGCATAATGCTCGTTAAGGAATTATGTAATGTTCCTTATATAATCTTGGTAAAACGGAAATGCTAATTGTTTGTCCAGATTGATGTGCGCTGTTTTGACGTACTGCACAGAGAAGATGATGAAGATGGCATAATCAGCAGTTTACCGTGTACTTTATCATGCCAGAAGATATCTACTCAAATCATGGTGCACTACATGATCGTAAAGCCTCGCGATTTTATTGTAGACTAGGCACATGTCTCATTAATCGAATGCGACTTTTTATACTGCGTATGAATTCACGCTTTGTCTCTTCCTGTTTACATCGATGTTAAACTTCGTTAAAATGTAGTTCAACTAATTCGGGTGTTCTGAATGTGTATTACATGACGTCTCAACAACAGATTAACAGTCTGGACAGCGGCCGTGACTTGTCATATCTGGTTTCCATACACATGAACCGACCAACCGAACACGACAGTTTCGAGAATCAAAATATGATGAGACGTGGGACCTACTGCTAATGTCGGTACTAAAGTTAACAATACATTACAATACGAATAGATAAAAATATACACACATTTTGAAACGTGTAGGTAATCTATTGTGGGAATGTGTCGTAAGCAGTGTTTTATCAATCAGTGAGAGGATCTTATAAATATACTGTCTAGGACATTATTATTCTAATTTTGTTGATAACAAACTCACAATTTACAACATTAGAAAACATAACATTTTATTTTCAGAATTGTCTAGTACATTTGTAATCACAAGCATTAATACGTCTTCATGTTTTAATAAATATATATTAGTAAAAAGTACTTTCTTACAATACAGGTCGTCCACAACTGTTCTTAAATAATAACGATATAGCACATATAAACACTGTTGTGACGTCATACGTACGTGACGTTACTGTCTCGTTATCAGTACACATATACAACACTCTTGTGACGTCATAATACATTGCCTTACTGTCTTGTTATCAGTAATACAAATATACAACATTGTTGTGACGTCATACATACATGGCGTTACTGTCGCATTATCAGTAATACATATATTCAACAATGTTCTGACACCATACATACATGGCGTTACTATTTCGTTATCAACAATACATGCTAGCACCAATCTACCATATAAAGAGAAGAGGTAGTGAACATACAGCACGCTTCTCTATACTTCATAAATAATTATAGATAAATAAATTTGGGTTGAAGAAATTTTGAATTAGATCGTTTACATATAAACATATATATCTATATATATATTTATGAAATCATATGAACGAGTACAATGTCACACGAACACTTGTTGTATACCATCTCTGTACAGTTTATGGAGACATGACACCATCAATCTAATGAAATATATACCCAACATTAAATTCTGTATCACCCATTACATAGAGGTATAAAGGAATAAAATTGGAATTGCCATACACATGTCTCAAGGTCAAATAGTCGTCGACCTGATTTTGAGTAGATTGTCTTTGCCATACTCTGACAAGCACACACAATAGTCTCGAAGATAAAACAAGTTGTGTTAATAAGTCATAATGCATAATGATAAAGCAGGACAACATACTTCGCGGTTTGTACCATCAACACGTTTTAGAGAACAATATAAGTTTAACCAAGAGAAATAAGACAATCATACATCTGATGACAATCAAGTTATCTAAAGAATATTGATGGTAACTTTCTGTATTGGTATATATAAAACAGAAAGTGAAATGTAACCAAATATTAACAAACTTTCGATATTAAAACTCTTCATTAGATTTAAGATCATTGCTTAATTCCAGTCGGATGTGTCCAAATTCACCTGGAAGGTACCATCTTTCGGGTTCCTGCGCTAGTAACACACCAAGGTTCAAGAAAGGGAAGGTTATTCGGCAAAACGTTACAGGGTATGTATACGTTGTTTGTGAATCCCCTCTAAACCTCATATATTATGTCAGTATTCAGTACTATGTATATCTTTCTTAATTGTTGAGGAGACATGTATAATTGGAATGTGGTCTGTTTAGATAGCACAATGTATAAATGTTACGTAACTATGTAATATACTCTCCTAGCTACCGTATATTTTTATACCTATTATACCTCATATATGTCTATAACAGTGCCTGTGATTAGTCGAAACGTATTACGTTACCGGGAAGTAAAACATCATATCTTCCTGGAGCGCGAGCCCCCATGGCGACCCTCTCTCTGAATCTCAAAAGAAGTGTCGTACTTGTCAGTTTCGTTTTGTAAAATACAGCATGGTTCCTTCAAAATCTGTCAAAGTTTGAAATCGAATGGAATTAAAAATTTGTGATTTAATTAAAAAGCGTATTTAATCTGTTGATAGAATATGACTTATACTTGTTTTATACGATATAAGAAACAATTTATGGCTCTCTTGAACTCAGCAGTCATATTCTCCTCTGGCTTTACCCTGGGTGAATATGACTACTTCAGGTACTTACCACGGCCATGAATGTATAAGCCTAGTCACCGTATATCATGCTATTCTTATACATCGGACCAGTAGCATTATTATGACTTTAATTACAGACCACTGGCAAATTTAAAACGAAAAGACAGCAGTGATCCTAATGATGTTTTGCTTTAGAGTATATTTTGTAAGGCTGGAAAAAATGGCGAGAGCAAAAACAAATAAGTCTAAAATCCTATCAATTGGGGTCACATGTATTGTGTAGCAGACGTATGTCCAAGTGGAAAGGGAGACAACTCTATTGGTCGTATAGATATGTGTCTCTGTTCTTACCTGAATTTTGTTGCAGGAAGAAATGCTCGTGAATAGTGTTACTTGAAATAGATAAACAAAAAATTAAAACCACTGCAGCTTAGATGAAAACTTGATATCTAAAGGTTGTTATTTGATGAGGACTATATTTCCTACTGAGAAAAGATAATAAAGACATCCTTAAATCATAAATACAGAAAAAAAATCGATTTGAAACTAAAGTCAATACAATCAAATATATGTCAACATCTTAAGGTCTGAGTGTCACTTGAGGTTTATGTAGTCACGTGAGAAATCATGACTTCTAATTTGATTTCACCTATACGTTTTATTTATCTATGCTGAAGGCAAATATTCAGCAATACCTTCTGAGATGGATGGATGCAGAAAGTACATATAATGTATTTGTATTCAAACGGTAACTGTGCAATAAGGCATGTGGACAATGATTGCTGTGACGCAACCCTGAGCTGTACATGTGGTTCTCAATACTCAATTTCAACATCATCACAATCTTATAAATGTCCTCTTATTTGTTTTTTCCATTTCTGAACAGTATCTGTACCACGTATCATATCGGCTGCCTTTTCTGCAATCATAATCGACGGGGCGTTTGTATTACCGGACGGCATGTTCCGTATAATAGAAGCGTCTACTACACGTAGGCCTTTGATACCTTTTACCCTGAAACAAAGTGTTCAGATCAAATTCACTAGCAGTATATATGATAGATAATGATCATATGTTACTTATCATCACGAGTTCAAGCTATGATGAATGACGAGTCCCATCGAGTTTCATAAATTCCTTGCGGAATGAAAAACAAGACGTTTCTTCATTTATGACATAGGAATTATACGGTGGTTGAGAAGGGACATTAACAAAAATAGTGCGTACGAACGAATTATTATTGTATCGGAAGGCACTATCCACCCGCAGTATGCTTTTACCTTGTTCTCACGCAATAATATTGCGTTGTACGTAATGATATTCTTTTTATCATGTCCGTTCCCACCAACCGTACACATATACGTTGCTGCATCATGTATTATGACTGAATGTTGTGTTTTTAGTATGCCGTGTTGTCGTTTTCGTCAATTTCAGATTCATAATTACTTGTGAACAATAAGAAGCTATCATTTGGATTAGAAATACTGGTTTCGCGACTGTTTTTTTTTTTTTTTTACATATATTAATGACAATATGACTACGGATGTGTCCTCTTTAAACATTGACGTGTATTGACAAATAGCCTGTATACTTTACCTAAGTTGAGGGTCAACCACAGCTGTCCGGTCATCTGCCCTACCCATCCGACAAGTACCGGTCGGATGGTAGACTGTAGTGGCCATCTGCCGTATAAAGCATGTCCAGAAATCGTCTGACCTGAACACATGCTGTTTACAAAGGTTATACATTGGAATCGAAGGGTCAAGAGAAGCCCCTATCGCCTTCATAGACTTAGTATCAAGAAGCCGCTCAACGGAACGTATACCTGTAACAGTCAGAAAATAACTTCGTTAAGACTTATAATTTACATGCTAGAAAAGCATACTTTCACACAATGCTTACTACAGCTATGTTACAATGTGCAATTGCCGTAGGACATATTCACACTGTAAAGCTGTATTTCAAGTTTTCACGTATTTATCGTTAAAGCCATTTTCAATGATGGTAACAATACAGTTATTTTTATTTTATTTATCAAAAGTTTGATGGATGCAAAATATAAATGATAATGACATTCTCATGTTAGATTACAGTTTAGAGTAAAGTTGTCATTTCCCGCGAGCCAGAGCTATATCATAGTTTCTTCGTTGACGCGTATATAAAGTTAATTAACAAGTTCTTGCAATAACCTCTGACCTTTAAGGAAGGTTTTGATATCCTCCGGGTGTTGTAGGTACTGGGGATCAATGGCTGGGTATTGAAGGGGATCCTTGCTTTTTAACCGAATAGTACCTTTGCTGTTTGGGTGTAAGACAACGGGTAGTATCGCAAAGCTACTTGGTTTCAAAGGTGTAGAGAATACAAGCTTTCTTGCCTGAAACAGAAATAAGAAAGCCTTGGAACACAACCACCATTCCAAAAGTCATGTTGATTTCCTTAACTGACAAAGGTGAGGATGTAATCAAAGCATTATCATTCAAATATCAAGGATACACTATAAAACTATCGGTACTTTTTCAGTTCAATTAACAATCTGAAATATGGATGTTATTTTTACATGCAACTTGAGTTCAACGATCGCAATATAATACATGTTGAAGATACAAACAATGGCGAGAGGAAAATAGTTTATTATAAATTGGAGATATTTTTTTTTGATTCGCACATTCAACATTTTCTTAATTGTTCATCTTTGAAATACATGTTATATAAATTATGATGAAATCAAACCTTTTCATTCAAATTCATATTTTCAAACGATATTTCATTTTCTGTGAAAGCATGAACACTGTTCAGATGAAACTGGATGTCGGGAGGACCGCCATTATCGGATGTGATATTACTGTCTTTATACAGAAATGCCGAACTTTCAATACCCGTAGTGGCAAAAGCACCTGTAATATTCAAGAAAACAAATCAATTCGATTACTTTTTTCTCATACCATATATTAGTGGGGAAATATCAAATTTGTTTAAGGCCTAGATATCCTGACAATTTAAAATCCTTTCGAAAAATAGCAACGGTTTAGAACACACACACGCAGGTACTTAGTTTTCGTAGTATTATTAGGAAATTGGTTAGGTATTCTTAATCAAAACATTGATTTAGTTCTAGTTTCACTCCTAATAGCTGCTTACAGAATTGTCCAAAAAGGAACAAAGTATTATAATGCAGCTAATTATTCCAACTCGCAATGCAGTTTCTTCTGAATGAATTTCTCTACATCGTTCAGGAGTTATTTAGCTTTGTAATCAATGGAAGGGAAATAACCCTAAGAAAGTTTAAGGAACGTTTTGTTGGAAGTATCCACTTTAGAGTCGTCATCCATGAAGTACCGACCATTCGCCAACTTAGAAATTAAATCCGAGCTGAGGATCGATCTGTATCGTGTGATTTTTTAACTGACGGGATATGTAATCGGGATCTTTAAACAGTTCAGGATTCGTTCGAGGCGTTACCTTAAGTGCGTGGTCTGGATTTAACATGTAATTTAGGAAGTGAATGATTTGAATAGAGGTAGAGAGATTAATCAAAATGTCCATGTCTATTTTGGAATTGGGTTTATATTTTATAACAAGTTTAAACTTTCATATTATTTTAAATAATTTATCATACTGCTTATCACAACTGAACGATATTCACATAACGATATTACACATTACTATGATATTTGAAAATGTAACTGACTCAGGTAAGGCACTAGGACATCTCAAAAAGAATAAGTATTATGTGGAGGCTTCCCGAACAAAGAGCAGGTATAACCATATCAATAAGAAAGTAAAGTTAGTAAATTCCATAGGAATATCATTTTCAATATTGTAAGAAAGACAAAATATATTAGCAAGATATAGTAGAACCAAAATGAATTAAACTGCACTGTTTCGTCCTTCTGGGACTCGTCAGTAATGTCAGGGACATCATACATCGACAGTTATGTTAGGGACATCTTACAGCTGTTTCGTCCTTCTAGGACTTGACAGTGATGTTATGGACATATCATACAGCTCTCTCGTCCTTCTAGGACCCCACAGTGATGCTAGGGACATCTTACAGCTGTTTCGTCCTTCTAGAACTCGTCAGTGATGCTAGCGACATCATGCAGCTGTTTCGTCCTTCTAGAACTCGTCAGAGATGCTAGGGACGTCATACTGCTGTTTCGTCGTTCTAGAACTCGTCAGTGATGCTAGCGACATCATACAGCTGTTTCGTCCTTCTAGGACTCGACAGGGATTTTAGGGACATCATACAGCTGTTTCGTCCTTCTAGGACTCGACAGTGATGTTAGGGACATCTTACAGCTATTTCGTCCTTATAGGACTCGACAGTGATGGTAGGGACACCATACAGCTGTTTCGTCCTTCTAATACTCGACAGTGATGTTAGGGACATCTTACAGCTGTTTCGTCCTTCTAGGACTCGACAGTGATGCAATGGAATTAATACTAGGAGACGACGGGCAAACAGGTCGACAGAAATGTCAGAACTTGGATTGGGATGGACAGTTTCAATATTTTATAACGAACGTCACGTACATGATTCGTGAGTAACCTTCGATATCATAGACAACCTGAAATGCTATCAGAAAAAATGGAATATGCCATTTTTATCTCTCAACAACATCGCAATTTTAATACGCATGTTAAAGAACATTTACACCCTATGTTACAAGTATTCAAACCGATAAAAAGGTAAAAGAATTGAATATTTACCAATCAATTTCTATTAGGATAAAAGAGCTATGGTACCCAGTCTAAGGAATATTGTTATAGTGTCCGTACCTTTACGATGTAGGGCATAGTCTGACAGTGTCCACACGTTGAGCAAGTTTTCACTTGATAATGGCATAGTGGTGTTAGTAAGGACCTGCACGAGCAGCATCAAATGGTCCTGTAGGTTATCTCCAACGGGCAAGTCTGCTTTCACATCAATCTGAAAGTATACAAAATAGTGTAGCACCTGTTCGCACTTTGTATAATTGTATTCACTATATATAGATTTGATACGGATAAAACGTATTTAAATAATTTAGAAAATACTGTATCCTTTTTTTTAACCTGAGCTTTAATCTGCATTCTATTGATTTTCTCCCCATCCCGTACCGGATGTTTTTAATATCACACTATGCTTACAACCTCAACCTCCTGCATATAGCAATATTCTTTCGAATGAGGGCCCAAACTGTCACACCTTCGTCAACTCATCGGGAACTGTATTATGTGCAGTAAAATTAAATTCCATTATAAATCGTAAAGAGCCAATGCACATTAAAGATTGTACATTATACTACCGAAGTACATAATGATACCTTGTACAGTATGTACCTGCTTAATTCTGATTGGACAGCCAATTAAACGTATTGTTTTTTCTGTACATGTATATATCAATATACTTATGGGCATTCCGGAATGTTAACATTAACAAGACAGGTACATTGCTAGAAATTTTATGCAATTAGTTTGAGATGAATTTGTGAAAATTATCTTCTACTTCTTGGCGTCGTATTAGTTAGTCTAATTAAATACTGCTGATATACTACTGTTGATTTCACATTATGATATTAGAACATTCTTTACAATAATGTTCCAGTTGTGTACACGAAATGTAAAAGCAATCTTACGTTCATGGCTTTCAGATGATCACGTGGTCCCACCCCTGACAGCATCAGTAGCTGTGGAGAGTTGACCGTTCCACCGGAAAGGATGACTTCCTTCCTGGCACGGACTGTTACAGACCGCTCGTCCCTCATTAACACCACCCCCTCCGCACGGCCGTCCTCGATCAGGACCTGGCAAAGAGCACCAGAGTTGTACTGACCTCTTAAAGATCAGGAGAGACAAGTAGAGAAGGCATAAAGAAATGTTCATAAGTAGTTCAGATTAATATTAAAACTGGTTAAATTAGCTACGTTTTACTTTATAGTCCTTAGTTTTCATGAGTTTGGCCATATTAGCACGGTCTTTACTTCAAATTTGACAACATTTATTTATTGCGTTGATGTTATAAGTCGAGATAAAAATTAATCTATTAATCTATTGATTAATTATGTTTTGTGTAACGATTTTTCTGTATATTCATGAATATAACATTCCATAAAACGACTATTGAATGTAGGACTATATTTTGATTATTCTTGATTTGTCATAACAACTTTAGATTGAAATACCTTATGTAATATTAATGAGTTCTTATTTTGCTTTTATTTCAAATTCCCTTATCAATTTTCCTTTTCTTTGAAAATCTATATATACAAAAATATGGACGCATATGTATTAAAAGACTAAATCAAACCCTATTTTGTAAGTCAGTCACCTTGACACAGGTCTACTTGACATATATTTTCAAACACTCAATACCTACATGTACATCAAATGTTCATGTACGTCAACCCTTGTCAGAAAGCTAACACGTTTTTAACATGTCATCGAATACAAAATATACTTAATTGGTAATCAATATCTAATATAAAAAAATGAAAATATACGAAGCACTAAATTACAAGTCAAACATTTAAACGGTACTCCGACACACCAGCTGATCACGTAGGTTTTTACAACCTCACTGTGGATTTAGTTAAGGTATTATGTGAACTGCGTGTACTTGCTATATCACCCGACACGAGTTTAACATCTACCTTAGTCACCAAACTGTTCACTCCGACATGTAGGTTTTCGCGACTCATTGCGGACAGAAGGAAGGCGTTGTATGTGGAACTTCTCTGTCCATCTCGAACAGTGGCCTGCATTCTACAAAATCCTGTAAGTCAATCACCAAGTATTTCTCTACATCATTTTCAAACGTAGACGAATTTACTAATAAATACTAATCAAATATAGTTGTTTCTCTGTTGCTGGTTCAATATATGCCTCAAAGTTATGAAAAAATCGAAATGCACCGTCTCGAGTAAACAAAAAGCAATTCGAACGAAGCGAATTTCAATAAAGAAGAAAACAAGCTTTTTTCGCAAAATTATACAAAAGTTTGACCAAATAATACTTTAGAATTATAATTCAACGTGAAGTTTGATTACCGATTTGGTCTGGGCCGTGACAGTCCCTAGATTTGAAGCCTATCTCTTGCCCTGCTTGTAGGAATACATTGGGCAGGTTTGTATGCCTCGTGTGCGACACGCCCAACTCCCCTCCGGTACTGTGGAACGCTACACGGGAATAGGAATATATATATCATTATATATATAATATACATACAAACATTGTCCTAATATTTTGAAGCTAGGGAAATAAACATTTGTCATTTTCAACAATGTCCGTCTTATCTTTTAAAGAAATTTTAATCATTACAAGGAACAGTTTTTACACGACTGCTCACGATTATTTCCTGTCTAAGTAATTTGATTGTCTAGCTATGCTGTTAGTATCTGTATCAAGGTTAGCATGTAAATGAAACTTTAATTATTAAAATTAATCAAAACACTGGCATATCCAATGCCTATAACATCATTTACTAAAAACTTTATCCTTAAAGATTCAATAATTTCCGTATGATTTTTACTGAAGTTGATAAAGTAACATTGCGAGGTGCTGATGTTTGCTCGCTAAGGCTAGAACATTTTAAAAATTTAAGATTCGTTTAAAAAACCTAATATAAAGATCCTATATGTATTCCATTTCAAAGTGGAAAAATTTGTATAATTTAACGATTTCATTTCAAAATGGACTCATTGAATCGGCCGCTTAAAGATATTATCTATGAAATAATGATGTTTCCCAATCACCGATACGTAATTATATAAAATGTTGTCGGATGATCTAATGGTAGTAGTCTCTGGTTAGTTGTTCAAAAGGTGATTGGGATAATCACAATTTAACAACCATTTTAAAATCCCGATAAAATCATTTCCGGTAAAACTACCCTGACAAAATTTCATTAACCTATAACACTCGACAGTCTCTCCCTACCTACTTATTTTCAGGAATACATACAGTGAGGTTCTGAAGTAAAGGAGAAATGAGATTTTTACTAATCAAGTGATAAAGCTAATCATCCTTTGAGCAACTGGGCTCAGGTGTAAACGACGAGATATTTAGGTTTGTTGAGGTGTCAATATGACGTCAGCAGCAACCATGTTTCGAAAACTTATTCCCACAATAATGGCTACATCGGAATTTATGGGCGAAAGTGAATGCTTAATGCTATTCGTTACTTCATTGAATTAAACACTGCTCTAGAGTATCATCAGTGCTCTAAAGCACGGCTTAACACCAATGAAATTACTCTCTGTATTGTCGGAGTCTAATGAACAAAGTCGAATCGCGGTAATGGGTTTCTATGAAAGCAATATCGCTAACACATAATATGCTGCCAGTGGTAGAAGGAAGACACTATGTACGTTTGTTATAATTGAGGTATTATTAAAAAACAACAAAAAGCATAGGATTAAAATATGTTTGAAAGAAACGTATTTGGACGTTCGGACAAGAATTATCAATTTTAGACCATGCTGCTTCACTCACTATCTTATATTTACCTGAATCTTTAAGTTCATCTGATAGTACATCCTCTGATTTAAGGAAATATGGGAGGACATCTTCGTAGCTCCATCCCTCACAACCTTCCCTAGCCCAGCTGTCGTAGTCATGGCGGCTACCTCGCATATACACCATCATGTTTATAGAACTGCATCCTCCCAAGACTTTTCCACGAGGCCAGCGGCTTCTCTAGGGTAGGTCACACAATGTTTTATATATAATAGAAATTGGGTTGTATCGCCTTTCACACAATATATACTTATATTTTCATCTATATTGTTATGTATATAATGATCCTTGAAAGTAGAAAAAACAAGATCGGGTATTTCAAAAATCTAGCTTCTTCTTGATCACTGCCATGCGGATCTTAGTTATGTCACTTCCTCAGAATGAGAAGCAAGGTGGTGACAATGGAACCAATAGATACAGTGTTTAACTTCCAGTTCATCATCAAACCCCATGTTCCGTATGATGTTCCGTATATGGGGTCACGATGTGGCATTGCGCATAGGGTCTGCACCATAAACATATTCACATCATGTTGAGTTAATAAAATAAACAAAGCGTGAATATCAATATGGAGGCCGGATTCAGTTTTTGATGTAGTTTAATACCGTACTTTAATGTCTTCGGACTTAGGTTTTATATGAGTTTGGTTTTAAAGGCTTACAAACTAAGATATGTATACACATAAAGCCCAACAAAAAGGATGTATCAGAAGAATTAAGAGATGCGACCGCAGTGTAAAATATCGCTGTGCATGTTAGTACATATACCATCTACATGCTTACAAACCAAGATATTTATATTATATGGTAATTCTCCGGTATACAATACAAGGTTGCCATCATGCACCAACACTCTATCTTTGGGGATATACAATTACAAAATGTATGTGAAACCAAATAGTGCAGTAATGACCCCACGCATAACATCGCCGCCGCGACACATACAAATCGGGCGTTCAAAGGATATATAAAAAGACGTTTTAAGTGATGGAATTAACAATACAAAAAATCAAATTCGTTCCATTAATAACGTTTCCCATAACAATAAGTAACCTTATTTGCTGTCTTGGAAATGCTCTTGTATGATGTTTTATATGATTCACAAAGTGGTGTTGAAATGTCTGGGAAAATAAACAAGCTGATGTATATATCTAGAGATACCTTCCATTCCCATTGGTTTCATACATTTACTGTTTTTGCTAAAATGTAAAATGAGAATCATGAGAGCAATGAAAGAAAATGTCTCGATATTTTCGTTACAACCTATTGCCAATTCATCTAAAGGTGAGATGGGAGGTCTATGCCAGGATCTTTGCTACTCTACTACTATCAGCCTCAGAAAACAAGAACAATTCGGCTACGAGAGGATGCATAGCCTGTTGTCATGGTGCGAAAATAGTCTATCAGAGTATGTGATCATCAACAGAAATTCAATAATTCTCATGTTTTCATCATCAACATACATTTTCATTTTTAGCTTTGTTAAACAATCCGTATATTTTGGATGAAAGATCTCTGACCACAAGAAAATGAATGTAGTCTCTATGGTAAGGTGCGTTGTATTGTAAAGAGCGAAAAACATCAATCATTATGACGAAAAAGACTTAACAAGAAATATCTTTAAAAAAGATAAACGACATAGTTTTAATGCTGCTCAGTGGTGAAATAAATTAACGAACTAAATTAAATGCGTTTCAGCACTGATAACAAAATTATATAAGTTTGAATCATTTTTGGTGATAATAAGACTGCCTTTGCCTTTGAATCAGGAATATAATTTTATTGATTCAGCTTGCATATTTCAATCTTAACTATGTTTCGTTTTTAACTGCATATCTGCATTTTGCATTTACCGCTACATTGACCAATCACATACTTCATATTGACCAGTAACGCCACCTGTCGCGTCATATCCGGGGCCAAAAGAATAGTATACGGCTATGCCGAAAAAAGAAGAAATGCTGTTTACAGGCGATGGTTCAGTTATTTCATTTTTGTTTTCCATAGACACAACGACAAACCCATCATATAGACTGTTAATTGTGGTTTTCGATCAAGTATTTGCTGATAGGCTAAAATAATATTGGTGTATGCTCTGTGTTAGCAAGAACGAGTAGAGAAGCCAAAGTTACAATTCAGCTTCAATAAAAACGCATACCTGTTCCTTCATAGCAAAAGCCGCATATTTTTGGGGCTCTGTGATGTAGTCCCAGTCCACGCTGGACTTCTGTAATAGAGCACTTGCCAGTGGTATGTTGATGAACCAATTGTTCTCTCCAGTATCCCCAGCCTCAAGAAGCAGCACGCTACTTCCACTATCCTCAGACAGTCGAGTAGCCAACACGGCCCCAGAAGATCCACCTCCCACTACAAACAGACGATCAATACTTAACTAGACGTGATGTAATTAAAAATTCATATTATAATCTGAGTGGTCAGCTTGTCTAAGTATTCCGGTATGGACAGGGGTACCCAAAGGCTCGCACGTTTACAAGGGTATATGATGACGAGTACTATTTCGTGACCCAGACGGGCTACATGTGCTTACATGTAATATCCCATTTAACCCTTTCGGTAGTCACATTGTATACATGTTGACATGACGTTTTGCCAGCCTGATTATTCTTACATCTAAATATGTACGCTATAATAGCATTGGATTGTTAATATTAAATCATTAAAGTTGTAAAACCAAATACATGTTTGAATGTGATTTGTGTTGTTATACATAGAAATGTCTGTCTAAATCTAGAGAGTGTGATTCTATGAGAGGATAATAATTAACTCATTCGATATCAGAATATGTGGAGGACACCATCGGGGTATGTAGTTTGATAAAATAACAGAGAATACCGTAAAGGGGCGAATGGTGAAAACAAAATACAAATTAGCATGAAAAGTACAGGAAGAACGAGACCAGGTGTTTTGGAAGAGTTAGCCACCCACCATATGAATATTGGTCATCAGGGCTAGGCCACACATTCCCAAAAGCAGAACTACGATGGTGACAACGGAACCGACATATCAACAAAGATTGAACACGTCTCGTCTGACTTCATATCCCACAACGTTACCGACATATCCACAAACATTACACACCTCTGACTTCATATCGCATAATATATAAATGTTTAAATGTGTTGGCGATGTCGACCATAGAACTTTCCTGTGGTTTTCATTAACCAGACTTTTCCGCCAGAAGTCGGCATCATTTCTACCGCCAACAGCCTGATTATATATAATATCCTGACAGGAAATGGCAGCGTTTACTCTGTCAAAAGTTACTTGTAGGTTCCGACGTAGATACCAAAGTCACAACCGTCTCACTAAAACAACTGTACAGAGGTGATGCTCAACACGGTCACCGTATTGTTAACAGACGTTTGCTTTACACCGAGGGACTGCAGTGTTAATTATTAGGGCAAACCATTGAGACATTACAGATAGTATAACGAGGCTGGCATCGTATTGTTAACTGACTTTCCACCGAGGGACTGCAGTGTTAATTATAAGGGCAAACCATTGAGACATTACAGATAGTATAACGAGGCTGGCATCGTATTGTTAGCTGGCTTTACACCGAGGGACTGCAGTATTAATTATAAGGGCAAACCATTGAGACATTACAGATAGTATAACGAGGCTGGCATCGTATTGTTAACTGGCATTTCCTTTACACCGAGGGACTGCCGTGTTAATTATAAGGCCAAACCATTGAGACATTACAGATAGTATAACGAGGCTGGCATCATATTGTTAACTGGCTTTACACCGAGGGACTGCCGTGTTAATTATTAGGGCAAACCATTGAGACATTACAGATAGTATAACGAGGCTGGCATCGTATTGTTAACTGACTTTCCACCGAGGGACTGCAGTGTTAATTATAAGGGCAAACCATTGAGACATTACAGATAGTATAACGAGGCTGGCATCGTATTGTTAGCTGGCTTTACACCGAGGGACTGCAGTATTAATTATAAGGGCAAACCATTGAGACATTACAGATAGTATAACGAGGCTGGCATCGTATTGTTAACTGGCATTTCCTTTACACCGAGGGACTGCCGTGTTAATTATAAGGCCAAACCATTGAGACATTACAGATAGTATAACGAGGCTGGCATCATATTGTTAACTGGCTTTACACCGAGGGACTGCCGTGTTAATTGTAAGGGCAAACCATTGAGACATTACAGATAGTATAACGAGGCTAAAAATCTCGACTGGCCATTGCTATGAGGTGTAAACGAACAATGTCATGCATATAGAAAATAATCAAGTGATGTTTCAATAAACTTTTCCCTACTACATATTGTCAGTATACAGAGTGGTACCAAAGTAATATGTAACACTACAGTAAGTGTTGTTGAGTATCGTTCCAGAATCTATGATTGCTTTAAATAGTAAAAGAAAATAAAATTTTTCAATAACAAGGTCAAAATATTACACGAAATAATCAGCTCGAAACTTTACGGGACATGACACTGAACACTCGATAAATCACTCTCAGCTCTATCATACCAGTTGTAAGCTCAGGTTATCATTGACTTATAGTTCATACCATCAATATGATTTGTCACGTCATTCCATGTAAATCGGATGTATTACAGCATATAGATTACACTTCGAGGAATAAGATAAATACCAGATTAATCAGATTTTAACAAAGAGCTATACTGTATTGATTATTATCTAAAGGGTATTTGACTACTGATCATACGACTAAAAGCTATTTGACTATGACTACCCGATATTTGACTACATGCCATAAGACTACCCTTTATTTGACTGCTGGTCATATGACTACACGTTATTTGACTACAGATTATGTGACTGCACGTTATTTGACTATTGGTCATAAGACTACCCATTATTTGACTACTGTTATATGACAACATGTTATTTGGCTACAGGTCATACGACTACCCGTATTTGATTGTCGGGTATTTGATTACCGGTTATTAACATTGGCCGATAGCGGATAGTGAAGACGTTTGCACATAAATATGTAACATACGATGGTCGACAGCGGACAGTCAAAACAGCGCTTTACTTACAACTTTTTGTGCATAAACATTTAAAACAATTTAGTACAAACAGCTGTATAGTGACGTTTTTTTGTACATATTGCAGCTAAAATAATCATGTACAAAAATATTGTTTCTTACAATTTTTTTTACCAAATTGTTAAAACATAATTAAGTACAAACCGCTGCGAGTAACAACATTATCTTTACATTCAAATCATTTGATTGACTAAGAGCTTTACAGCTCATCAGTTCATATAACATACAATGCCAGTATCAATATCTATAGAGAATGGATAAATCCGTTAACAAATTCAGACATTATATCTCGTTCTTTCTTTATTGTATGGCTTCATATACATATTTACATATTACACACACCTGTTAGGTACAAAAGGTGTGTCAACATCCCCATTACACCACTATCCCGTTACTAGGTAATCAATACTCTCGAGAAGGAAGCGAGATTCAACCGCGACTGGTGTTGGTGCACTAACTAAATGTATGATTTAATTCATTGTGAATAACTCTATCGTAGATGTGCTCGGAAACAAAGCAGGGCTATATTAATATAACTGAGGATCATTAATCTTCGTTCATTAAAGCTAAGATTGTTTTTTGTATATGCAACGTGTAATGTATACATAAAATTGCGAATTATGAGTAAATCAAATAACTACTGTCTTCCTCTTATACTTGGCCCTAAATGACCCTAGTTGTCGATGGGCCGTAAAACATAAACAAACAAACTTCCTCTTATATGTTTAAAGTTTTGCATACTAATTTAAGTCCGTCTACGTGATGTAGACAGTAACAATTGTGTGCATTTATGTCAGATTTCTGGCGCAATAGTGAGTAAAATGTCACTATAGATGACATTTGACCTTGGGCGCCGGATCTTTTATGTGGTGTCTATTGATGAGGATATCAAACTTAGTCCAGTTTGTTTTACTCCAAACCTTAAATTCCTCGCCGCTGTTGGCGAAATATGGATGATATGTCAGCAACATTAAGCATCTCTATTCTAAGTAACGACATGCTTTCTACATAATTGATTTAGTTGCAATATGTACAAGGAAGCAGTCAATAACAGCTGTTTGTACAAAGCGTTGTAACATATTAATGTACATGTACAAAATGTCGTGAGTCTAGCAATGTTTTGACAGTCCGCTGTCGACCATCGTATTTGACTACTGGTCACAGGACACCCAGTTATTTGATTTCTGTCATTTGACTTATCTGTTCATAATATAACACATTACCTGGAAATAGAAGGTATTGAATCAAAGAAAGGAGTGTATACAGTGTATTAAAAGTGAAAATATATACTGATGTTGGTGTTTTTACAAAACACGGTTTAAACAAACATCATTTAATCACCTGAATTCAGCATTACTTTCATAAAGCATTTTTTTCAACAAGATATATTTCATATCTCAATACACAATTAAAAACGACCAGAAAAGAATCAATGAAACAAATTTAAATATGTGAAACGTAACAAAGATTCAGAACTACATACAAATTAAAATATGTGAAACGTAACAAAGATTCAGAACTACATACAAATTAAAATATGTAAAACGTAACAAAGACTCGGAAGTACATTCAGAAAAAAAAATCTCAAATACAAAGTAGTTTGATTGAATGCATTATATACTAGTACACTTACCTATGATATACTAGTACACTTACCTATGATATACTAGTACACTTACCTATGATATACTAGTACACTTACCTATGATATACTAGTACACTTACCTATGATATAGTCGTAGGTATCATTAAGGTGTTTAGTTGGCTGTGGGCCAGCGTTTTTCATAAACAACATGGCAGTGAGTACAGCTACTATCAGTATCAGTATATATGTTACACTGTTCATCCTGTGTACAGGTCAAGTGGTCTCGCTGATCCCAGACAGACTGAAATAACAATATCAAAGGGTGACTAGTAGTTCACCTACCTATTACAATTTTAAGGGTTTGGTATTCCATTAAAGTGTTGGAGTGTTGTGTTCTGATGCAATCACTTTATTTCCTTTCTTTGTGTGATGATTGTTTCTTATTGCATACTTCCCTCCTTTAGCAATGGAAAATGTGTGGGCAATAAATCACTTATTACCACACTCCATTATATATCCCCTTTCATGGCCAATACTGATTACATAACCATTTTTATATGTTGAAAAATAACTAGTTTCAGAAATTAACTCCATAATATCCTCGTGTTCATTAGGATTCCTGATGGTAGTCAATGTTGTTAGCATTGACTTTGTGTCATTATCCACAAAATCACCCATATTTTCATCCTCATCCGTCAAAACTCCAGTGTCCATTGTGGAGGTTATGTGTTATGGGTGATAATCACCTGAGACTGAGTACTTATCACTTACACAGGTAAGTTTAAAGTGTGAAGCATGCAGTCAGTCAGTTATTGCATGATTGCGGGATGTATTACCAGAAAGCCATATATAACCAAACATGTATTCACATTGTCTGTCACGACAACGAAGGGTAAGTGTGGTATATTATCTCGACACAAAAGCCTCTGAAAATCGTCAACTTTCTTTCATTTTGTCGGATACCTGAAACACAAAAAGTGATTAAAATCTTTGCGAGCTTCGAAAACGTCTATTTTCTGTGTCAGACAAAGAGTGCAAATGACCTAACTTTGGCAACCGTTCACTATTCCCTATATGAAAAAACATAGAGTCAGGTGTCAAATTGTCAAGACGCATATTCGTGCAAATAGCACTCTAGTCCTGCAGTGCAGTGCGAGGGATGGGCGAGTGTTAAACAAGTCCGTTCCTTATTTGTTGTTGAATTTGGGTAAAAAAATTGACTTAGCTTATCTGTTCCTTGCCTCTGTTCATAAATTCATCTACCCTCCTTTTCTAGATTAAAAAAAATCATTTTCCAGTTTCCTCTTCCTCTGAGTGTCCCACTCTATAAATACGCTGTTGGTTCACTGTGTTTCTTTTATTGTGTCTTCCTGATGTTCCTATACTTTGTTTTTCATTGTCTCTATATGTCGTTTTGATGTTCTATAAGCTGCTGCGCAGAATCTTGGAAATAACGCCCATGTCATCTCCGATAGTTACGTCATCCATTGGATGATCTAAAATTTGTTCTGTCGTGTTATATAGACGCATGGATGTGCTAATGTGATGATTTCGAAATGTCCTCGAAATCGTCTCAGACACCGATTTAACGTATAGTGACCATTTGTGATCTCTCTGTTGATTTTTTCCCAGTTTTTATTATTTTTCTCAGCCATGCTGCAAGGTCTGTTGGCGGAAGTTGGCAGGTACCTTCAGTATGAGAAGCTTCAGATCAAGTTCGACTTTCAGGGTTTTCATATCAAGGTGAAGGTCACTGTTACTTTGTTCGAAGGACGGTAGGGGACAAATATTGCTTTAGCAATACCAAGTATACTTGTTGATTTTCGTTTCTCTGTTACGATATCGCTGCTTCTGTCAAAAAGGATGTATATACCCCCCCCCCCCCCCCCCAACTTCTGGAGCAGTGGATGGCGTAACCTGAAGTTGCGAGACTAGTCTGTGTGTATGATTTCTATATTGAAGCAATTTAATCTTCTGATGTAAATTTTATAGGGTTTTGTCATCAACTCGGTTCCGGTACGGAGTCTGTGCCATCAGTCTGGTTCAGGTGAGAGGGTAAGGTTGTCTACTTCCAAGACAACGTCAATATCATCTTGTCCTAGTGTGGAATGACACTCCAGATGCTCTGCAAATAGTTTAGCAAAACACGTGATATATTATGACCCCTTTTAAACAACCAATCAGTGACGAAATAGGAAAAACATCACCGTCCTCCAGCCCACTTGCAGTATTAAAGTGTAATTCGGACGATGTGTTTTGATATTTTACAGCTGACTTTAATGCTTTCTTCCATTCAGCGAATAATGGATGGTCGTCAAGGTTGCGTCATTTTCAATCTAAGTCTCCGAAAATCCTTTACATGTGATTGACCTTCAAACTTATTGTTGTTTGTTGATACAACTTCATATATTTCCGTTGTCATGGTATTACTAAAGAAGGCCTCTGATTAGTCTAATTTATTACTCCATTGTCTAAGAGATTGCGTAATTGGCAACGATGGATGTATCCCATTTATGATAACATCCGTTGTTACAATGGTGCCTCACGATCAGTATAATCGGTAAATGTCATATCAACCCTTCGTGTCCCTCTCAAAGTGGGCCACACATCGACATTAAAAACGATAGAGTTCCAGACGAAACCATACAAGGAAAATACCCTACATTTTGTACGTATAACACAGCATCTGCGCGTTGATTATGAAACCATGGATACCTTGGGTCAACAGTTTGATACGTGACGGTTTTGATACGTGTCGGCTACATATGTACATTGACATGCACATACAAATGAAACACTACCAACAACATTGCGGACTTCACACATTTTATCTTATCGAAAAGACATGTCGTTTAAAACATGTACTCTGCAATAGATCTCCATAGGGTCACAATCTGGGTCGTCAATATATAATGATCAAGGACAACTTAGCTATGTACATGTATTAACGGGCTACCTGGTGTGTTAACGTTGTAACATTACTCATACCGAGGTCGATCTCGTTTTGAGGTATCCTGCATTCGTGAATAAAAGGATCAGTCATGCCGACCGTTATGAGGAAAATTCAGATGTTATTAACTGCTTCTTGTTCAAATAATTAAAAAAGTAGTTATGTCATAGATAACATATACTTTCTAAACAAAACGCAAACAAGCACGATTTTGTTGTAATATTTTTCGTGCATAGCTGCAGTTGTTAGGCTATCACAAAATACAAAATGTTTATAAAAAAACACACACATTCAATACAAATTATAATAAAGTGTTTCAATTACCAATAGTTAGAATAGATAAATCGATAATTTTGTTTTAAGTGTTTCAAATCGATATACATAATGTATATCTGCCAGACTGAGAGTCGGTGTTTCAATGACAGTGTGATAATCGAACGATAGGCCAGTCTGGTCCGCCATTTACACCGAGGTTAGTGTATGTTTGTAAATTATGGCTAGATTTATCGGCGGGATGAAGAACAGATTAACGAGAAAGATGATTACCAATGACACAAACATACAGGCAACAATGTCAGTAGACTTGTGCAGGCGAGAAACATTTACTGGAAGAATCGTTGTCAAGGATGAAGACGATGTTGTTTAAGTGTCGTTTATGATAAAAGTTTGGACTTACGTATTACATTATATAATCCACGGATCACAAAATACCAAAGGGAAGGAATTCTAATCCAGGTCGATACACACTTGTTCCCTGGTATTAAACTGTCAGTTAAAGGTCATCGGACAATCACACACGAGGCCTACAGCACAACTCCAATGTAAATGTGCGATATACAGTATGACAGGCGGTCTAGCGATAACGGGTAGTTCGGTTTGTAGGAGGTTGTACTCTCGACAGTTTCGATGAATTCGTAACTCAATACAGAAAACTTACTTTGACAGTAAACAGGAATTTGGCATCATTACACTGGGGTTTGGCACTATTGTCAACCAACAGGTCAAGATCAGTACACAGGAATTTGGCACTATTATTAACCGACAGGTCAAGATCAGTACACAGGAATTTGGCACTCTAGTCAACTGACAGGTCTGATCGGTACACGGGGATTGGTCACTATCGTCAACCAAGTAGTCGAGATCAGTACACTATGATTCGGTACTAAAGTTAACCGGCAGGTTCAGATCAGTACACTGGATTTTGACACTATGGAAACTGACAGGAATTTAGCACTAATCGCCACCCCCACGGTCCAATACATATATATTTAAGCATTGAGCTGTTTTTGTATGGTATTTATGATCTATTTGAATGCCAGAGATTTGCAAGCAAACAACATAATGTGCGCTAGCACAATATGATTTGTTTGCTTGCAAAGCTCTGGCATTCAAATAGATCAGAAATACCATACAAAAACAGTTCAACGCTTATATTTACATTCCTTTTACTTTTTTAATTTTCTAAATGCTATAATTCATATTTGAAATTCACACTTACCGCCTTACCGACAGTCAGCATATTTTTGTCAGTCGTTGGAACAGCCGGAACATGGTCGCGTAATTTTTGGCAAACAAAATAGTACATAGAAAATTAAAAAATAAAAATAAAAAAACAACTCAATTTTGTTAATCATTTTATTATCAACGTAATGCGCAAATGGCATATTTTTTATAACAAATAATGTAGACAAAATAATTAGTCGTTAAACTTAATTATCCTGGATATTGTAGTTCCGGTTTGTGTTGTATTAATACGCTGATAAGTGTAGCGCGTGATGGATGGCATTTAAACGTACATCATTGCCAGTGCTCTCAAACAGACTATATAGTAAAAATGCCAGACAAATGTTAATATATATATATATATATATCAATCTTCATTAAGTTTCCATTTCATTTGAGATTTCACGAAACACGTTTTAACACGATATACGTAGATCATACGTTTTAACACGATATAGATAACTCATACGTTTTAACACGATATAGATAACTCACACGTTTTAACACGATATAGATAACTCATACGTTTTAACACGATATAGATAACTCATACGTTTTAACACGATATAGATAACTCACACGTTTTAACACGATATAGATAGCTCACACGTTTTAACACGATATAGATAACTCACACGTTTTAACACGATATAGATAACTCATACGTTTTAACACGATATAGATAACTCATACGTTTTAACACGATATAGATAACTCATACGTTTTAACACGATATAGATAACTCATACGTTTTAACACGATATAGATAACTCACACGTTTTTTAACACGATATAGATAACTCATACGTTTTAACACGATATAGATAACTCACACGTTTCAACACGATATAGATAACTCACACGTTTTAACACGATATAGATAACTCATACGTTTTAACACGATATAGATAACTCCTACGTTTTAACACGATATAGATAACTCATACGTTTTAACACGATATAGATAACTCACACGTTTTAACACGATATAGATAACTCACACGTTTTAACACGATATAGATAACTCACACGTTTTAACACGATATAGATAACTCACACGTTTTAACACGATATATAGGTAACTCACACGTTTAAACACAAAATAGATAACTCACACGTTTTAACACGATATAGATAACTCACATGTTTTTTAACACGATATAGATAACTCACACATTTTAACACGATATAGATAACTCACACGTTTTAACACGATATAGGTAACTCATACGTTTTAACACGATATAGATAACTCACACGTTTTAACACGATATAGATAACTCATACGTTTAAACTATCAGGTAGGTGTTTAGCAATAAAGTGATTGCGTTTAAAACTATGTATATTTTTGTTTCGTTTTTGAAGTCTCCGTTGTATAGTTTTCGTAGTTGCTGACATTTAAATATCCTCGATAACACGTTAAATATACTCCAGCCAAAGGTCGATATTATTAGGTAAGCAATGCTGTGACCATGGGGACATTTATCAAGGGATTCTACCAGCTCACTGTGTCAATGCTTAATACTAAACACATTAGCTTCCTGTTACAGAGTCGTGTTCTCAGTTGAAAGTACGGTAGCGAATAAGGGTCAATATTGTACATCTTAGACAGGATAGTATCTTGTACGTACAAGACAGATGCCCTAACGGAAGAAATAATGGACGTATTTATTTAATCATGGTACTATAGCATGTGGGATAAAGGGCGTGGGTCTATGGACGATTCCACATCAGTAATTTACAGATAAATACAATATCCTTAACGAGTGATCTGTACTTGTTAGCCTATTACTCAGTGTTGTTCATTTATCAAACACACGAGCCTTTTATTCTATCTGATATGCTTTTCGGTACAAACAAGAAAGATGAGATTATATAGATTCGTCTGATCTGTTGGAAAGTCTTCAAGTAGTTCTAGTCATTCTGATAAAGGTTAAATATGATTCAATTCCTTATCAACATGTTAATTGTGATTATTGCTGCTAAATATTTCCACCCTGTTGATAATAAGTGTCTGTATTGAAATTAAAAGCCATTAAATCTGAAAACAAGTAAGGGCATAAATATATTAAGCTAGAGGTCTTAAGTTCGAACAGTATAATTATAGTAAACCATGGACCCCAGGGTCGAACCCCAGTGTAATTTTAGTAAACCACGGGTCCTAGGATCGAGCCCCAGTGTAATTATAGTAAAACAAGGGTCCCGGGTTCGAAAAGTGTAATTATGGTTAACCATATGTTCAAGGTTCGAACAGTGTAATTATAGTAAAACCATGGTTATCAGGTTCGAACCCAAGTGTAATCAAAGTAAATCATGAAACCCGTGTTCGAACAGTGTAATTATTGCAAACCATAGGTCCCTGGTTCGAACAGTGTCATTATAGTAAACCATGGGTACCGGGTTCGAACCCCAGCTAAGATATACATGTAGTAAACACGGGGTCCCAGGTTAGAAACCCAAGTGTAATTATGTTAAACTAGGGGTCACAGGTTCGAACCCAAGCGTAGGTATATTAAACCAGGAGTCTCGGGTTCGAATCCCAGCGTAGGTATAGTAAACCAAGGGGTCTTGGTTCGAATCCCAGTGTAATCATGGTAAACTATGGGTCCCGGGTTAGAAGCCCAAGCGTTATTATAGTAAACCTGCGCTCTCTGGTTCGAACCCCAGCTTAGGTATAGTAAACCAGGGGTCTCGGGTTCCAACCCCAGCATAATTATATTTAACCATGGGTCCCGGGTTCGAACCCGAGTGGAAGCATTGACATGATAACGACGTCTATTGCAGTATCATAGTGATGCACAGTATACAAAGTGAATGCACTTAATCACTTAAACAGTTGGACATGTTTTAAATGGTATTGCTTCAGCTTAAATTTGCATGCAATACATATATGACTAGTCGAGCAGCTTACCTGAATAATACTGTATATTTGAAATTTCGTCGTGAGAAAAGTTGATGTTCCCAAAATGGCGTTTTTAAAACAAACCACTGGTAGTACTGTTAGGTAAATTCCGGTGTTTTAATTGTTCACTCAGCAAGGTCTGCCCGATTTATCTGTCACAGCCAAAACAATTGAAGATGTTTTTTTCTGCGGTTGAGCAAACGACTGGTACTGATAGATAGTACTCGGTCCAACGTCACATATGCAATCAGCTGCAATACGTTATACGAGCTAGGCAAGCAAATGGTCAACATCCATTGTTTGTAACTAAAAAAGTGTTTGGATTAACAAATGTACCGGAAACCCTTTGCGCATGCGTACATATCCACAATTCTGCTTATTTCCAGAACGACTTACCTTTACTACCGAACTATATCGATTTTTATGGGGACTGGAGATAACGACAGTCCCTGATACTGATAAAAAGTCTCTGCTGATTTCTTGTTACTGTGTCTACAGCTGTACAATGTACTTGATATATTAACACAATGGCTTCTGTTCCGCCATTCTATCCTCTCCCACGCTGCCAACAAGGTAAGTAATGAAGGATGGCGTTCAGCTGTGGACGTATCAAATATCACACTGTTATGTCACACCTCTGTCCGGTGTGGTACGTAGATACCTAAAATTACATGTCGATTTACAGACATATCGTTATGTGACTCCAGTAACACATATTGCCTTTGTTAGTTCTTCCAGAATTTACTACTCGTAAATAACCCTGATTATACAGATCACTTCATAAGTGCATTTGTGTTATTAGCTTTCCTCTCACGAGCAGAATGATCACAGAACCGAGGCTGATATCTACTGGTCATGTAACTCTATATTATAAACATCACTATATATATTCGTACATTAAATCGCAGGTTGCATAAAACATATCAAGCCGTATGCATTGTTCTTAATTTGGATACCATTATCTGAAAGAATTTTTGTCTTGTCCAGATTGTGTCAGATTATGTTGTAAGTTTGTCATCAGCTTAGAGAGAAGTGGGCTCACCAGTACTGGACAAGTTCTAACATAAACCTTTATCGTTCTTAATTAGTACTGGACAAGTTCTAACATAAACCTTTATCGTTCTGTAGTACTGGACAAGTTCTAACATAAACCTTTGTCGTTCTGTAGTACTGGACAAGTTCTAACATAAACCTTTGTCGTTCGTTAGTACTGGACAAGTTCTAACATAAACCTTTGTCGTTCTGCACTACTGGACAAGTTCTAACATAAACCTTTGTCGTTCTGTAGTACTGGACACGTTCTAACATAAACCTTTGTCGTTCTTAATAAGTACTTGACAAGTTCTAACATAAACCTTTGTCGTTCTGCACTACTGGACAAGTTCTAACATAAACCTTTGTCGTTCTGTAGTACTGGACAAGTTCTAACATAAACCTTTGTCGTTCTGCACTACTGGACAAGTTCTAACATAAACCTTTGTCGTTCTTAATAAGTACTTGACAAGTTCTAACATAAACCTTTGTCGTTCTGCACTACTGGACACGTTCTAACATAAACCTTTGTCGTTCGTTAGTACTGGACAAGTTCTAACATAAACCTTTATCGTTCTGTAGTACTGGACAAGTTCTAACATAAACCTTTGTCGTTCGTTAGTACTGGACAAGTTCTAACATAAACCTTTGTCGTTCGTTAGTACTGGACAAGTTCTAACATAAACCTTTGTCGTTCGTTAGTACTGGACAAGTTCTAACACAAACCTTTGTCGTTCTGTAGTATTGGACAAGTTCTAACATAAACCTTTATCGTTCTGTAGTACTGGACAAGTTCTAACATAAACCTTTATCGTTCTGTAGTACTGGACAAGTTCTAACATAAACCTTTGTCGTTCTGTAGTACTGGACAAGTTCTTACATAAACCTTTGTCGTTCGTTAGTACTGGACAAGTTCTAACATAAACCTTTATCGTTCTGTAGTACTGGAAAAGTTCTAACATTAAACTTTGTCGTTCTGGACACGTTCTAACATAAACCTTTATCGTTCTGTAGTACTGGACACGTTCTAACATAAACCTTTGTCGTTCTGCACTACTGAGCAAATTCTAATATTGTTAACTTTTAAACCTTTACGAAGGACAGGCTCAATGTCAGTGAAATATCAACATTAACCTTAAGACAAGATGTAAAGGAGATGACTTCAAAAGTGAAATTCAACAGTAAGTCATGGTTGAGATAATGAGTTTACGGTTAAAGCTGACAAGCCCGTGTAATAATAATGGACTTTTCATAGCAATCGATTTCAAAAAAGAATAGGCGCACAATTTTAACAAAGAGCTACAAATGGAAACTGCAATGATCATGATATCAATATACTGTAGGCGTTAAATGGAGTACTTGTTTCCTCGTGAAAATGATATGTTGATAAACAATAAAACAGACACAGGTACAGAGATATTTGTTTTCACAATGTCAATGATGGTAGCTACTGAACTGTTATTGCTGTTAATGACGTGTATAAATATAACCAATTCTATCTGAAAATAAGCCAACAAACGAACGAAAGGTAAATTTACGTGGAACTCCTTAAAATGTAATGCCACGTTCTCACAATATGAACAATAAAGTTGTAACGTCGGCTTTCTTAATATCAGCTAGAATTTAGAGCGATAGCTGCATAACTTACTCAACAGAGGTTTTAAGTGTAGATTTAGTATACTATTATTGTAATGTCCTATCAACAGCTACTGCCATTTAGGTATGCGTGTAGTGTATGTGGTCTGGGTTCGTCTCCTTGAGAGAATATGATGCCGTCTTTATATTGTTACCAAACTGAACCATTCTGTCGAAGACATCTAGCATGACACCTCCCCCAGTCATATTATACTGACAACAGGTGAATCTGTCGCCCTCCTCCAAAATGACGACTGTTAAGCAGGAGCAGCAATTGCCAATATACTCAACTAAAGGCCATAAAAGAGGCAGTGTCAAGAGAGACATTAGGAAAGGGAGAGTTGCTTAGAAAAATGCAAAAATAAAGAGTCCCATTTTAGGTCGCTTCTTACGATCATGCAATGGGTGTCAACGGGTACAACTCTTACGGCCTACATACAGGACAGTAGGTTAAGTTGGACGCCTCCGATCTAGAGAAGATGATACTTTATTATCACAAGGACAACGACACATTTAAGCCGTCCAAAATAGGAGGGACAGGTATATTATCACTGAAGGAAAGACATGGAATAATAAATTAATTTAACACATCACATTCGAAATTGTTGTTACCCATTAGTATATACTGTTATGTACACAGTATATACTGTTGTGTACACGTGTATACCTGTATAAAGGAACACGTGAATCCTTATAACATTACATGAATTGCGTAAAAGTTGCTAATTACTTTATAAAAAAAAAGTTACATAAGTTCATCTATGTTTATCTATACCATGGTATACTGATCACGTGGGATGACATCCTACAAAAGCTATACATGTAATTATAAATACATTATATATGGTATATAAATATAAAGATAATGTTGATTAGACAGACAGATACTGACAGGGGTTTACGGCGGTCTGACATGTGGTGTACAGGTAACACAAAATCAGGTGACAGTTAACCTGAGTACTGTCCTGAAATGACAACAACTCCCCTGGTAAGTAGGTATTCATACAGTTAGCATACTGTGATGGTAAAATACTGCCTTCATAATTCTTGTGTCAACAACAATTTAATTAATTAACATGTGTATAAATAAGAAACATTTAGACTTTTAATATAACGCTTACCATTACACTGTATAACTTATAATTATGTAGGACATGCGTTTATATATATATGTTCCCTAATAGATTCACCGAGAAAGGGGTCTGACCATCCCGTCCACCGCTGTATTCATTGCAGGAGAAATCGCCGGAACAGGCATATTAGCTTTACCCAGAGCTGTGGAAGACACAGGTAACGCATATGAAAAAATACAGGTAGTTTATGTAAAAGTGGGGTTTCGAATAACCTATATAGCAATAAAAGGTACAGGTGACCAATATAACAATAGAAGAAATACTGGTAATTTATATCACAATACAAGGTACAGGTAACTTTACACACAATAGACGGTACAGGTAATTTTAAACACAATAGACGGTTCAGGTAACTTTACACACAATATACGGTACAGGTAACTTTAAACACAATAGACGGTACAGGTAACTTTACACACAATAAACGGTACAGGTAACTTTAAACACAATACAAGGTACAGGTAACTTTAAACACAATAAACGGTACAGGTAACTTTAAACACAAGAGACGGTACAGGTAACTTTACACACAATAAACGGTACAGGTAACTTTAAACACAATCGACGGTACAGGTAACTTTAAACACAATAAACAGTACGGGTAACTTTACACACAAAAAACGATATAGAATAATTCAAATACAATATCGGTACAGGTAACTTAACATCCTAAATACATCAAAGGTAACACTGTTCTGGTAACTTCAAATACAGAAGTCGGTACATTGAAATTTTAACGCAAAAACGGCGGTACGTTGAATTTGTAAGCACAATAGACGTTGCAAGTTACTTTAAACATAATTGACGGTTTGGCGGTACATTTAACTTGATGGTTCACGTAAATAAAGCAAATGAAAGGCGATATACATTGTATGTTAATTTATTCACAATTTACTCAAAAACAAATAAGGGATTGTTTTAATAAACGGTACACCAAGCTATCAGCATTGACACATTGAAAGATTATTACACATGAATGCTATAATTTAAGGATTGACTGTTGTTTTAGTCGATTTCATTTAAGCATTGATTTCATTTTTTTTTAGTTTCATCGGGGTATGAAAAATCTTTTGTTTGCAAACTGTATGAATCCGCGTAGCGGATTATTACAGAAGTTTGCAAACAATTTTTTTTCATACCCCTATGAAACTAAAAAAATATTGACATCAACGCTTATATTTATTTTTTGAAAATAATTTTCTAATTTTAAACATGTTTTATGTACAATTTTACTGGTTTTATATGGGATTCTTTTTCTCAAATCAATACGCAACGGCAATTGTCGTATTGTGACGTCAAATTTTTCGCGCCATTCTCGGATTTTTTTTCATTTAAGCATTGATGTCATTTTTTTAAGTTTCATCGGGGTATGAAACTAAAAAATAATTGACATCAGCGCTTGTATTTATTTTTTGAAAATGATTTTCTAATTTTTAAACATGTTTTATGTACAATTTTACTGGTTTTAAATGGGACTCTTTTTCTCAAATCAATACGCAACGTCAATTGTCGTATTGTGACGTCACATTTTTCGCGCCATTCTCGGAATTTCCGATATCGAAGTTTCTAATGCAAAGGAATCTCTTGCATATAATTATATACATATACTTTGTCAGTATGTTATGATCGTTTTTCAATTTGAACAAAGCAGACAGACATTGCGCACTACAGTAGACATGCACTTACGCTAATGATAATATAACACTGTAAATAGGATTCCTCCTCACCATTTCTTTATTCTATCCTCCATACCGCTCTAACATCCTTCCTCTAAACTAATCCCGATCTCCCATTCTTACTTTCTCTCCTCCACTCTAACCCCTCCTACTCTACCCTCCTCTCCACTCCCATTCCCCTCCCCCACTCTAATACCCATCCTTAACTCTTGATCCACTCCCCCAGTCTTATCCCCATCCTTCACTCTGTATCTGTACTCTAACTCCCTTCTTCACTCTTACACCAATTTTAATCCATTTATTGGATATATGTAAACTACAATACACATGAAAAAAATTGACAATGGTTTAGAAAAGAAAATTCAATTAAGATTAAAATTGACATATTATAATATATAACCCAACATGCAGATATTTTAATCGTTTTCTATGTCCGTCATGACATCTTTATATCTTTACTAGGATGGGCGGGGCTGATACTAATTGTACTCTGTGCAGTCCTCTCAGCATATACCGGGATAATCCTTGGTGAGGCCTGGACATTAGCAGCGGAACTGTTCGAGGATTGTAAGGGACATGTACAGAACCCTTATCAAATACTCGGACAGAAAACATATGGCAAAGCTGGCAGGTTTGTAAAAGGTTACATTATTATCTTACTCCATAGTTGTTTTACCCTTTTTATATTTTTTTCTTTAATTGACATCTTATTAATTGTTTATTCCAGGTATGCTGTTTCTATATGTCTCCACATCACCATGTTTGGGGGAGCCGTCGTGTTTCTCCTCCTTGCCGCCGAAAACATGGAGACATTAGTAAAGGCCCTGGGACACGACATCTCCTTCTGTTTCTGGCTATTGATGATCGCCGGATTCTTGGTTCCTTTTACCTGGTTCGGAACGCCAAAAGATTTCTGGTAAATTAGTCTGTTTCTATCATATTCTTAATGGGATTACCCCCGCTTTATCATAAAAAGTAAACACTGAATGCTGTTTTCCTGATCCAGGTTGATTGCTTATGGAGCTACAATAGCCACGGCGTCAGCTGCGGTCATCATAGTGGTCAGTATTAGCCTGGATGCCCCCAAACAAATTTCCACTCAACATCAGAAGGCGGACTTTAAGAAGATTGCATTAGCACTTGGGACGATAGTATTTGCTCTGGGAGGCCATCCAGCTTTCCCAACCTTTCAAATGGACATGAAGCGACAAAAGGATTTCAAAAAGGCAGTCTCTTGTGGATTTATCAGTGAGTTTTTGACCAGTATTCATTGTTAAATGATACAAATTTTAACTTTCTTGCAGGAATTCATTGTTTAATGACACACATTTTAACTTTCTTGCCAGAATACATTCCTGAATGACACAACATTTCACTTTCTTTGGAATTCATTCTTTTATGCTACAGAGGATTGTACAAAAGAATCGCAAGAAAATAAGTCTCTTAAAAACAATTGAGAGTTAGATAAAGTAGAGTAACAATAAATTCAAACAGCGTCATACAGTTGTTCCTTCTAGGGACTGAAGTGATAATAGAAGGCGACTAGACTCGAAACATATCAAAAGATATCAAAATAGGAATGGGGAGGTGCAAAAGAACCATTATTCCAATACATTTCATAACTTTCAATATTAGATTTAAAACGAATTTTAAGCAAGCACATGGACTGTGTCATAAAACCCTGACAAGCAGCTACAAAGTTTAATTATCCGACTAGTATTCATTAATATAACAAATTTTATTGTCCGACCTGTATCCCTTTAATATTACAAAGTTTAATTGTACGACCTGCATCCCTTTAATATTACCAAGTTTAATTGTACGACCTGTATCCCTTTAATATTACAAAGTTTAATTGTACGACCTGCATCCCTTTAATATTACAAAGTTTAATTGTACGACCTGCATCCCTTTAATATTACAAAGCTTAATTGTACGACCTGTATCTCTTTAATATTACAAAGTTTACTTGTCCGACAAGTATTACTTAATATTACAATGTTTACTTTTCTGACCAGTATTCCTTATTGTTACACAGTATACCTTTCTAACTATTATCCTTTAATGTACAATAAAGAATAACTTCGTCTACAATATTATTTTTTTACAGTACTGTGAATAAGTGAGGTTAACCATGTAATTTTATTTTTTGCAGTCGTGAGTCTTCTTTACATACCAGTGACTTCTGCTGGGTATTTTGTGTACGGAAAGTCCCTAAATGACAACATTTTAACCAATCTACCAACTGGAGGACTGTCGAACGCTGTTCTATTGTTGGTCACCATTCATCTTTTGTTAGCCATTGTCATAGTGGTTAGTCCAGTTATGCAGGAGGTCGAAATGGTACTTCATGTACCCAGAGGTATTTGATGTTGGATCATGTTTTGTTTTGTTTATAAGGGTATTTATCATCCGCCTCTTACGACATGCAGTCAGATACAGCAGGCCAGCATGCATATTCGTTCACCGTTCATGCACGGCTTGAAAGATCGAGTATACGGGGTGCAAATAAGTCATGAAGTATGGTATATTTTTACTTTTATGTCTGAAAATATAGAATGATATTTAGAGTACATAAATCATAGTACGGGTCAATCACTTTATCCTATCAGAACAAACAACAACGTAACACGAGGCTTACGTTTATCAGGAGCGACGGATAGTAGTGTAACAGACCTGATTCATAGAAAATAAATGTAAATTTCAAAATGAAAATATGGGAAGCAGTTGAAAGTTAAATACAATCACAATTCGATTTATGCGTGTTTTGCATTTAGGATTTACATGGAAAAGATGCGTAACCAGGACACTTGTGGTCGCTTGCATATTGTTTATGGCTGAGACTGTTCCGAAATTCAACTCCCTCTTGTCTTTGATCGGCGGTTCTTCATTGACAATGCTAGATTTCATCTGCCCTATATTATTTCATATGAAAATGCATCAATTGAAAGCGGAGGCTGATAAGCCAGCAACCCAAAATAAAACTTTAGAGACAGTACAGGCTTCGTGGGATGAACAAACAAAGTAAGTATTATATATCTTCTGTTTACCTCAATCGGTTGAGCATAAGACTAGTAAGCCGGAGGTCCCGGGTTCGATCCCAGCGGAGACAGTGATTTAAGTTTGATTAATAATGCAGTCTGTTACAGTTTGCTTTGTAAATAAACAATTCTTAACAGTCAAACCACTACTTTCTAGAGGTTATATTTTTACCTTAGAAGTATACAAACATTTTCTGTGGTGCACCTAACACTACAGCTTACTTTATTCAATGACCTATTATCCTATGTATCTCTGAAGTATGGTAATGCTCCGTTCGGTTTTTGTTGAGAAAACTATACGTCTCTCTGAAGGTTATTCTGTAGTTCGGTTAACGTTGATATATATGATGTTTACTATTAAGTATAATTGTTTGTTTATCTTCTTGATGCTTTGTGTTTCCTATTTTTTACTTTATGCTATGTATATAATTTATTGTTTTGAAGTGTTTCTTATAGCTTTTTTTTTCATGTTACTGCAAACCAAGAAATTATCGCGGCTATACATTTTCTGGATCATATAGTGGGGCGTAATAATTTTGAAATTACCGGAAATGTCTTCGTTATAATATAATCTTTCGTGCTCACGTGACAAGAACGCTATCTATGTAGTTTAAGGGAAAGTAACTTTGAGGTATGTTCATAAGTACCTGTGTTGGATATTTTCATGCCTTTCATGCTTTACTTTTCCCCCACATTGTCATAGCAATGTATGTACTCAAAATCGAAAGTTTATTTTATTCACTTGAATAGTATATACTATTTAGCTACCATCTTTAGGCGATTTTCATAGCATGCGAACATCGCGACAATGTGTAGCTTGTCAATATGTGTTATTGTATAGTATTTTACCTGTTATACCTTAAGTTACTCCTTATCATGTATACATACATGTTGTAGTCACATACCTCTGTGGAGGAAGGTACTCAACTACGAGATCCTGGCTATAGGTGTTCTGGCCGGAGTGGCTGCCTCAGTATCCGCCATTATCAACATCGTCAGTCCTGACTCATTCTCCACGCCCTGTTACGTCAACATTAGTAGGGCAGCGACATAATCGTCGTAGAAGATCCACCATAGAAAACTGGACAAAAACTTTGTATACGTTGTATAACACGGAACTTGTCAGAATGAAAAGAAGATGATCAATATTCTGTCCACTGATTTTTCTGCATCATGTCAGCTGAGGTAGTTAATAAATTGCGTTTCCATTGTAAAGCTTACCAAAAGGAACAGAATCCAATTAATCAACGTTAAGAGAACAGCCCAATTTTATCTAGTACATTTCAGAAAGCATTGCTTCTATACGCATTAACATCAAAGTGCCTCAGAGCAGAGAAACTAGCATAAGATTGGATTGATCATGAAAAGTCAAAGATGGCAAAAGGAGTGTAAATTATAATGATATAATTGTGTGATATCCTTTTATGTTATTTGATACACAATATTTATCAGTGTCACCATATATTGCTCTGCCAGTGTATTCAGTATAGGACACACGGAACCTCAATGTTGTTAGCTTCCATAATAAAAAAGTTTCATCATAGCATGGTTCAATATTTTCTTTGTTTATGATAAGGTTTGGCCTTATAAAGAATATATGATAATATTTGAATGCAAAATGATCACGTCGTCTAGAACATGCTTTGACCACAAACAATATATACTCAAATAGAGACAGTGAAATGTATTCCAGTATATTTTCTTGTTGTGTTAATATAAATTTACAGTGTGAATCACTCAGTACCAAAATCCTTGAAACGTGCGAAGGAATGGGGTATAA
This sequence comes from Pecten maximus, assembly GCF_902652985.1. Taxonomy (NCBI): domain Eukaryota; kingdom Metazoa; phylum Mollusca; class Bivalvia; order Pectinida; family Pectinidae; genus Pecten; species Pecten maximus. The sequence goes on from NC_047019.1 coordinate 36,703,131, forward strand.
ATACATGGACTGATTTGTGTCAATGAAATGATTTCAGATGCATGTAAGATATTTAATCCATTTTGCTATGAGATAAAAGTATGTTCATATCTTAGAACATCAACTCAAAGAACTTGGTAAATTACACACTACCGACTTTGGCCGATGTTACTGTTCAGAGGTCTCTTATATAAAAGTGATCTCTATAGAATTTATCAAAGCATATTGGTGTTCTGTGAAGACTTCTCATATCTAATGGTGTAAGATTCAAAGTGGAATTAAAGTTCAAGCTTGTAACTCTTATTATCATACTTCATAACTTCAGAGTAGAGTTGGCAATGGTGAAAATATTTCCACTCATAAAAGTGTAGGTTTGAAAGGTAAATATTGTTTTCTGGTGATACAAATTTGCTTTCTTGTAATACAGTGGGCATTCATATGCCTATTACCTAACACGGCATGCAATTAAATGCCTAAATAACTATTATGGGAGTGTTATGTTACCAAAAGGATATGACTGAGTTCCTATGTTGGGTGTTAGGTTACCAAGGGGATATACTGAGTTCGTATGGAGGGTGTTATGCTACCATGTATGAGGTTATACTGGGTTCGTTTGGAGAGTGTTATGCTGCCAAGGGGATATGACTGAGTTCGTATGTTGGGTGTTAGGTTACTAAGGGGATATGACGGAGTTCGTATGGAGGGTGATATGCTACCATGCAATAGGTTATACTGGGTTCGTATAAGTGGATATGACTATGGAGAGTGGAATGTAAGCAAGATGGTATGACTATTGTCTTATGGTGATGACCTCAAGGGGATATGTATGAGTTCGTATCGCAAACATATATTTACCAGCTATTATGATAAACATTTGATATATGTTACATCACATCAGTATATCGAACTCGTTACTTTTATTGCATGATAGAGAAATCATCTTGTCGGTACTCAATATCTTGACATGCTTCGTATCGATGTAATCTTTTATCACTTGTTATAACGTCACAGATTGCACAGAGATAATAACACACACCAAAATGTCCCCTAATATTTTATATATATCATCGTTGATAATGGTCGTTTAAAACACACGAGTTAATCTCATTTGAATACACCTTTATGTATATACAGGGTTATTTCACATTATATTGATGTAGGCCTCTCGTAGTTGTCTGTCACTTTTAGAGCTGCATGTCGTAGTACGTCAGGCAATGAAGGCCTACAGCTGTTAATGGTGGCGACGTTTTTTCATGTTCAAGTGCAATTATAAATGCTGCGGACATTCTTTACATCTGAAAATTGTTCAGTTGTTTATAGGAAGATGTTGCCAGACGTATTGTTTCCATATTGTTTGTATGCATCTTTCTCGTTATATTAAAAAAAAAACACATGAAAATACTGAACTATCGTTAGCTTACTGAAGTTCTATGATGCTAGAAAGAAAATCACCAGGTTCTGGACCCTGACATCCACCGAAATAATCCTAGGAGAAAAATAAAATAATTTAAACATTAAACACCGTTCCAACCCTGCTATCAGTACTCGACAAAAATACAGCCTATCGGGGCGGCCTTGTTTGGAAATGTTATTTACTAGTCAAGATAGAAAAGGCAGCCATCATTACCCTTGTTGGTATATCTGTCTCGGGAAAGGTAGTATATTTCGGAACGAAGATTTTGTGATGTGTACATTCTTTCCAAATTCAGATTCATTGTCGTCTGCACTGGTAATTTAGACATCCAGATAATATCATCAAGGGAATGAAGCAGTAGAGTGTTACTATAACAATACAGACTAATATTGACAGGATACCAATTGATTGATTGTATTGTGTTATTCATGATTTGCTTGAGGTGTGTACTTCCGGTTTAAATAAAGTCTGCCTGTGCATTGTCATATTTCAGGAGATAAGTCATACCCTGATTATGGCAGGGAAATGTAAACCAGGTAACATTTTAGTAAATCAAGGGAGAGATACGGATTTGGTTCGGCTCTCACAAACTGATCAGTAATTACGATAAAACATCCCATGCCCAATACAATGATATGCTATTTTGAATCATTCAAATCGAATAGCTTATGATAATGTCATAAGGTATAAACATTTTATTTACGCAAAAAGGAATTTTGAATACAAATTGTGAGTAAGTTTAGACTGGAAAGTAAGCTATCAAGATAAGCTACTGTCAGTAAAACATAAAAGGGTGATGCTGAAATGAAACGTTATCAATACTTAATCATACTTAATTACTTTAGCAGCAATAATGTAATGAAGGCCGAGAAATTAATATATTAATTAATGCTTTGCTATATATCGCTATCTCACGCAATCTACACTAAGCAATGTATGCTAAAGTAACAACTATTAGCTTAACATTTAAACAGGTGGCGTATGGCAAGCCGGAAATCCGGAAACATAAATATCTGTCAACAAATTTAATATGGCTAACATTTAGTAAAATAAGTTAAAAAAAAAACAACTAAGATGATATGAACGGTACAAAATTACTACATTATTATTAGGTAGTAATCCTTTACTGAAAGATATTGTTTTCCAACGGATACATTTATCAAGACGTGTCCGGCACCACCAACAATCTCAGCTGAAACATGAACGCCGTAAGGAGCTGAAGGTATCGATTTAAGTTACTATTAACGCGTCATTGCACAATGTTTTACGTGCATTTACTCGTCGTGATGTCATTAGGAATTATTCTGTTGTGTTAAATGTATCATGTCTGGTAGTTTCGTTAATTTCAAAATGTGACAAAACTTGCATTATCGATTTTTAGTTAGAACATCATTTTCTTGTAGGGGTCAAAGCGTAAAACCGAAAGTTTCAACAGAATATTAATTTTGTGTTTCTACACAGCTGCTTAATGTCTCATCGATTGGTTGTTTATTAAATAGAGTTCAAACAATAAACAATGAAACAATTATATATCCAACTGTTCATTATTACTCCTAATGGTTTTAAGAGAACTACATTGTTTTTAAATTTTGTTGTTATTGAAGAAAAAAATTATCAATATTGATAGTTAATAACAACGCTCAAAGATACTAACACAGACTAAGACTAACAGACATACATACAGTCAAACATACAAACATACAAACAGACGGACGGAGGGACGGAGGGACAGAGGGACAGACAGAGGGACAGACAGACAGACAGACAGACAGACAGGGGTCGGAGAAAGACGAAACAAAATGACTTTTGAATTCAGCAACTTCGGAAACAAGTAACATTGATTATACAAAAGAGTAAAAACTTAGAATAAAATTAATCATACTGCTATTTTGTCCTTTAGGGAGTATCAAGTGATGTTAAGGTCCTGAGGTGTTGATACCCAGGGGGTGACTGAACAAACTCAAAATGGGTTGAAATATGTTAAAATATGGATTTGATGGTGAATCGTGTCCGATAATTACTCAAATCTCATAATTTCCAGTATTACATTTACAAAAATATATAAAGGTGGTTTCAAAACAGCAAATATTTGTATTAAAATGTATATTTTACAATTTGGTTAATATATCTAATTACTATTACACAATTGGTCATGTAGTAATAACGACAGCACAGCAAGTAAATAGTTGAACTGTCGAGGAAATCGGACCATTAATCAAGACAAAAGTAAATTACAAACGATCACATATAGATAGAACATGTTACACAAGTTTAGTAGATAAACAACGAACATTATCGTTATGTTGGTAGTAATGATCCTCTCGGTCGATCATTAAATCGCCGAAAGCCTATTGTTATTGATTAGAAAACGTCTTAGGTGTCGTACATATGGTATAAATACATCAAAATAAAAGGTTTAGCAAAATAACACCACAAGTTGAATCGATATGATGACAGCGCGTGCTATGTAGCAAATGGTTTTTTTTTTATCTCCGCAGTGGGTTCATTGCGTCCCACAATACTCGGCCCAACAAGCCGGCAGCGGCGAGCAATGACAATGTCGGGAGGCAAATCCCATATTCCTGAATAAAATAGTTTGCTTCAACGTAAATTGAATAAATATCTTAATAACTCCAATGTGGTTATATCGAAAAAAAGTAATTTTAACATTAAAGATCTATCGAAAGGGCGGTCGGAAGTCTTATTTTGGGTGACACCATCCGGACGAGTATATATCAGGACGACTCGTTCAAAACAAATTACTTCTACTCAAACAACTGACTTAGCCTATCAGCTGCTGTTTCACACGAAGTGGGTTTTCCCTATATACGAGGATGAAGAATAATGTTTTGAGGTTTGAAAAACAAACATATACACTCCTACTAAAAATAGGATGGCGTAGGACTACATTTGGGAAAGGCGGGGAATTCCGCAGTGGGTTTTTTCCGTCCACTGATCGTATCAGGGACATGGATCTTGGAGTAAACTAGAGCTATTATATCCTGTGTAAATCATCAATTTATTGATGGCGAGAATTTCAAACTATAATTTTGAATAAATATCCGATCATTCGAACTACAGATGAATGACAAAGGCGGTGGATTCGCTACTGACATAAGGTAGGATGTTAAGATGTTAACATATGGGGAATCATGTCGAATGGGTAGCCGGTTTGGAGTTGGTTGATCCAATGCCCTTCCTTATTCTGGCGTTGCTGATCATCTCTTCTGCAGTGGTCAATTGGGACAACCTGCATGACATGCCATGTATGGCTCGGCATGTTAAAATGTCTCGGTGTTTGTTTATCTTCAGATTGAATGATGTTTTGGTCTCTACTACATACTGCATGCTACATTTAGCAGAAGCAATTAGGTGTATTATATGCGGTAGTTGTGTCCGTAAGTCTTACAATTTAATGAATTGTTGCTTTAAGTATACGGGCAAAGTTTACACCTCTTACTGTTACATGTCTCGAAACAGCCAATGACAGTAACATGAAAGGTTGAAGGTAGCTTAATTACCACTGAATACCAAATCTTTGATGATTTTTGCTCTGCGGTAAGCTAGTATAGGTGGTTCCAGGAAAATATTCTTGAGTTTACTGAACGATTGCAAGATGTACATGTACCATTGTTTCTGGAGGATTGTTGACAATGCTTGCATACCGGAATGAAAAGGTTAAAGGTTACTACACAAGGTACTCTTCCAGTTTTCAGTCTGGCTTTATATTCGATCGTCCATGTCGCCTTTCTGTATCTTATTACTATTACATTTATATATTGATTGTATCAAGTCATGTCCTCCATTTCATTAAATATTGATGATTGATATCCACCTCTAACCCTTTGATCCTATTTGCGATATATAAATACAACATATGGCCTCATTCAACAATATCATCACTGCGATATCAACAGAGCAAAACGAATTCCTGGTCGACGTGTCACATACATATTTCTAGACAGTGTGAATTGTACCTTTGTGAAGGAATATTTCTTGAAATGTCATCTAAGTATCTGGTAAGTAATGGTAGCGTACAAGACATTTTTTATTGTTATTTAGAATCATCATTTACATACAATTCGATGGTTTATGTTGCTTGTAAGAGTATAGAACGGCAATGATGAATTCAAGAAAACTAATACATGTATTAATACAATTATAATTATTCTCCATCTTTCTCCATAGATTCCCAAGGAGAAGGGATTAGGTATAGTGAACACTGCCGTATTTATCGTTGGGGATGTTTCTGGGACAGGTATACTTTCCTTAGCAAGAGCTGTGGAGGATACAGGTAATCACCCATATTATTAAAGACAGGTATTCACACAAAATATCCCACACAGGTAATCACCTAAATTATCCCATGCAGGTAATCACTAAAAATATCCGAAAACAGATATTCCTCCAAACTATCCCACACAGGCAATCACCCAAAATATCACAAACAGGCAATCATCCAAAATATCCCACACAGATATTCACCCAATATATCCCACACAGATATTCACCCAAAATATCTAACACGGGTAATCACCCAAAATATCCAAGGCAGGTATTCACCCAAAATATCCCACACATATATGCCAAACAGATAGTTACCCAAAATATCCCACACGGGTAGTTTCCCAAACTATTAAAGACAGGTATTTAACTAAAACATCCAATGCAGGCAGTCACCCAAAATATCCAAAACAGGTATTCACAAAAAATATCTCACACAATCATATATCACTATACAATATACAATATAACTCAAACAGGTAGTCAGCAAATATATGCCACCCTGTCACAAAGTCACCAAATATGTCCAATACAGTCATGTAGTAACAAATTAACCCCACACAATCAAGTAGTCACAAATATGTCCCATACAGGCACGTAGTCACAAATATGTCCCATACAGGCACGTAGTCACACATATATTCCAAACAGTCGGTAATCACTCCAAATATCCCTCATAATCAGCATTTGTGTAAACTAGATTATCATTTGGAACGTCAATGAGCTATTTGTTTTAATATTCTTTTGAGGCTTTGTCAACGTTCCAATCTAAATTCCACTTTTGAAATGAAACCTGATGCTGTTCATCATGCAAAATATTTAAAATATAAAATAATTAAAAAATATATATATAATGGATGTATGTAATTAAAATTAAAAACGAAAGAGCTGCTGCTAGGATAGTCTATTTATACTAAATATATATCGGTTTCAGGTTGAATGAAGTTTCTTTCAAACTATGCAGTTCATGATTTTAAGATATGATCGAGGGTGGTATGTTCTACTTCACTAGTAAAATACGGGTACCCGAGACTGATACTGATGTAATGACATGATTAACAAGGCTGGTCATATCTGACATCGAGGGTGTTTAAGTATATCTAGGTTAGTAATAATGCCAGTAGATTCTCCTATGTTATGATATGTCGAGGGCGATATGATATATCTATCGAGATAGGCGGGTAGATTCACAGTGTCAGAGAGAATGATGCTGGTTTATGTTATGTCGAGGGTGTTATGATATACCTATCGAGATAAACAGGTAGATTCATTTTGTCGGATACTTATACTGGTGTGTTGCTATGATTATCTAGGATGGACGGGACTGATATTGATTGTGGTGTTTGCGATCATCTCGGCGTATACTGGTATCCTTCTTGGTGAGGCTTGGATCATGGCATCTGAGTTGTTTGAAGACTGTAAAGGACACATACAAAATCCTTATCAACTTCTTGCGCAGAAAACCTACGATAAAGTAGGCAGGTATGTGATGAGACAAAGACAAGCTATGTTTGAATACTATCGTAATGCATTTATATGATCCCATTATAAATCCAAGTGTTTCGTATTGCAGATATGTGTTATCGGTAAGCCTGCATACAACCGTTTTCGGGGGAGCGGTCGTGTTTCTGCTGCTGGCCGCGGACAACATGCAAAGCTTAGTACAGACTCTTGGATACGACCTTTCCTTCTGTTTCTGGGTGCTGATTTTAATTACACTCCTGCTTCCTCTTACTTGGTTTGGAACGCCTAAACATTTCTGGTAATCATATCAAATTGAACATTTTCGTTTTTCTGTATTTTAACAAATTGACTTTCATGACAAATCTTATCTTTACTTTTCAAGGTTGATTGCGTACGGATCTACTCTTTCCACCATTTCGACTACAGCTATAATATTGGTTAGTGTAGGTGAGGAGGCCCCAACACAGCCGAAAGTACGCCATCATGAGATCAACGGTGAGGGGTTTATGTTAGCACTGGGAACTATCGTGTTTGCTCTAGGAGGTCATCCGAATTTTCTTACTTTACAAGTGGACATGAATAGGCAGAAGGACTTCCGAAAATCAATCTTCCTCACCTTTATAAGTAGGTCAAATAAAGTTTTTAAAATTGTGCATCGTTAATACAAAGTGTTATGAGCTAAACATATAGATACTACTTCGTAAGAAGTCAACGTTTTAATTACAATGTGCCAAGTTAAATCAATTAAAACACCTGTTCTTTTAAACATTTTTGTTTGTCTTTCTGACTTTTATCTTTCCATACTTCGGCTACTAGAGCAACTTGCGAGTCCTAGGAGGAAGACAGATATATAATATAGTTTTCATTAATTTTGGCATATATTTATCAATTGTTATATTCATATTTAAAGTTGCAATTTATGCACAAGCATCATAATGATACCATAATGATACGAATACCGTTCCCTTTTGACACGTGCATCTTATTTTCCCATTATTTACAGTAGTGAGTTGTCTTTACCTACCCGTGGCTTCTGTTGGATACTTTGTGTACGGAGACTCCCTGGATGCCAATATTATAAACAACCTACCACCTGGAGGACCGACTTACGTTGCCCTAATACTGATTACCATTCATCTGTTGTCAGCCTTTGTTATAATTCTCAATCCGCTTTTACAGGAAGTCGACATGGTACTTCATGTGCCAAAAGGTATACAGTGTTGAATTACGGGGAAATTGTTTTGATATATGTACATTAATTACGTATTTACAATAGTTTCAATATCAGAAATGAACCATTGAATGATAATGTAGTGTTTTTTTTTTGTTATTTAAGTATCTTTTTTTTACCTTTGACCTGTTTTTGTTTTCGTTTTATAAGTGATAAGAATATAAGAATAGTGGCGATGGATGATATGTGAAAAAAACAAACTGATTGATGTGTTAGACATGTAAATAAAACTCATTTGTATCAAACAACTTAACTGAAATTAACAAGAAATTGCATTTTGTTTTAGAATTTACCTGGAAGAGGTGTGTCACCAGGTCCTTTGTTCTCATCTGTGTATTGTTTGTGGCGGAGACTATCCCAAAATTCGAATATGTCTTGTCGCTGATTGGTGGTTCTTCCCTGACAATACTAGTGTTTATATGTCCTATATTATTCCATATGAGAATGTGTAAACTGAAGGCAAACGCTGGTAATAATGTCGCCATGGTTACTATGGATGTGCAGGCTCCCTTGGATGAGAAATTTGAGTAAGTGCTACCGTAGTTTTAAAAGTTAATATATCCTAGTATCACATTGTGACCTTATTTGGGAGGAATGACTTCTGGTACTAAAATTTGATCCACGAAAGGGGTATTTTTGTCATCGAATTTTCCACTCTTTTTAAATTTATTGTTTAACCCATCAAAAGTGTACATACATGTCTTTGTGGTGTCATGGCCTATGTATGTTAATTGCATAGGTGTATGACGTCAAATACCACTTTTTGTATCTTGTATATATCTTATATATAATAAGTATTTATAGGAAAATCCAAGCGTTTTATCTTTATGTCTGGAAAGCCATAATAATGACATAACAATGAAAAAAAGTCTCATTTTTTTTTAAAAGAAAGTACATTTTTACATTTAATTTCTGATATAAACTTGTTACATGTAGTTTAATATGGCTGCACATGTATTACTTTTATATGTTGTTGTTCCTCCTTTATCTTCCTCTTTAATTTGTTTTTCTTGTACTAAATATAGTATACATATTTAGTTTATATATTGTACATATACTATTAGATGTACCAATCCAAATAAAGATATTATAGAGACAAATCAATAAGAGGCACTAAGAATAATTAAAGGATTGAGACGAGGGACACCACACAAAAAGCTTTATGCAGAAACTGGTATTGAATCTCTCAGTTCCAGACGAAAACTAGATAAGGTAATGATAATGTATCAAATTCTAAACGATAAAAGTCCAAAGTATTTAAGAGATATTGTTGAAGGAAACAATGCCAGTAATCTACACTCTGATCTATACTGTGACCACCTGAGTGAATCAGCAGATCAGAATGTAGACGTAACCATGAAAATGCCCAGCAATATATATTTGATTGTTCACTTTATACTAACAAAAGGAGACTTGGTTTGGTTTGGTTTAATTTGTTTAACGTCCTACCAACAGCCAAGGTCATCCAAGGACAGCCTCCCGTGCGTGGGATATGCATGCGTGTGGTAAGTGCGTATGTGTGTTTTGGGAGGCTGCGTAATGTTTGTGTTAAGTCTCCATGTGATTGGCCGGAACTTTTGCCGATTTATAGTGCTAACTCACTGAAGCATACTGCCGAAGACACACAAAAGGAGACAATTGCATCAAAGTATATCACAAATAGCTATATCATGATCACTATGATCTACATACTCTTCTGGACGGTTGCGTAATGTATACCACTAATATCAATACATTTATCCTTCAAAGTATTACTGAATATATATCTCAAACTAAAAGGTGTGATATGTAATATTCCTCAAAATCTAAATATAAGCATTATAAATGGCACTTAACTATTGCTTGAGCTAGAGCATAGAGCTATTAGGTATACTATGATGTGAATTATAATTAAACAACAATAGTATTGATATTGATTTTTGACTGGCTGAACTGGATGGATATTGTTATATGACAACAATATGGTGTTTTGTACTTTATAATGATATATTATAATTTTACTATTTCAATTTCAACAAAATTGTATTGAATTTCTTTATGTCAAAAGGATTGGATATAAGGTTATGGCTAAAGTTCTAATTTTACTATTCTTATTATATCATATGAGTGAACTCAAACATAAGTAAAATTCATTCTGCACATTAAAACGATATATGTCCTATTATAAAATACCATAATATGCTGAGTTACTGATGAACTGGCATCCATCTCTGTTTGGTAAATGGTCGATGTGTTTATACACAGGGGTTTTATTACTTGTTTCCCATAGGTCCGTGCTTGATAACTCATGCGTAAATCTACATCAAAGGTGTGATGATAATTCATATAAAGGATTTCTTCAGCACTCAAAATAATTTGAAGTTCTCTTCCTTTACTTGTGATAGGAAATATCATTGCAAAATAATAAAGATATTGATAGTAATTGTACTATTTTTTTTTATTAATTTAAAGGACTTACATAGGCCTAGTCTGATGTCCAATCCTTTTGACATATTGAAAGTCAATAATTTCTTGAAATGAAATTGGTTGAAGAAAATAAAAAAAATCTAATAACGTGTATACATCAAATAAATCAATACGCAGCTTTGGTGGTCATGACTGATGCATTATTGGCAAAATCTTATTTACATTAAAGTATGACAACTATGTTTTGTTTGTATGTGTGTATGTTTGTGTGTGGTAGGATGTGCGAATTCGTATGTTTGTGTGGCATTGCTTGCTATGCAATCAATATGGAGTTACCTCCCTTTAATTGTTTACATTCACAATGCATCCATACTGTTTTGCATTTTATTTCAAAATAGCTGTAAAATCTAATTATGCTTCTGTTTCCCCCTGAAATATTCTAGCCACAAGGTAGTTGCCTAATATTTAATCCATTTAACTGTACTATGATGTCAATAACATTTGTTTAAAGATGCTTCACCTCCGTCATAGTGTAATAAATTGTAATTTTGTTATTTTGACATTAAATGACATTTAGTCCATATACATATGCCTAATTAAGACCTACAAATAAAAAGAATAATTTTATAACATCGGAATGAAGCCAAGAAGATTCGAACTTTTGAACATTATAATATACTTTGCATACACTTGACCTTGATTGCAGTGCATTCCGGGAGAGATTTACATACAGAAGAAGACAAATATGCTGGACTTATTTGTTTCAGCTTGGACAACTATATATATATTGCCTATTGCCTAATATAACTACAACATTTAATGGCGAGGTTTTAATGCAAACAGAAAATAAAAACTAAATAAACATTTCAATATTATCCGTTGCGAAAATTCACGATCCTGTGCCTGTTGTAGCCCACGAACCGAAACGCATTCTAAGCGTTACCCCCTTCGGCCCCATTTCGCTGGATTGATACAGGTGTGAGTTATCAACAGGTTTAAGCTGGTGAACTATAAATAGTGATTCTGCAATCACTACATATCACAAAAGAAATCCTAACCATTGATTCAATTACATCATAATGCTTAGAGTTTTCAGTAAAGATGACGACAAACCGAACTTTACACTACGTACGTGTGTACGCTACACACTTGCCTCTCCAACAAAAACTCAACTGTGTAATTTCTGCATGAGTTCAGATTCCATTGTCGTTTATAATTCCACCGGTGTGTGCAGTCTCCCCGATTAAAATCCTTCCCTCTTATGTTTCCTTCTGTCTGGAAACGTTATGTTGCCTTCCTCGCTTTGCCATGTGGTTCCTACTCGCTTGTGTTTCTGTTTTCAGATTTTGTAAATGTGCAAATAGTATTTTATTCAATATGAAGGCGGAGCCTTATAATTTTTTTTTTTTTTTAATTTTAAAGATAAATAAGAAGATGAAACTTTCCGAGTGTGGTAATAATGTCAAGTGTGTAACTTTTATTGCTGAAGAAAAATACATACGAGTCTATTCGTGTTTTAAATTGATAAAAAAATACTTTCTGTCGAAGGTGTACCACCTTTAAATGAGAATGAAATAAAGAAAATGTACATTTTGTATTTTACATATGCCGTTTCTATTTTGCAGACCGATAGCCCCATGGAGGAAGGTACTGAACTACGAAATAATATGTATAGGTGTTCTGGCCGGAGTGACTGCCACGGTGTCCGCCATTATCAACATCGTCAGTCCAGACTCATTCTCCGTGCCCTGTTATATTAATATAACCAGGGCCTCTACGTGACAATGACTTCGCTCAAATATATTCAAAGTCGAACGTCACCGCTGAATATTAGACTAATCATTGTCAGATTCAATTATCGGTCCTTTCCTGGATTTCGTATTCTATTACTTGTTAATTTAGGATACCGTGCATTTCAACAAATATTTTGGAAACCGAGCAGGAGTGCTGAGCAATATGCATTTCACGTTTGTCAATGTAGTAACACGAAATCTAATCAGTTTACTGACACGAGACAACTGTTCCAAAATGATTTTTTTCTTACATTTTTGTGTTTGGGAAATATATTTGTATTAAAGGTAAGTGGAATGATAAGAAAGTGTTTCTTCGTTGATTTTTTTCTGTTGGTACAATATCCGTACCTAATGATACCGAACTATAGCTACTACTGTACTAGGAAATGGGAAACTCTACTGTAGGCTTAGGCCTACGTTAACCGATGCAATATCTTGCTTACGTGTATCGTCTATTCTACCATCATCAAATTATATTTGTAGGACACAAACCCCAGATAACTCGACATTTCCATGAGGACACCAATCTCACCAAGTTACCCTAATGTTGACCACCGGCAAATCCACAAAACGTGTCCACGTTGATTTTTTACAGACAGAGGACAAAAAAGAATAAGTGAGAGTAGTAAAAATAATCCGTGGTCAAAGGCCGGAAGTTAGCCAATCAGATTTGTCGGGGGTCACAAATGACCAATCGGAGGCTTAAAAATGGTTACACACCGCGGTGTGTAAACAAAACAATAGTACACTGCTATGAATTTTATCACGTGTCATATCAGTTGTGAAACAAGCGTAGCTATGGGATAAAACAAGAATTACTTCCGGAAATTTGATAAGTTTTAATATCCTGTATACAGTCTACTCTACAGGCTAACATTAGTGGTGGCTTTTTAATAGTGTCTGGATTAATGTCAGGCAACGTTTGAAATTTTACGATCACTTGTCCTCGCGAACACATGTTGACCACCCCAGCCGGCGGAGGCTAATAGAACAGCCATTTAAGTTCATGATTTCAAACAAGTTATTAAATGTTGGAACGGTCTTAGCTGCAGGTGTTATATATGTCGGAACTAAATTAGCACAATTCGCATTTTCCGTTTCATTATCCTGTTATAGTGCTTACCGTTTCCCGTGTGTTGTTACTGGTTTCTAGTTTAAGACTGTGCCTGGCCAAAGGCTAGTTCATGTTATTAAACCTCTTACACACAACTGAAAGGTTCTGCTGGTAGGGACTAGTCCAACAGCATTTCATGCTTATATAAACTGTTAATGTGGGCGTTTATTTTTGCGATTTTGACAGGTAAAGTATACGTGTACGGGTCATTTCTGTGATCGCTGTATCTTTTCTTTTGCACTTGCTCCTTAATACCACTTCTATCACAAAACAATACCTAACTTGATATCCTAAAAGATACTTGATTTGATAACCAATACAAGACATGACCTGATATCAAACAAAAAACCTGGCCTGCTATCAAATAAAAGACCTGACTTGATATCCAATAAAAGAACTGATTTGAAATCAAACAAAAGTCTTGACTTTATATCCAACAAACAACTTGTTGATGTCCAATGAAATATTTGACTTGATATCCATTAAAATACCTGACTTGATATCCGACAAAGACCTGACTTGATATCAAAACACCTACTTAATATCAAATAATAAAAATGACTTGATATCCTAAACAAACCTTTTGAAATATCAATTATTTTAGTATTTAGCCTTCAGCAAAGTCGATGGAAGTATGTTTTACTTTGCCTTAAAACGTTACTCTTTCTAGTTCCAAACTAAGGAAAAACCCTGAAAGTGATATGCTATCATTAATCATGTAACACATTCCGCAAATATTCGGCTACATAGCAATCCTTAGGCAGAGATCCTAACTATAAGTCACATCTACTATGTAAAGTCCGCCACCCTTATTTTCACAACCATGCACATTTATTATAAGTCCCTCTCTTTGAAAGAAAACGATTTTGATGTATAATATGCTACCATCTGTATGCATCTGAGCGGAACGACAGATAAGCTATACTCCTCGACAAAAAAGCACTTTCTTTTTCATCACATAAATGCAGTGTTGATTTAGGAAATTTTATAATTTTCTTTAGCTGTTTTATCTGAACAGATACTAGAAGCTCATTGATTCACCGAGAATTACATCTTACTGATAAACATAGCATATAGCTATGCATTTTATTCTGCAACGCAACACATTTATAACATTTACATATAACATGTCCTCAAACTACCAATATGCCTACGGAATCACTACTCATTCAATTATTTCACAATATATATGAAAATTAAATGCACACGTTTATCATTGCAAGTGTTGCTTTTTCATCATTGGACCAGTGTATCATGTACGTGTTGTTTTTATTGTAATGTGAATGTGTATACAATGTACTTGGACCCACTTATTACACGGAAATACACTCAACTGTAACGGTTGACCTATATTGTGGCTGGTGTCACAAAATTGGTATAGGGAATCCCTATCTAAAATTAGTAACACTATTGCGTTTGTTAGTAACCTTTTTCACGTTTACTTTCATTATTTGTTTTTTAAATTGACCTATTTGTGGCCCAGTCGATGTCCTCCTTATCATTATTGAACTGTGTCATTTATCGTCTCTCTGTCATGAGCAGGTTTGGATCGTCTAGTCCTATTTTGACGTTCATCGTTACTGCATTGTACAATGGCACTGTTTGTATTGACCGTATAACATGAGGACATTTTCCATTGTGTGCTATTTACAACGATGGAAAACTGGCAAAAACCCGGATACATGAATTCTGACTAATTGCTTTAGAAGTATTTCATTTCTACCTAAAATGTCAACTGAATTATTGGTAAGTACTTGTTGGTGGCATATCAAAACTAGGAAATACATGTACATTATTATATCGTTTAACAGATTTCAAGACATATATAATCGATAAAATGATTATGTATATTTCAACGCAATTTTGTTTAATTTATTAATTTTTTAAGATTCCAAAAGAGAAGGGGTTATCAATCCCGTCAACTGCCGTCTTTATTGCCGGGGAGATCGCAGGTACTGGAATACTGGCTCTACCCAAGGCTGTGGACGACATGGGTAATACAATTCTCCTAGTATACAACATGTGCATACTCTATTAGGATGACTGTATCTTGTATCTGTAGCTGAAGTTTCCTATCTATTATGTTAAGTCCATACCGTGTGTGTTTTTGTTATTCATTTCATTAATTTTATTTTTATGCATAGACGATATAGTATTAAAGTAAAGACAGAATATGATTACATTAATCTTGCTATTTTAATGCATCTTCATTTATATTGAAAAATGTCTAGACTCTTTAGTTAAATGTTAAATGGTGAAGAAACGAAAGTTCATGGAAAAACCCCGGGCATTTTTCTATGGACGAATATTATTTCCCGTCGTTGACTTGAGTGCTGTAACAATTTGTGATGTGATACCAGTCGTATAGTATTTATGATTGTAATAGCAGATACTATATTATGAAATACACAATAGTAACTATAGCAACTGTACGAAGACATGATTATTTTTGAAAATAAAAGACATGAAACTATTTGATACTACCAACTTACTGAACTAGACTGAAAACAGCGATGACACTTGATTGATCATTAATCCATTTTTTGTTTGTAATAAATACATATCGGTGAAATATGTTCCCTGTTATTTGGGATATGGAGGCGACCAATGTGAGAAGTCTATATGTAGTGGCGACTAATGTGGAAGGAATTTGCCATTCACTGTCTCCCTGATAACACGAATTCAATGTCTCATACCTAATCTAAACTAACCTAACACCATCAAATATATACTTTAACTGATTTTGAAATGTTATTATGTGTTAATAAAGACGAGACCAGAGAAGTTTTCTGAACTCGAGATATTTTGTTACTAGGATGGACGGGGCTAATATTGATTGTAATCTTTGCGGTCGTTTCGGCATACACGGGGATCGTATTAGGCGACGCGTGGACCATGGCGTCCGACATGTTTGATGACTGTAAAGGACATGTACAGAATCCTTACCAACTACTCGGACAGAAAACATACGGTAAAATTGGCAGGTAGGTTTTAAAAGGAAAACAAACCTGATATCGTATCTATTTGTAATCAATGTTACATTAAAGTTCTTTTCTAGTTCATAACAAGCATGTAAGGAATTAACAAGAAGAACATTGGCTAACGACCACCTGAGTTGTGATAAAGGGCGAATTTTCTGCAAAATTCCAATGGAAATGGTTTATGGGTTTTGGACGAGGGACAAAATGCGACTAAAATTTGATTTCGTCTCCGGTGACCTGAAATAGCTGATGACGCATGAACTCTGACATTTAATTAGGTTACTACTTATTAAAACAAATTAATCGAGAGTTCAAAAACACAGAGTCAACAAAAAGTAACGGAGGTAAGGTAGTAAAGACAAATATAAACTACATAACTGTTTATGGCTATGCAAATATATATCTTTGAGACAAACAACGGTAACGATGCAATATAGTAAACAGCTCAATATCTACAAACCAAACTAAATTACACACGTATTGTATTTTAGATATACAGTATCAATATGCCTCCACACCACCATGTTTGGGGGAGCCGTCGTGTTTCTCCTCCTGGCCGCCGACAACATGGAGACATTAGTACAGGCCCTGGGACACGACTTGTCCTTCTGTTTCTGGCTATTGATAATCGCCGGATTCCTGGTTCCTTTTACCTGGTTCGGAACGCCAAAAGATTTCTGGTAAATCATTTTCATGTGTTATAGAATTAAAAGTCATTGGATTATTTTTACTGTATACCGTTCATACATTGTATTAGTATTTGTTTTCTTTCATGAATGCAATAAGCAGGGATACTACTTAACATGTCTGACTAGAAATTCAATAGTACGTGTCTTGACATTTTTGACCAGGAAAAAGAACAAAAGAATTTCTTACCAGATTTGATATAATCATTTCATAGAAAAATGACCTATGCGATGTCTTATATCACATTATTTCAGAACTTTCACATAGCATTAATACATTTCCTCCGGTTTAAAAGTATATTAAAGATACATCGAATTAATACAGTTATATTACAATGATTTATGTTTGTCTATAGGCTGATTGCATACGGAGCCACAGTAGCTACTGCTTTAGCTGCGGTCATCATAGTGGTCAGTATTGGTCTGGATGCGCCGGGACAGCCAATAGTTCACCATCAAAACGCTGATTTTCAGAAGATTGCATTAGCACTAGGGACGATAGTATTTGCTCTCGGAGGTCATCCCGCATTCCCTACTTTTCAAATGGACATGAGGAAACAGAGAGATTTTAAAATGGCTGTCAGTTACGGATTTATCAGTAAGAGAAGCTACCTTTGATACTTATACTCTCCTCAAAACTATCATGCTGTCGTCGTCCGATAAACTGTTTGGATACTTTCTGATGAATATTCTTGTGTTATAAAACATTATCATATTGTTTTCAAATTTTGACTCTCATGAAATCTTCCTTTCTCGATTGATGTTTCGTATTATGCGTACAGATAATATCATGACAATATACTGGAGGTTAAAAATTGAACAAAGAAATCAAAACATACCACATCCTTTAACGAGGTACATAAACCCTTACAATGATAATGTATTCCGATTGTTTGTAGTTGTGACCGTTATGTACCTGCCCGTTACCTGTGCCGGGTACTTTGTGTACGGACAATCCTTGGAGGCCAATATCTTAAACAATCTACCGTCAGGAGTACTGTCCTACGTTGTTTTGGTGCTCGTCACTATTCATCTGTTGTTAGCCATTATCATTGTCCTTAGTCCAGTAATACAGGAGGTCGAAATGCTTCTTCATATACCAAAAGGTATTCTTTTCTATATGTTGATGTAAAGCACAAAGCCACTAAAATAACCACTAGAACAACGTAATCAATTCACCGAAAATGTCTCCGTTTTGGAAAATAAATGAAATTGGCGAAACGTCTAATGTAACTACTTTTGGTAAATACATCTGGATGACAATACGTTGATATATCCCTGCCGTTACGTCAGTTGTTCAAGTGATGGTCAACACTAACACTAATTGAATTGAAATTGATTTGTGTCGTTACATTGTTTATATCCGTTAAACATATCTTTTCTTCAATAATGGCCAAAGACTATGACAATAAGAAATACAATTTGCGAATAACTATCAGAAGGGATAATGCAATTAATATCACAATTACTTTGTATTGTTTTCAGTTTTCACCTGGAAAAGATGTGTATCAAGGTTCCTGGTTGTCGCCAGTGTTTTATTTGTAGCTGAAACTCTACCAGAATTTAACTCACTTTTGTCACTGATCGGAGGGTCATCATTGACATTGTTAGATTTCATATGTCCTATTATGTTCCATATGAAAATGTGCAAAATGAGTTTGGAATCTGATCGTCGAGACGTCAACAATCGAAGCATCGTGTAGGTATATTATTGCTATAAAAAGATCATTGTTTTCATCATATTTCAATTAAATTTATTTTCAAAGATCATCGATATCCAAAATAAATACGGAATATAATCCTGAGTTCATGACTTTGCTGAATGATGTAAATCTGTTATTAATTATTTGACAGATTCGTTATAAATCTCTTTTGTAGTCACATACCTCTGTGGAGGAAGGTGCTGAACTACGAGATCCTGGCTATAGGTGTTTTGGCTGGACTTGCAGCCTCCGTATCCGCTGTCATCAACATCGTCAGTCCAGACTCATTCTCCATGCCCTGCTACGTCAATATTAACAGGACAGCAACGTAATGCTCCTCTAGACAACACTGACAAGTTCGATTGTCATTTCATATGAAACACATTAGATCCATTGTCCGACTTCTTGATGGGATGGAAATAAGATACCCCAATTTGTATATACACCTTTGTGATCAGTATCTAATCGCCGCAGAGTTTTCCGGAAAGACCTGTTACAGTAAAAACCTGAAAACAGTTATTCGAATCCCTTAATGGCGCAAAGGTTTCCAGAATCGGATGTTATTGCAAACTAGAGCATGGTCTATTTAGAGAATAAAAAAAAAAGAAAAAAGACCACAATGGACACATTCAATGATGCCTCCTTACAAATCTCACGCCGGAACCGACCAATATTCAAAGCTGTATACCGGAAGTTAATGGATAATTAAGATCTAAAACAATCCTTAAACGACATACATCAGCAGGACTAACACATACAGCAAAGAATATTTATTCTTAAATGGCATTAAGCAAACGTAAGCACGAAAGTGTTAACATATTGTTATTGTTCTTTTATCCCAGAGCTACTCATACATCGGCTAAGTCGTGAAGTAATGATAGTCTAGGACAAATTAATGATGTCTTTGTTAAGGCACATGCTACCTTTTGTTTTGTATTATTCATTTGTTTTGAAATATGTTTTTAATCTATGCATAATATTTGTCATCTTAGCTTTCAGTAAGACAGACAATACCTCAAATCATTCTTGATAAATGGGGGTATGAGTAAAATACCTTAACGTATTATATGTTATAGAATTTCATTATTATCTATATCATCGAAATTCCATTATTACACTAAAAATCGCTATTAGGAAAAGCTTTTTTTCAAATTTTGAATATTTTTACATTTGAGTAAGTATTGTTTTAAAAGTACGTTTGCTTGTTGATGAATATTACTTTTTATTATTTATCTGGTGTTCGTGTTTAATTATGCTTCTGTTTCTGCTTATTTTTAAGCATATGTAGTGTTTTGCAACATCATTCTACTAAAATAAACTCTGATATATACTATGTTAGTCTTTTGTTTTGTTACACGTATTTCCTTTTTTAACAGGTTGCACATTTCGTTGCAATCCTATATCACCCGGGATTTTGATTTAGAGTATTTTATAAAACAGATTTCCTGTGATGATACTTTCTAAGTTGCATGGATTGGTTGGATGTGTATTGGTTTACTTTGTATATAGACGATGTTTGCCGTAGCTTAAAATAACAGTAATACATTCAGTGAATCGTTTTTTGAAATTTTTATTGAACCTACCTTTTTCTGAATCGCCGACTTTGTTGATAATAGTACTGAACAAATGTCTACTTCCCATCTTCTACTTTTAATCACAATACCGATTATACAGTGAGTAAACATAGATAAAGCATCTTGCAGAAGATCGGCAACGCATTTAAAAAATAATGATTTTGCCATGAATATCTTTTGTAAGTGAAATTATTCATTTTAAATAATTTCAAAATTGTCCTAATTTTATTCTTCCGTAACATTAAACCATTTATCGAATAGTGAATTTTAATGTATGTTTTAACTCAATTTATTGATAAACACTGATGCGAATACATGCTGTCGATATATCGTAATAAATTGTATTTAATACTTTCTTTTGGTTTGTATGACAATCATCAGGTGGCATTTACCCACACGGACTTGACCCGTTACTGAGACCCAGAATGAGTAATTTAATCCCATGGTCCTACCAAAGATCACTTATAATCAACTTTGTCAATAATAATAACCTTTAGGTAAGACCCGGGGGTTAAATATTCCATTCTCGGCAATAGGAACAAGTCAAGTTCCTGCGTATTTACGAATAAAAAAAGTTTCCATAATCATCACCGGTTTATATTTTAACTATTACAATTCTCTCCAAACTGCAAAAATAGAGCTCGAAACATCTGTATAACATTACTTCCCTGATGATCAATCCAAGTTAGAACCCGGACATGTATATATGTATGCAGCAGGCAATACATATCAATAATGTATGTATGGCGTATAGAATAGACACGTTTGATCATAGGAGTTTATGTCAAAGTAATAGTAGTGACTAATAGTAATTAGAAACACTTTAACTAGTCATGAAGTGACATGTATCTGCTTTTACATCGAATACAAAGTCTGGATATTTACATACAAATCTGATTTATTATACGATATTGAACTCTGTATATCAAATCAAAGAGTGGACTACCTACCTTAATGTCGCATCTGTTTTTATGTTTCCCATGATGTGTACATAACATTTCGCAAATTCATTCATTTACATCAGTAGGATTCGATAGGTAGGTAGCACGTAGACAAATGTGTAATGGTCCCTTTCTGATGTTTCATTCCTTTAAAACAGACGGTGTACAAACTATTGGGAGTCGTTCTTACATTGTAGTATCTTAATATTTTCGTTGGGGTAATGTTTTCGCCGACTTCCAAGACGCTCGTAATGTAATGTGTTCCGCATATTTCTGGTAACCATTATCAACAACTCACCAGCCGTGAGGCACAATGAAATGCCCGGAGGGAATTTCATGTGCGAAACACATACATAGTATATACGCGATAAATTGGCCCATTTAATTTGTGATGATGTCTTATTTGATCACTCGGTGAGACCTTATCATTACCTTCTGCAGGTTTATTTCACTCTAGAGATATCCACATGGTGTCATATACTTACAACATGATATAGGAACTGTTTCGTCAGGATACTTAAGGTAAGGTGACGTTTAAAAACTGGTTATTTATCAATCTTAACGATTATACATTATATTAGCGATAAATGCAATTATATTCAGCGATTTATTAATGTTACAGTAAGACAGCAGTACGAGAGTACCACTTCACAATTGGTCCGTTATGTCAACTGAAAATCTAGTAAGTATGACTTATGTTAAATCTAGAGGTAACACGGTATATCAATAAATACAAGTCGCGGCTTCTACAACACATGCTATTTTAATTGTGCTATCGATTTATTAACACTGTATCACAACAGTATAACGTGCTTCAAGATTAATTACAATACATGTATTCTGTTAATGAATATTCAACATCAGTGCAATGTAGAGTATAACAGAAATTCACGATAACTCTTTCATGCATTTATGTATGTATTAAAAGTCTTTTGATTCTAATTTAGATAAAACTGTCGATAAAAAACAGCGATATTAATTAACTTAGCGTGACGACGAAAGTGACCGTAGGCAAAACCATGTATATACATGTACATTATCATAGAGCTATGAGATAGTACTTCAATTACCTTATCACACCCAACCAATTATGAACCACAGCCATTGCCGCTGGCAAACATCAGACATCTCCCGTTCATTGTGCTGAGGCTTGCAGAATAGTTCACGGTTCTGTTGAAGGACGACATATACATAACATATACATACATATACGATACATAAAGTGTGTCTCTTATTTGAACTTAATTAATAATAATTTACAATCAAATAAATATTCACATGTATATATAATAAAACAAATAATGGTGTCCTCGTTGAAGAAAATATATTGAAAATAGTAAAAGCCGACACAGACAATACTTAAATACGGCGTGTAGACATCTTTGAGTGTGAAAATCATAAGAACCTTTGACTTACATCGCACTCCTTGTAATATATATTTAGAATATTGACTAAACCGAGATCAAATTAAGAATTTGAATCAATTTCTGTACACTAAACCAGTTAAATTAGTATTAATGTGAGCCATGCTGGCCATCTTCAATCACATTCCTCGTAAGGTCATATTCAACAATAGTGATTTGTATTCAAACATATAGGAAAAACAAAAAACAAAACAAAACAAAAACAACAACAACGACAGCCCGAGTTAATAAGAATATAATTTTGTGTGGCTCAGTGGAGAACATGATGTCGCTTTCTCATATAAATGATCAACAAATGAAATGGGATACGCGATTAGCAAACAGGAAGCTAAATGTAATTATGATAAAAGTACATTGACTTTTTTACTTTAGCTGTCAGGTTTTAACTAGTGTGGTAGACTTCTTTTACTTTTTAATTTGTTCATCTAATGATTATCTTAAGCACGTCTTATATATGACGTTTACATCCTTTGATCTACAATAAGATATTGAAATGTAGATTCTGTTTATCGTGTTACCTATTCATAATGTACCTACTCAGATCCACAGGGAAAGGGGATTGACCATTCCGTCCACCGCCGTGTTCATTGCCGGAGATGTTGCAGGTACAGGGATACTGGCCCTATCAAAGGCTGTGGAAGATATAGGTATATGTTCTAGCTCTATAGCTATGATATATATTTAACGGTTATGGTTTCCAATTCATTTCTTACTGTTTATGCATCCTTGGTCAGATAGTATCATGACATGTTAGCATTGTATTGATGCATGTTACGTTTTGTGTGTAAGCATAAAAAGGATAAATTCATAATTTACACACACAACAAAAAAACAAAACAAAACAAAACAAAACAAAAAAACCACCCCTTTTTATCATACAAAAAAATCCCCATTTGATATTAATAACAGATGATTATAAAAAAGAAAACCAACATGCAAACTATAATTGTAGCTCAACATTTACAAATAAAGAGATAATTCCTTTCAAAAAATGGAATGGGGGGGTCCTGGAAAAAGAACCCGGAGAATAAAACAGTGTATTCCGGGGAATAAACGCGTACTCGCCATACGCATCTTTATACAATCTGGATTAAGTCATATCACCAAAGTGAGAGTCAAGCTGATGACAACAGAACCACCAGGCATATCGACGAACATATATTCCCCTATGAGCTACTGATGTCGACCATTAAAAGTACCATGCTCTTAACGTGCTGTTACTATTCTCCCGAAATTAGGTATTGTTGGGTTTTTTTCTTCGGCAGTCGAAAGAGAATATAATTACGTCTTCGTCAAACTTATGTCTCATTGGCTTTGGTATTGTATTAGATATCACGCTTTCTTAAATGCTTCGCTTGTTTCCTCAGGATGGGCTGGGCTTATATTGATGTTGGTGTTTGCGTTGGTGTCGACGTATACGGGTATTCTCCTTGGCGAGGCGTGGGCTATGGCGGCCTCCATATATGATGACTGTAAAGGACATTTACAAGATCCTTATCAGCTTCTCGGAGCAAAAACTTACGGAAAAATTGGCAGGTCATGTATATTCCAAAATATGCACAGTACGGCATCAGGAGACATTAAAAAATTATTTAATTATTACATACACATGTACGTGTTTCAAAAGCAAATGAAGATGAAATAAGTAAATATTATATTACATTAAATAGGTATATAACCTATTTAGAATATAGATGCTGTTATCTCTCTGAATGGATTTAATCAGAATTGAATGTAAAGGGTTTCCACTCCAGATAATGTTAAATTTTGGTATAACTCATCAGTATCATAAGTAAGTACTAGTTTATCAATACTAACATATACTGATAGCTTTCGAAGACATACAAAAAGTCATTACCATTGATTTATAACTTCGTAGATATCTGTCTCTTACAAAGTGTGAGGACTGTATGTCTATATACTGTACATACAGTTGTAGGTATACATATATAATGTACAATAGAAAAACCAAAGTCTCTTGATATATTAGCTTTGTCTTAATAGAAATACAAGCGAAATTATTTCTTAATTTAAATCTGATCCGAAGGATAAATATCCAAATCATGCAGGATTTTGTAAGAAAATTGTATCAAAAGATAATTTGGCTTCAATATGAGAAATCATTTGATATATAACTTTGCAGTTTTGATTTTTTATAGATATGTTGTGTCCACAAGCCTGCACGTGTCCATGTTTGGAACAGCTATTGTGTTTCTCCTCATATCTGCCGACAACATAGAGATCCTGTCCTTAGCTCTGGGACACGACATCTCCTTCTGTTTCTGGTTATTGATAATTGCCGGATGTTTGGTCCCTCTGTCTTGGTTCGGAACGCCGAAGGATTTCTGGTAAGATCCAATCTGTACAAAGTCAGTGTTTAAAAGTATAACCATTTCCGGTCCGGTTAATAGTTGTAGCTGTTTTAATTGAGAGAGGAGTTCCTAGTACTGTAAAATGGTGTGAAAGGACAGGAATACAGGAGTAAAGATGTTGCCTATATTAAGAAATTTCGAGTGACATGTTCATGTTTTACAATCAATTTTACAGTTTGAGAGTAAAATACTCATAGAAGCACGTGAACGCATTTTCGCTCTTCTATTCGTCTAGGTTGATCGGCTATGGGGCCACAACAGCCACTGCTGTAGCTGCCATTCTTATTGTCATCAGTATTGGCCTAGATGTCCCGGATCATCTGTCTGTTCACCACCTAAACGCTGATTTCAAGAATATTTTGGTTGCATTTGGAACCCTTTCTTTCGCATTTGGAGGTCACTCTTGCTTTCTCACTTTCCAAATGGATATGAAGCGAGAAAAGGATTTCAAAACGGCAGTAATTTTAGGATATATCAGTAAGAAACATCAAGTTTAAAATCACGTGTTACTATAACTTATACTATTCTTACAATATGTATATGTACACAAGCAATTAACGAGAAGAGATAATATATATGAATAAAGTGAGTAAAGGTATGTTCACGCTGACATTACCTGCTTTTTTCAATCCTAATAATATATTATTTATTGTCAATTGTAGTTGTGTTACTGATGTATGTACCTGTCACGTCGATCGGCTATTTTGTGTACGGATCAGACCTGCAGCCTAATGTGCTGAACAACCTACCGATCGGAACACTGTCCTACATCGTGCTAGTGATGATCACCTTACATATCATCCTAGCTTTTACCATCGTTCTAAGTCCGACCATTCAGGACGTGGAACTGGCGCTTAATGTGCCTAAGGGTGAGTATGAATAGCAGTCAATTTGTGAGTCAGCATAATGATATCAATGTGGATTTATTGTTCCATGTGTACGCTTGGAGAAATTTAATTATTTAGTTGCAATTAATCTTTAACTAATTATCTTCACCCCATGTCTCCACTGAAATCATCTGTGATGTTTTCTTTTGGCTGACGCTGATAGGCTAGGTGTTTAACTTGTTTTAAGATAATAGAGAAAGCACATGAAATACAGTGCAACTTCCGAAAACCGAACCTTCTAAAAACCGAACACCTCTGAATACCGAAGGAATTGTCATTGTACGGAATTGTTCCTTCTTTATTATAGTATTAAAAAATGTAGTAACGAAATTTAGATACACCAAATTATTAACTATCAATATCTTGTTTTATTTGATATGGATTTTAATCTATTTCTGTTCCATTTTCAGAATTCACATGGAAAAGATGTGTTGTGAGATTCATCATAGTTGCGTGCGTTTTGTTCATTGCTGAAACCATACCAAAATTCAGCTATCTGCTTGCATTGCTTGGTGGATCTTCATTTACAGTAACCGATTTCATATGCCCAACACTATTATACATGAAGATGTGTAAAATAAAAACTGAATATCAAGCTTCATTAATCAATGATACTAGTCTGGAAATACAGGCAGCTTGGAGTAAACCAAAACAGTAAGTTGGGAGGCAGTTTTTGCTTTTCTGTTTTAGTAATTATCCCGTTTGTTACTATAGACACGATGAAGAAATAAAACTGGGTCGCACACAATTTACCCACGGTATCAGATACTGAAGGAATTTGTTCGGTACAATAAAATCCTAAATTTGATTGTTTTATCTCAAAAAGAAGATTAAGTTTATATCCAGAATAGGTCGTAATTTGCAGCGTTCTGCAGGTACGAGGGATGATTGATTTGTTGTGAGGCATAAAAAAGGTTTAACACGTAAGGGTACCCATAATGATTAGCAACACTAAGGAAAGCTGTCCCTTCATATGCTACAGTGAAAATGTGAGTGGCGGAATTCAGGCGCAGCTGATAGAGCCTTGAGGATTACCCCCCGTCCTGGAAGGCCTGTCAATGTTGCAACCCAAGAAATGGTCAATAAAGTTCATGATATTGTTATGACTGACAGACCAGTCACAGAAATATATATAGCCAGTAGACTTGGCATTTCACAGGAAAGAGTACATTCCATTCTGACCCAGGATCCTGCAATGAGAAATCTTACGGCCCGATGGGTACCAAGACTTCTGACATTTGTTCAGAAACAACAATCGAAACAGTGGAAACATTCTGGCTCTCCCCCGCCAATGAAAGCTAAGATTTCCTCCAAAAGGGACAAATGATCAATGGTACATACTATGCTTTACTTCTGAGGCAATTACGGGAAAATATTAAACTTAAGCGCCGAGGAAAACTCACTAAAGGTGTGTTATTTCATCAGGACAATGCTCCTGTTCACAAGTCTGTCATTGTCATAGCTGCTATTCACGATTGTGGCTTTAAATTGATTGAGCATCCGCCTTATTCACCCGATCTCGCTCCATCAGCCTTTCATCTATTTCCAAAACTGAAAACAGCTATTTCAGGCACCCACTTTCAGTCAGATGAGTACGTCATACATGCAGTGGATGACTTTCTGAACAACCAAGAAAAGGAGTTCTATAAAAGTGTATAGATACTGAAAGGCATTATGTTCAAATATAATACAATATTGCCGGCAAAATTCAATTCCTTCAAAAATATTATGAGGCTTACAACATATCAATCAGCACTCGTAGTTCTTATTCGACGCTATATAACATGAACTATTTTTATGTTAAAACATCTACAATTTTGAAGGTTTGTAATCGCGAAACCTGTCTAAGATTTGTTAAATAGTCGTATTAACACTGATTCTATAGCTTGAGCAACTGCAGAAAATACCCAGAAATCTATAATGCTATATTTGTATAATATTATATAGTTTACCAGCTTATGAACTGCCAACTGAAAATTAAAAAAAAAAAAAAAAAAAAAAATAGCACGACAAATAAAAAATCGCAGATGGTAAATATAAGCATTGAACGGCTTTCAGTTGGCATTCATAGTCAATATGAATGCCAACTGGACAGAGGCAAATTGAGGCAAATTATAACAGCTAGCGCGCTTCATGTTGAATTTGCCTCTGTCCAGTTGGCATTCATATTGACTATGAATGCCAACTGAAAGCCGTTCAATGCTTAAATGTTTCCCATCAATGTAAAACAGATTTCCCCATGTATGTGCAGTCTTCTACGACGTACTGTTGTACGCGGGTCTACTCTGACTTCAATTCTACCGTTGTTATGTTTACAGGTTATTACCATTGTGGAAGAAGGTACTTAACTACATAATAATTGGACTCGGAACGCTGGCCGGACTAGCTGCCTCGGTGTCTGCCATTATAAACATTGTCAGTCCGGACTCATTATCGATGCCTTGCTACGCCAGCTTTGCCTGATTCCAATAAACCATTTCTACTTCAATAAAAACTGACTTATTGAGTTATTCTTCACGAAAACAGAGGAAATAATCGCACGTACCTCTGCTTTAACTACAGGGGATCTCTCTTCCTCTACTATAACAAAAGGCGTATCACTGTCACTACCTCTGTTATAACAACAGGGAATCTCACTGTCACTACCTCTGTTATAACAACAGGGGATCTCACTGTCACTAACTCTGTTATAACAACAGGGATCTCACTGTCACTACCTCTGTTATAATACCAGGGGATCTCACTACCACTACCTCTGTTATAACAACAGGGGATCTCACTGTCACTACCTCTGTTATAACAACAGGGGATCTCACTGTCACTACCTCTGTTATAACAACAGGGGATCTCACTGTCACTACCTCTGTTATAACAACAGGGGATCTCACTGTCACTACCTCTGTTATAACAACAGGGATCTCACTGTCACTACCTCTGTTATAATAACAGGGGATCTCACTACCACTACCTCTGTTATAACAACAGGGGATCTCACTGTCACTACCTCTGTTATAACAACAGGGGATCTCACTACCACTACCTCTGTTATAACAACAGGGGATCTCACTGTCACTACCTCTGTTATAACAACAGGGGATCTCACTGTCACTACCTCTGTTATAACAACAGGGGATCTCACTGTCACTACATCTGTTATAACAACAGGGGATCTCACTGTCACTACCTCTGTTATAACAACAGGGGATCTCACTGTCACTACATCTGTTATAATAACAGGGGATCTCACTACCACTACCTCTGTTATAACAACAGGGGATCTCACTGTCACTACCTCTGTTATAACAACAGGGGATCTCACTGTCACTACCTCTGTTATAACAACAGGGGATCTCACTACCACTACCTCTGTTATAACAACAGGGGATCTCACTGTCACTACCTCTGTTATAACAACAGGGGATCTCACTGTCACTACATCTGTTATAATAACAGGGGATCTCACTACCACTACCTCTGTTATAACAACAGGGGATCTCACTGTCACTACCTCTGTTATAACAACAGGGGATCTCACTGTCACTACCTCTGTTATAACAACAGGGGATCTCACTACCACTACCTCTGTTATAACAACAGGGGATCTCACTGTCACTACCTCTGTTATAACAACAGGGGATCTCACTACCACTACCTCTGTTATAACAACAGGGGATCTCACTGTCACTACCTCTGTTATAACAACAGGGGATCTCACTGTCACTACCTCTGTTATAACAACAGGGGATCTCACTGTCACTACCTCTGTTATAACAACAGGGGATCTCACTGTCACTACCTCTGTTATAACAACAGGGGATCTCACTGTCACTACCTCTGTTATAACAACAGGGGATCTCACTGTCACTACCTCTGTTATAACAACAGGGGATCTCACTGTCACTACCTCTGTTATAACAACAGGGATCTCACTGTCACTACCTCTGTTATAACAACAGGGGATCTCACTGTCACTACCTCTGTTATAACAACAGGGATCTCACTGTCACTACCTCTGTTATAACAACAGGGATCTCACTACCACTACCTCTGTTATAACAACAGGGGATCTCACTGTCACTACCTCTGTTATAACAACAGGGGATCTCACTACCACTACCTCTGTTATAACTACAGGGATCTCACTACCACTACCTCTGTTATAACTACAGGGATCTCACTACCACTACCTCTGTTATAACAACAGGGGATCTCACTACCACTACCTCTGTTATAACAACAGGGGATCTCACTACCACTACCTCTGTTATAACAACAGGGGATCTCACTACCACTACCTCTGTTATAACAACAGGGGATCTCACTGTCACTACCTCTGTTATAACAACAAGGGATCTCACTACCACTACCTCTGTTATAACAACAGGGGATCTCACTGTCACTACCTCTGTTATAACAACAGGGGATCTCACTGTCACTACCTCTGTTATAACTACAGGGGATCTCACTGTCACTACCTCTGTTATAACAACAGGGGATCTCACTACCACTACCTCTGTTATAACAACAGGGGATCTCACTACCACTACCTCTGTTATAACTACAGGGGATCTCACTGTCACTACCTCTGTTATAACAACAGGGGATCTCACTGTCACTACCTCTGTTATAACAACAGGGGATCTCACTACCACTACCTCTGTTATAACAACAGTGGTTGGTGGATGAGATCCCCTGTTACAAAGGGGATCTCAGTGCCACCACTACTGCCTATCTTATTAAGAATAGGGGTTCAATACTAGTCCTTGAAAAAAATAGTAACGAGGCTTAAATAATTTTGTTCAACAACTCCAAACATTAATATTTGCCTGTCATGCTTGGCCGGTTTCATACTGCACGAAAGCTTTAAAATATTTTATTAGTTTATCGATTCAACCATGAAATATTTTATGCATAATTATTCACAACGTCTGTCTTTATTCATACGTGTAGATAATAAAACACTGACTATTTTGTAAAAACATATCATTTAAATTGTATATACACCTGTCACATGTAGTTTGTTTTAGTACAATACTATAATCTAGTAGCTACTATATATCAATTGTATCATGATATGGCTCATTAAAGAAAAGACTGAGTGGGTTACCTTACAGCAGATCATTATTAAAATTCACATTTAAAACATTTTAAACTAAAGTATGGTATCCACCAATGTGTATGTCTTTTAATATACAGTGTTCATGTATTTATTTCATTACCACAAATTTTCAGATTGATAGCTCACTAATGTAGAAATAAAGTAGTTACCGCCTATATGTCATCGAATATAGTCAATGTTCTGTAGTTTAAAACCTTGGGCAAAGTGTGGTAAAATCATTCTTGATATAAAGTTCAAAGATAGATTGACCTACGGGTATATATAAGCCGGGGCACATAAAGCTATTTTAAATGTTGAGTTACCTCCCCTAATATGTCTTGTAAAGTTATCTGATCAAGTTATCATATATATTTGATTGCTTTATTTCATTTTTTTTTATGTGTTCCATAAATATTCATAGGGAAAAACGTTACGCTACCTGTCTATTGTTCACCAACTTGAAATACAAGGGTGAGACGAAATGAGATCAACAATACAACCAAGCTTGTTGTTTAGGATTGTACAGCTAATAGTGTTATCTGTAAACTAGTATCTAATGCTTCCATTACTAACATAACTATTCATAGTGTGTCTAAATATATTAATTCAGGAATCTTATATTGGCTGTTAAATGTAGTTTCGTTAGTATCAGGTATTCGGTATGTAGTGTTTTCATCACTTAATGAATATCAAAAGTTGCAGCATATCCCTGTATGCCATTGTAGCAACCTGTTGTTATAATATTTCAAATATCAAAGTAATAAAACGATTTCAGAGTAGAATGGGTACATGTTTTATGATGTTGTTATATAAGTATATTACTATATTTCATTGTATAACTACTCCGTCATTCCAGGAATACTGGGGGCGAACAATTTGGAATCTACATATATTTTAAGGAATCATCAGTTATGCTAACGGTCTAACGTGTTGGTACCTCGGGAGTGATAATATGTGCGATAGCCATATAATTCAATAAATTAATTTTAGTATGCTGACCACACAGCAATCGCAAAGATATCGTGAAACATTTTGGTATGGTTGGTAAGTAAGAATGTGAATATACATAGGTGTCACAAGCAGTATTAAATTTTAAGCGTTACATGTCGATGAATACATTCTGTCAACTCCGAAGTAAAATTACAATCTTAAAAGTAATGTTGAAAGATTCTCAGTATGTTGGATTTGTTGATGTAAATGGGTGTATATATAAAGGATGGCCTAAGTATTCCAAAATACACGACAAATCATAAATTGGATCCTATCTACCCTGATTATATAACACCGTAATGTTGGCCTGTGTTAAAACTAATTGCAAAAGTTGTGAGTACAATTTAGTCCCGATCAGGCACTTATCAACATACAACTGACCTCCGTCATCACGATTAAACTCCACCAACGGAAAATGTGACAGATAAAATATATCTAAATATATTGATAACAGCTGGCACCATGTAGGAAAATTACCGTAATAAAATATTCCCATTTTATTGTTCCATCATATTTCCATATATTTAACAGCTACCTGGAGTATTTTTATACATATTCTCTTTTCCACATCCCAGATGTCTGTGCTGTCAATGACATCAATGTGATCCCAAGAAATACGGATCCTCTCGAAATGTCTTCCGAAAACCTAGTAAGTGACCAAGTTAGCGTTTTAATGGTAAAATGTATCATTTTGCAAAGCACATTCATAACAAGTTAAACATTTTTTGTTCAAACTATAAAAATACAAAAAAAAGAAATAAATACGTCTGTACAGGTAATAGCATAATTAATATTTCAAAATTGTTTAAACATTGAGGGATCTTTCTAGTAGACAAGCGTGTAATCTTTTTGTATATACGTTATATAGACATGCCTCGAACATTCGATGATTTACTTGTCTGTACTGTCGTTATCAATACATGACCAATTACATATATATCATATATGTTTACCTAGATCATCGGGGACTCTAAAGGTTTGACCGTCCTGGACACTGCGGTGTTTATTTCTGGGTCCATGGCGGGAACTGGTGTACTGGCTTTACCGAAGGCAATTGATAACATAGGTAATTACATGTATATAAATCGTCACAAATATATCCACAGCACATTCGGATTATTTTCGTATACACAAACATAATTAAATAGAATGCGAACTGCTGCTTATTTATATTTCTAAGTAGATACTACAGAATAATATGTAAGTCTTACCGATTAAGACATTAACGTACCCTGTATGCGTCAAGATGAAAGTTCTGTTATCACAACATCGGTTTTCTTTGCTGATTAAACTCTTTGATAAACTAGTTCTGAATGAGATTGCGCTTGTCTATATACAATTATTTTGTCGTGTACAGAAAAGAGATTATTGGAATGTAGAGGTCCTTTCAGAGGAGTGAAAAAGTTGAACAAGAGGCAGCCAAGTAAATAGTTTTAATGAATATTATTTAATAAAACAGTTGTACCTGCCACAAAGGGGACCTTTTCATCAAGACTAAAACAAAATATTGTATATAAACACCATTTGTTTCGGATCCAAGTGTAACACAATTCATTGTATCATACACTCTGTATAAAGACCACCTGCCTGAAATGGTAATTTTCTCTGCTTCATTTTGTTGTTCTATGACTCTTCGGTGATGCAAGAAGTTCGAAGAGAGGATACCCAGGTAGAAAGATTGGAAAATAAAAATGTGCTAAATCAATCTGCTAAATTATAGATGTGAATAGATAACAGGATATTGTCGAGGAGAGGAAGATCGAGAACTGAATTACACTGAGAGTAAGATCGAGAACAGAATTATACTGAGAGGAAGATCGAGAACTGAAATTTACTGAGAGGAAGATCGAGAACTGAAATTTACTGAGAGGTAGATCGAGAACTGAAATTTACTGAGAGGTAGATCGAGAACTGAATTATACTGAGAGGAAGATCGAGAACTGAAATTTACTGAGAGGAAGATCGAGAACAGAATTATACTGAGAGGAAGATCGAGAACTGAAATTTACTGAGAGGTAGATCGAGAACTGAAATTTACTGAGAGGAAGATCGAGAACTGAATTATACTGAGAGGAAGATCGAGAACTGAAATTTACTGAGAGGTAGATCGAGAACTGAATTATACTGAGAGGTAGATCGAGAACTGAAACTGAGAGGAAGATCGAGAACTGAATTATATTGAGAGGTAGATCGAGAACTGAATTATGCTGAGAGGAAGCTCGAGAACTGAATTATACTGAGAGGAAGATCGAGAACTGAAACTGAGAGGTAGATCGGGAACTGAATTATACTGAGAGGAAGATCGAGAACTGAAACTGAGAGGTAGATCGAGAACTGAATTATACTGAGAGGAAGATCGAGAACTGTCTACCATCTACAACCTAAGAGGATGGTACTAAAGACACAACTATTTACAAATTGAGAGTTAGATATATTACAGCCAAATAAACTCACCTTCGAGGACTTGTCCCCGGCGCTTAGGGCATAAACTGTTGTTACTTAATGTGTTTTGATATAAAATCACTATACGTGTAATCTCGACTTTAAACAATAAATTGGACGTGGCGCAAATATAAAGATTTTTTTATAAGCAATATGACTATATTTGCGTACCTTTAATTCAAAACATTGCGAAAAGCGTATACATGTATATGCATATATAAATGATTGTAAAAGATATCAAATATGTGTCTCGAATGGCCAGTTTGCCTTGATGCCACTGTTTACCACTGTAATATTTAGATGTGGCATACAAGGAGAATGATTGTTTCTGAATACGATTAGTCACAATGTGAAAAGTTTTGAAGTTAAATTTGTATCTATTTAATAGGATGGACGGGACTGATATTAATCGTGCTTTATGCGATTTTATCGACGTATACTAGTGTACTGCTGGGCGAGGCTTGGAACATGGCAGCTGATCTATTCGAGGACTGCAGAGGGCATGTTCAGAACCCTTATCAACTATTGGCGCAGAAAACCTATGGAAAAGTCAGTAGGTTCGTCCAGAACATATCAGCTTATACAAATGACCGATAGAATCTTCCCCTAACTTAGGAACGTGACAGAGAAATATCTTACCAGGAGGCTGTGCCGGAGGTTAGACAATCGAAAATTTCACTTCGAAGTTTGGAGATTTCTTTGTCATGTCCTCATTGTAGGGGGATGATTATATTCTTCCGTCATACTATTTGATTTGCATATGGTCCAAATATTTGAATACTTTTGATCAAATATTGAAGTGCAACACAATATTGACGTGATGTGATTAAACTGTCGCCGTAACGTCATTGTATTCTTACAAAAACGTGTTATCTGTCATTTCCTAGGGATGGACAGAGAAATTACACCATAGGGGTGACAGAGAAATTACACCCCAGGGGTGGACAGAGAAATTACATCCCAGGAGTGACAGAGAAATTACACCCTAGGGGTGGACAGAGAAATTACACCCCAGGGGTGGACAGAGAAATTACATCCCAGGGGTGACAGAGAAATTACACCCTAGGGGATGGACAGAGAAATTACACCCTAGGGGTGGACAGAGAAATTACACCCCAGGGGTGGACAGAGAAATTACCCCCTAGGGATGGACAGAGAAATTACACCTAGGGATGGACAGAGAAATTACACCCCAGGGGTGACAGAGAAATTACATCCCAGGGGTGGACAGAGAAATTACACCCCAGGGGTGGACAGAGAAATTACATCCCAGGGGTGACAGAGAAATTACATCCCAGGGGTGACAGAGAAATTACATCCTAGGGGTGGACATAGAAATTATATCCAGGGATGGACAGAGAAATTACACACCAGGGGTGACAGAGAAATTACACCCCAGGGGTGACAGAGAAATTACACCCCAGGGGTGACAGAGAAATTACATCCCAGGAGTGACAGAGAAATTACATCCTAGGGGTGGACATAGAAATTATATTCCAGGGATGGACAGAGAAATTACACCCTAGGGGTGGACAGAGAAATTACACCCTAGGGATGGACAGAGAAATTACACCCCAGGGGTGGACAAAGAAATTACACCCTAGGGGTGGACGTAGAAATTACATCCCAGGGGTGGACAGAGAAATTACACCCTAGGGGTGGACAGAGAAATTACACTCTAGGGGTGACAGAGAAACTACATCCCAGGGGTGGACAAAGAAATTACACCCTAGGGGTGGACAAAGATATTACACCCTAGGGGTGGACGTAGAAATTACAACCCAGGGGTGACCGTGAAATTACACCCTAGGGGTGACCGTGAAATTACACCCTAGGGGTGACAGAGAAATTACATCCTAGGGGTGGACATAGAAATTACACCCCAGGGGTGGACAGAGAAATTACATCCTAGGGGTGGACATAGAAATTACACCCCAGGGGTGGACAGAGAAATGTTGAAAAGTTAAAACTGGAGACAAATCTATGAACTAAAAATAATTGAACATCAGTAATACTATGGGTTGTATACGTATTCTAACTGTCTATTTATCTATTTACAGATATACAGTATCATTTTGTGTTTACGTTAGCATCTTTGGATCAACTGTTGTGATATTGTTGGTAATCGCCGATAACTTGGAAATCCTAGTACGAGATCTAGGATATAGCATCTCAAAATGTTATTGGCTTTTGGTTATTGTTGGATGTTTAACACCTGTATCTTGGCTCGGAACGCCGAAGGACTTTTGGTAAAAATTTGAATACATATGATAGCATTATAAGGCAGGCTCGTCCATTTAAAACCATGTGCAAGTATCGATATTAAAATATTTCGAATAAAATAACTTTGATTTTTATGATATTGCGATGTCATACTTTTATCTGCACGTGTGAGCAGTTTTTATAATTCATTTTATAACGCAACGATAATAATCAGTCACAGTACTTAATCCAGACTCCCAAAATATGTTATGGCTTTATAGTCATTGTAGAATTTAATAGTTATGATGTTGCGATGCATACATTTCCAGTTTTTTACGCAGTATAATTTGGGCTAGATCCAATATGTTAAACTACAAACATTGAACGTATTCTAGTATAGTCAGAAGTCAGTGTAGTTTGTGTATGCTGTTCCAATGAAAGATCTTTATTCAGTGTTTCGTCTACTCAAAGACATGCTGGTTCACAATTAATATGTAAAGCGTTGCTTGGTACTTTGAAATCTGATCTGAAAGCGTTTTGTAATAGTTTCTGTGTTATATTTAAGGTGGATGGCTTATGGTGCTGTAGTAACCACAGTAATCTGTGTTGTCGCCGTAGTGATCAACTGTTTCTTGGATGCTTCCAATCAGCCGAGCGTCCAACATCAAGAACCTGACTTACAGAAGATTAGCCTAGGAATAGGCATACTTATATTCGTAAACGGGATTCATTCTCTCTCTCTTACGTTTCAAATAGACATGAGGAGACCGAAAGATTTTAAATCAGCTACCACCATTGGCAACATAAGTAAGTAAATGCATACAGCACAGACATAATTTTCTACTGTATATAAATGTGTTAATTTAAGCGGGTTAATATTTCGCAGTTGTCCAAGTCAGATCTGGTTCTGCAGTAAACATACATAGTTATATAATGCGTTCATTTCACGCTATATTTAATGAATCACAGTGAATATTACCAAGTACACAGTATATATATCACGTTATAGCATTGAATAAGCATGTTTATAGGGCGGTCACATAAATAAATCCCTTGAAAATATTGTTCTTTGTAATAAAGATTAAAGATATGATATTGGCAAGTACATTTTCAGGATAAGTTCATATTCAGACCTGCTTTACAGAAGGAGCATGGTTGACGCTAAATATAGCTGTTATTACAGCATTATTTCAACTTAATAGCTATTTCTAATAAACGCTTTCCCTGTGCTATTGTCTTTCTTTTTTGCTATGATGTAAAATAACACAAAAACAAACCAATCACTTGACTAGAGTTCAGTAGTTTCATACGACTAGGAAAACAAGAATTCAAAGAAATAAAATGCGTGAATATGTTAATTCTTGATCTAGTCATGAAAATATAGATAAAATATGACGTTTGGGTTTCAAATTTTATTATGTAATATTGTTAGTTATGTTAGTGTAATTTAGTTGTGAGAATGAGCAGCCCCTAAGAATGCCAAAACATTTAATAATTAATATGAGCCTGAGCAAGTTATTGGTTCCATTCATATAAATTGACTTTCATACTGTTTTGTTATGTTATGTATAAAATGTATATTTAGCTTATTAAATATTTGTTTATACACAACATTTAAAAACCCCGTCACAGTCTTTATGTTAGTTAGTATCTATTTCTAACCTCGCACCTTTGATCACATGACGTTGTTGACCAACGGAATTGCGTTATGGGGATAGCGCCTCCTGCATTCATTTTCAAGCAGTGTGATTATTTGTAGCAGCAGTGTTTTATTCATCATCCACCATCGGCCCCACCTCCACCTTTAAGAATTTGCAGTTTTCTTTACTGTTGTTTGGGTATAATTGTCCATATTATATTATAATTACCTTTTAATATTTATATACTGTTGTTTTGTTTTGATTATATGTACTTTTATGTATATATGTTGTTGTTATTATATGTGTTTACTTATAATATTTCTATTTATTCCGTTTTTTAAAAACTTGTTTAGGGCTCGTTTGTTTAGGGGTAGGTAAGGCCTCATGGTGAGACAACACCTGGCCAGCTGGTCTGAGCATTGGATAAACCTACCTCCCTTGATTCAGGTTGGGGCAGCCGGCTCGCAGCACCTCATCGTACATCTGTTGATTTTAAGCTTTAATTGATTCTATTACATTTGTCGTCACACGTTGGTTTTGTTTTTTTTTTTTTTTTGCTGCTCTTCTTATTACGGAATATTTATAGAGGATCTTACTCAAAGTAATACATTTATTACACGCCGTGTTATTATCACTCTGAGTTTATTCGATATGTAAATTCGGGGAATTTCTTGCCCCCAATTCATTATATCATATTTTGTGTATTTATTTCTTATGTAGATTAAGCTACTTGGGATCGCTCAAGCTCGGGGGCCGCCCCGTCTGAAACAGTTTTAGCAGAGCCGCCTGCTTTAGCTTCCAACTGCTTACTCTGTGGCTTGAGGTCGCTCAAGCTAGGTTTACCTCCTTTCTATATTCAGTCATAGCTAGCTATGCTTATGATCGCTCAAGCTTGGGGGTTGCATGCCCCAATAGTATCATTAATATTTTAATTGTTTAGGTGTATCTTTTTAGTAGTGAGTCAAATTTTATTATGTAATATTGTTAGTTGTGTTGATGTAATTTAGTTGTAAGAATTAGCAGCCCCGGGCTGTTGATTAATAAGGTTTTTTTTCTATTTGTTTTATTTTTAATCATTTTAATATGACACAAATACAATATGACACATTCATCCATCCTTTCATCATCATCATCATCATCATCATCATCATCATCATCATCATCATACACGAATCAAACACAACGATGTCCATCATCTTCATAACACCATCATCATTCTGCATAATAATCATCATCAACGTCATAACATCATCATTTTACAATGTCAAAAAAGCATGGTCTGGATGACTGATGTTGTAACATACGTTATGTACATTTGTAAGGAAAATAAAGAGCATATGCACCATCAGGGTCAAGAGAATATGGTTGAAATTAGTTTATATGAAAATATCGTAAATGCAGAGTTGAATCAAAATTAAACAGCTAGGAAATCAATAAGCCTCTTCCATTTCTTCTATTCATTATCAAATGTCAATGTTTCCTTCTTTATTGGTTGCAATATATTTTTGCATAGTATAAAAGATAGAAAAAATAAGTGCCTTTAAGCTTAGCATTCTACATGTATGTTGACATTTGGTTTTATAGATATAAGATTTTATGATAATTAAAATATCATTGTCAAGACTGTTATCAGCAACACTTTCATTGTCAGCGGACAGCCCAAAAAGAAAACTAATTTTATTGAATGAAAAAAGAATGAGAAGAGCCTCTAAAACAAATTCCAAATTTTCAAAAAACTTTTGGACTTGAGAGCATTCCCACATAATATAGACTATAGTTTCTCTCTCTAAATTACAAAAAGAACAGTTTGGATTATTTGATAGTCGTATTTTGAGCATGACGAATTTGTTGTAAGTATATGCTGTACTATTCTGTACTAGAACCATTGTAATTTGGTATTTCTAGTCGCTGAAAAAGAATGTCGATAAACTGTTCTTCAATCAGAATCATCTAATTATAATAATTCTTCCCAACTTTTTTCTACCTGCTGGAATTGCACATTTTTAACCATAATATTATATTAATCCAGGGTCCCTTTCCTGTTTTGTGTTTAATCCATAGAAATGGCTAAATTCTTGAAATGTTTAACAAGTACAAGAAGCAAAATCTTTCAAAAGGTCTTCACTACCGTGACACCTCTGTTATACCAATCCTCATAGATATATATAATCTTTTTGCCAACAGGCAAATCCCTATTAAACCATAAAGTAATTTTCCAAATATTCCTAATGTTATATCTTTTCGTTAAACCTTATCCAAGCCGATAAACCATCCTTCCAGAAGATAGTCCTGTTTTGGTTTAGTGAAACATCGTGTATTACTATTCCTTGAATAGACCCCAGGCACAATCGGTGACATGTCACTCTTTTCCTTCCACTGAAAATACACTGCCAATGTAATGTATGTTAATCAGGTTGCATACAGATATTGATGACGTCTGTTTATTGTTCACAGTTACATTCTTGGTGTATATATTGCCATCGATCAGTGGTTACTTTGTCTACGGAAAGAATCTGGATGATAACATACTAAACAACCTTCCGTACGGGGCTCTTTACTACACTGTGTTCATTTCATCACGTTACATCTACTGTTGGCTGCCACCTCCAGTATCAACCCTATCCTGCAGGACGTTGAGCTGGTGTTCCATGTACCACAAGGCGAGTTCTTTACTTCTCAAAATCATTATTGTTATATATCGTTTTGGGTTGTCAGTATTTTTTACGACAAAATAGTCAGTTCAACAGCCTTCTCCGAACTCCGTCATATTGTAGTATCACTGCTGCAATTATACCGTATACCTTACAGGTAGTGAAGTAAGAAACCAACAGTCAAAATAAATGTTCTAGGATATGTTTTGGTGTTATACCCCTTCCTCCGCATCACTGAATGCCTGTCTGTCTGACTATCAAATGTGTCTGTCTGGCTATCATATGTGTCTGTCTGACTATCATGTGTCTGTCTATCTGACTATCATATGTGTCTGTCTGACTATCATATGTGTCTGTCTGGCTATCATGTGTGTCTGTCTGACTATCATGTGTCTGTCTGTCTGACTATCATATGTGTCTGTCTGTCTGACTATCATATGTGTCTGTCTGACTATCACATGTGTCTGTCTGTCTGACTATCATATGTGTCTGTCAGGCTATCATATGTGTCTGTCTGGCTATCATGTGTCTGTCTGTCTGACTATCATGTGTCTGTATATCTGACTATCATATGTGTCTGTCTGTCTGACTATCATATGTGTCTGTCTGACTATCATATGTGTCTGTCTGACTATCATATGTGTCTGTCTGACTATCATATGTGTCTGTCTGTCTGACTATCATATGTGTCTGTCTGTCTGACTATCATATGTGTCTGTCTGACTATCATATGTGTCTGTCTGACTATCATATGTGTCTGTCTGTCTGACTATCATATGTGTCTGTCTGTCTGTCTGACTATCATATGTGTCTGTCTGACTATCATATGTGTCCGTCTGGCTATCATATGTCTGTCTGTCTGACTATCATATGGGTCTGTCTGAATATCATATGCGTCTGTCTTTGTCTGTCTGTCTGACTATCTTATGTGTCTGCCTGACTATCATATGTGTCTGTCTATCATATGTGTCTGTCTAACTATCATATGTGATTGTCTAACTATCATATGTGTCTGTCTGTCTGACTATCATATGTGTCTGTCTGTCTGACTATCATATGTGTCTGTCTGTTGACTATCATGTGTCTGTCTAACTATCATATGTGTCTGTCTGTCTGACTATCATATGAGTCTGTCTGTCTGACTATCATATGTGTCTGTCTAACTATCATATGTGTCTGTCTGTCTGACTATTATTTATCTGTCTGTCTGACAATCATATATGTCTGTCTAACTATCATATGTCTGTCTGTCTGACTATCATATGTGTCTGTCTGACTCTCATGTGTCTGTCAGTCTGACTATCATATGTGTCTGTCTGCCTATCATATGTGTCTGTCTATCATATGTGTCTGCCTGACTATCATGTGTCTGTCTGTCTGACTATCGTATGTGTCTGCCTGACTATCATGTGTCTGTCTGCCTGAATATCATGTGTCTGTCTGACTATCATATGTGTCTGTCTGTGTGTCTCTGTCTCTGTCTGTCTCTGTCTGTCTCTCTCTGTCTCTCACTGTCTCTCTCTCTGTGTGTCTCTCTCTCCATGTGATTAAGCTCTAATTCCATAATGTTTATCGGAGTTATGGCCCTTGGCGTATTGTGTCCTTTGATGCCACAAACTGAAACAGTCCTTGTTGTAATGGCTAATTATCTTGGAAACAGTTTTGTGTATACATATGGACATTGGGGTATTGAAAGCATGGATTTTAGTCAAACAGCTGACAAGTATAAGAGGTCATGGGGTCAAATGCCGAAGGTCATGTCATGGTGACCAGGTCACTATACACGTTTTGTGTAATGGCCAATAGATCTTCAGATCTTGGATCAGTTTCATTCAAGTGGTGTTTCCGGTATCTTTACTATGGAAACATAATGGGTGCTCCTGTTTGGTCAAAATTGAGATATTATCAAATGAAGCTGAAAATATTGATATGTAAGGGTTTTCAGGGATAGCAAATACAAAAGTACCCATTTACAAAATAGATTTAATTTAGTTGCTATGGTCGCAATGGCTGAGTTGCAGGGGTATAATTTAGCACGTCCATAAATGACCATGGCTGTTAAGCAAAATAAACCAACTAAAGCAAAGGAAATATGAACCGCAATAATAACCAAGTCATTGCAGTCTAAGGACAGTTTACAAGGTCTGTCAGATGGGTCGTAAAATGTATGATGCACAATTTGAGGCATCAATCTTATTTCTAACTTTTTAATTACAGATTTTACCTGGAAGAGGTGTGTCAGCCGGTCCATTGTATTCTTGTGTATGTTATTTGTGTCGGAGACTATACCCAAGTTTAGCTCCTTACAATCCTTGATAGGAGGGTCCGCGTATGTAATATTATGTATTATTTGCCCTGTACTGTTCCACACCAAGATGTGCCAAATCAAGGCTGCCGTGAACGCTCAGACCAATAATGGCAGCATGGAAATGAGTTTTTTGAAAGATCATGAAGAGTAAGTGAATGGTAGCAACCATTACATTTGATCCAATTATAAATGTTAGATAGAACAACAGGGAATAATAATAAGGAATAGTCAACCTATTATAATAATTTACTATAAATATATGTACAAATATAGTGAAACCTGACTTTA
Source organism: Pecten maximus (assembly GCF_902652985.1). Taxonomy (NCBI): domain Eukaryota; kingdom Metazoa; phylum Mollusca; class Bivalvia; order Pectinida; family Pectinidae; genus Pecten; species Pecten maximus. The sequence continues at coordinate 36,747,003 of NC_047019.1, forward strand.
CCGATAACTGGTTTTAACGACATCCTGTAATATATGACCATACCAGACAGAACGGTGACATGCCCACTTACATTTCCGACAATGACCTATACAATGTAGTCACATCTGACACACTGACTCGGTCTCATATAGTTTTGATAAAGTCAAGTTTCAGTGTGGACAATATCCATTTCATTAATCAAAATATATTGTACATGGAATATCATATTTGAGATTCAGTACCATTCGTGCATAATTTGAGATAATTTATATGACAAAATGATTTACTTTGACAGATTCTTTGTGTTGTAGAGTAATACCACTGTGGAGGCGAGTGATGAACTACGAGATTATTGGTTTAGGTTTGGTGTTTGGTGTTGTTACCTCTGTTTCCGCCTTCATCAACATTGTCAGTCCCAACTCGTTCTCCGTGCCCTGTTATGTCAGTGTGATCAGCACGTGAGCGATTATCTACGTCATAACAGTAGTTAATTACAATAAATGATACTGACTAGAAGATTTAGTACAACACGGAGAAAGACCACAAGTCGTAAGGACGATGACCGCATCAATGTCCCTTCAGATCGTGCCGGTAGATAACCCGAGTTTCCTCTGGCCCTAACACCAGACTTAGACATTCTGACAGAGAGATGTCTGATGTATGACTAAAGCACACTACCAAATGAAAACGTGGAACTCCCAGACACCCTTTTGTGTTCCTAAGATTTTGAAGCAGACAAATAAATCAGGTATGACACCTACCTTACGTACACGGATACGTTGATTATTGTTTATCCATTAGACCTGTTTAGTCCCATATTGATGTTCTTTTCGATCCGTCAGAAAGTTTTGTGTCAGGGTCAAATGAATCTAGGACTAGCCAGTAGATGCGTGTAGTGGTCGTTATTTGACGAGGTAGTAAACAACTGTTATTTTTTAACTGATACACGTGGTATTTTGTTTAAAGGAAGGAATAAAATACTAAATACATATAAAGATTCATATTTTGTATAAGTTTTGCATTTTGCCTTTTTACAATGTATGTTCTTGAAAGATAACAATGAAGCACAAAGTATAGATTCATATTTTATTTTAATCAGCATAACGCCTTCAGTGACCATTTCGTTTTATTACATTATGTTGTAATGAAATGTCCACGGAACTACATTATATGGTCCCGGAAAACCTTTAGAATTCCATGAACACCTAGTTTAACCAGATGATTTTTCTGGATTTAATAATAAGTCGATTACTTTTTCTGAACATCCTTTGAAAGGATATATTCGTCAACCTTCTTATAAAATTATATTAAAAACATCTTATATGCAAACATATCTGTTATCAAACACGCTCTCAAAACTGCTTACAAAAATCATATCTAATGTACATATAATTTATATACACAACATGCACCGCTCCTTATAGATACAATTCAAATTCTGTTATTGCATTAAGGTTGACAGTTCATCTGAATACAAATACACGATACATTTTGTGTACGCGTGCCGCGTACACAAAATGTATCGTGTATTTGTATAACTTATGGATGATTCATGTTTTACTCAAATTATTTGCCTCGTAAACAAACTGGTGTTTTTCGTCCAATAGTATATTTTTATAGCAGTCATTTCTACTCACAAGAGGTCATGGAAACGAATTCATCCGAATCTCCAATTCCATTAAACAAAGAGAGTGAAGAGGCTAATATGTGATGTCAAATGCATGCCAAAAATGTGATTAACTATATAATTAATAATCAAAATATTGACTTATCACTGTTACGTAGATGTTTTAACAGTGTTATTTTAGCGGTTTTTTTTACTGCAAGCATTTTGAGTAGGCTAATTCATGGTTGCACTATAACCTATTTATTTGACAGCGCCAAAATATTTACAGTATATCTCCATGACTTTTACAGAAAGTATTAAACAAACGTAAACGCACATTTAACGCACACAATTTAATTGGTAGCTGTTGACATAGAATTAAATACTGAAACATTAATTGGTAGATGTGGGCATAGAATAAAATATTGAAACATTTATTGGTAGATGTCGACATAGAATTAAATATTTGAACATTAGTTGGTAGCTGTTGACATAGAATTAAATACTGAAACATTAATTGGTACATGTAGCTGTCGACATAAAAATATCAAAACATTACTAGGTAGGTGTCGACAGGTGAATATCAAAAAACATATTTACTATAACGAAACAGAACATTGAAAGGGACTTTCATATATAAAAAAAACCCAACATTTTTTTAAAATATTGTTGTGTTTGGTAAATAGTCTGTATTCACACAAATGCAATCTGGTAAACGCTACGTTTAATATTATCTTTATAACACATTCGTCGTTGCATACAATATTGACATACAAAATGCACATACACACTGACCATCACCAAATTATAACTTTTTACCCCCAAGTAGCATTCTTCTCGAGCAGTTACATCTTCGCTTGCCAAGAGTTACGATCTGCCTACTCTTCAAAAATTAGGAGGAACGTAACCCTTGGCTAGTGAAGATGGGGCAGTGAGAAATTACTGTATCTTTTCTTGTTATATAAAAGCTAATTATATAAGGTTTCTATATGATTAAATTTGAAGTAAACTGCACAAGCCATAAACATCAATAATGTATATGGATGGTTGATATATCCTTAACAACGTTAACGTCACTAGTTTTGTTGGAATAATGGTTGACCTTTCTGACAAATTGAATTAATTTCAGAGTTTTGTTTATCGACATCCCTGGGTCATGATATCCAGTACAATGTGTATTTAATCATGAGTACATGGCTTTATAAAAAACTTTTGTTGAGAGTAAATAAAACAATTACATGTATTAATTATGACAAATGTATTTGAGGGTAACAAAAAAAGGTCAACATGTCTCAGAAAGAAAAAACAATGACAAAAACAAAGAGAAAATAAATAGCAATCAAAACAGCATAAGGTACTAATTAGTTGAGACATCCGTGTAAAAATATTGTTCCGGAGGTTACAGAAAACTTCCTTATTCGTCTGTTGACAGACGGATTACATAAAGGCTAGGTGCATGTATTTCAATTGGTATATCTCACCTAACATTGAAGGCAAACTTTATTAAATCTGTAACATTTAAAGTCTGAGAAATCTATCTAATGCTTTAACTTGTTTGACATTTTGTAGACTCTAGTTTCTTGTTCTTAGACAAACTCATATCCACGGACGCGTACTTTAAAAGTCCTAGGGGTCGTATCAAAGTGAAATATTTATGTTTGTTAAAATTGTGTATATGTGCATATAACATAAAGATGAGACAAACGAACAGTATAATATAGAATTATATTCACTGGCACTTGAACGTTTCGAAATCACTTCACACGGTACTTTCAAACTACTGTATATAAATAGGTCAATACAAATTATCTGGTTACATTGTAAGTAAGAGAATTTAGTTCACTTTCCGCTAAGGAGAAAGTGGTATGGGTGGTCGGTAGCAAAAAAGACACAGAGTCACCTTCCCAACCACGTTAGTTTTCCGTAGGGAGGAAACCGTTCCTCCCATATTAAGCCCCTTCCCGTGCTTCCATTGAGGCCAACAAGGGTGATTAATATGTAACTCGATATAACTTAAGGAATCGATTTAAACAGCGTCAATATTGAACATCCTAACAAATGTCAGAGAGCTGACAACCAAACGGAGGAGAAAGTAAACATAACTACGGAGCTTGTACCATATTTTAGAGCATTAGGGGAAACTCCAGATATAAATGCCACATTGAATATCTACAACGCCGCTGTAATGACAGTACTGTACTCGAAGAACTTAAGAGTCCTGGTTAATCCCACGATACCGGATACGAACACGGCATTCAGTATCGCCAAGGACCAATGTCAAATTGAATTAAGATTGTTAATAGGACGTTAAACAAAATAAACCAAACCAAACCAAACCATAGGATACAGAACTGTCCCCAGCCATATAATACACAGTCCATAGGATACAGAACTGTCCCCAGCCATATAATACACAGTCCATAGGATACAGAACTGTCCCCAGCCATATAATACACAGTCCATAGGATACAGAACTGTCCCCAGCCATATAATACACAGTCCATAGGATACAGAACTGTCCCCAGCCATATAATACACAGTCTACAGGATACAGAACTGTCCCCAGCCATATAATACACAGTCCATAGGATACAGAACTGTCCCCAGCCATATAATACACAGTCCATAGGATACAGAACTGTCCCCAGCCATATAATACACAGTCTACAGAACTGTCCCCAGCCATATAATACACAGTCCATAGGATACAGAACTGTCCCCAGCCATATAATACACAGTCCATAGGATACAGAACTGTCCCCAGCCATATAATACACAGTCTACAGGATACAGAACTGTCCCCAGCCATATAATACACAGTCCATAGGATACAGAACTGTCCCCAGCCATATAATACAGTCTACAGGATACAGAACTGTCCGCAGCCATATAATACACAGTCCATAGGATACAGAACTGTCCCCAGCCATATAATACACAGTCCATAGGATACAGAACTGTCCGCAGCCATATAATACACAGTCCATAGGATACAGAACTGTCCCTAGCCATATAATACACAGTCTACAGGATACAGAACTGTCCCCAGCCATATAATACACAGTCTACAGGATACAGAACTGTCCCCAGCCATATAATACACGGTCTACAGGATACAGAACTGTCCCCAGCCATATAATACACGGTCCATAGTATACAGAACTGTCCCCAACCATATAATACACAGTCCATAGGATACAGAACTGTCCCCAGCCATATAATACACAGTCTACAGGATACAGAACTGTCCCCAGCCATATAATACACCGTCCATAGGATACAGAACTGTCCCCAGCCATATAATACACAGTCCATAGGATACAGAACTGTCCCCAGCCATATAATACACATGTCTAACCAAGACACTTTTAGAATATTGGCGGAAGATAGCCGCGAACAACAAAACTGAAACTAGCAACATCTACACCACAATCACAGAGAAAGCATCTCAAGACGAACAAGGCACGGCAATGGGAATGAATACGGCACCGAACTATACGATAATATTCATAGACTTTTGGGAGAGGAAGTTTTTGTTTTTGTCTACATGTTCTAAAATTCCTTTAGTATAGTGTAGATACATCGATGATGTTTTTTCATTTGGACCCATTCATGAGAGGACCTTTCCTCCATCTTGGATTCAATGAACTCGTGTCACGCTACTGTTAAACTAACCACAGAAACAAGTACCACGTCAGTGGACTTTTTAGACACCACGTACTGTTTTCTTATGAGAAGACAACTCTCTAGGCACTAAAATGTATAATAAACCCACCAATGCTTTCATGTACTTGGATTATGGGAGTTGCCAGTGCCAGCCTAAACACCAGAAGAACAATATAACATTTGCACAAGTATTACGAGTGAGTTAGATATTTAGTGAAGATACCGATTATGAAGAGGAGTGTAAAGAGTTATTAAAAAGACTCATAAACAGAGCATACGCTAGGAATTTAATTTTGGAACATTTTAATTTTAGAATGAACATTTTAATTCTATAATGAATATTTTAATTCTATAATGAATATTTATTTAATTTTTGTTTATTATAGTGTATATAGTATATACATGTAGTTGCATTGATTGTACACTGTTAACGGATGATTACCTCCCCTTATAACAATAAGCATCACATGATATGTGTACCACTTTGAGGGTACTTCAGGGGTTAGGATTGTTGTATCTTTGCACTGACAAACCGTAAATGGCAAAACCGGTCGACAAGAAATAAAAGTTTATAAGCTTACGTATGTTTTTCGAAGCTGTTGAATGTTGAGAAACACTCCTTCCTGATGTCTTCGTTGTTGGGTCGCACTTATTACTAAATCAATGTTTGATTTAAGGGAGAAAGTAATAAGTTAAATGCCTTGAAATAAAGAAAATCGCCGCTGGATATTATAAACAGAATCACTTAAGATTTATGTATTACATATACAAATAAATGTACATCTTTATATAGTCGATGGCCATTACATCCCTTTCCAGAGAAAGGTGACAACAATGTTTACAATTATGGTTGATGGCACATTCTTTTCCCGAGAAATTAGGCAATATTACACGGTTTATGGAACATTAAATCACAATGTTAGTGTGGCCCATTCTTTGACTTCCTCGGATGCCGTTATTTCTCGAAGTTCTAGGTATCTGCGACTATTTTCCTCTGTGCTCTCTAAGAAATAGCGATAGTTCACCATCATACCACATGACTGGTTGATACCACGCATTGACATGTCACCTAGCCAGTTAATTCTCCAGAGGACAGCACCATTACTTAAGTGGAAATTCGCTGAAATAAAAAAAAAATACATCTCACTGCTATTATAAAATTGACAGAGGTATCAGCTTTAGAAGGTAATCATATAAATTTGACTCTTAGTTGAACATTTTCTGAACACATAACAACAGTGTGCACATAACAATATATGTAACCAATAAACAGGAGCAATATATACCTTGTATATGGTATTACAATTATTGTCTATACTAGTACTCTCTTTCCCTTAATTGATAATAATTTGAACCTAGCTATCATTAAAGTTTCAAAACTTTATTTCAAAACTCTTTCTTCAGATGCCAGAGTATTTGTGTTTTCAATAGTATATAGTATAGTCTCAGGCTAATGGTATAACGTCAACATCAGGGAGATATCATCAAAGTCAATGTTGACGTCAACATCAGGGAGATATCATCAAAGTCAATGTTGACGTCAACATCAGGGAGATATCATCAAAGTCAATGTTAACGTCAACATCAGGGAGATATCATCAAAGTCAATGTTGACATCAACATCAGGGAGATATCATCAAAGTCAATGTTAACGTCAACATCAGGGAGATATCATCAAAGTCAATGTTAACGTCAACATCAGGGAGATATCATCAAAGTCAATGTTGACTGCAGCTAAAAATGTTTCACCTTATTTTTTGTTATCTCCTTTTCTATGTATGCAAGTATTTCCATTGAAATTGATTCACTATAGGGTTTTTGCACAAAGAACTCCAATGCTAAGATTCAGATACTGTACATGCATGTACATTTGCATCACTATTAGGTTGAAAATCTGTGTCAATGCCCTGTGATTAATCTTTCTGCTTTACAATCAATACATCCATAGATCTCTGTGACAAAGGCGTTTTATTCAGGAAACATAAAAATATATATCATGAAAAAGACTACAACATGAATGTCCCAGCCCCTATGTTACAATGCAACAAAGGATCATTGAGCTTTTAACTTCAAATTACTACCACAATGTGATCAGGTATAGAATTTGATATAACAATACTATATATACTAGATCTATTCAGGTGTTCTCGAGATACATTGATGGCAGAATGTGACAGAACGCAATGAGACATCATTGGAAGTGATACAACAGGAAATGATACAACAGGAAATGATACAACAGGAAGTAATACAACAGGAAGTGATACAACAGGAAGTGGTACAACATGAAGTGGTACAATAGGAAATGATACAATAGGAAATGATACAAAAGGAAATGATACAATAGGAAGTGATACAACAGGAAGTGATACAATAGGAAATGATACAACAGGAAGTGATACAACAGGAAGTGGTACAACAGGAAGTGACACAATAGGAAATGATACAACAGGAAATGATACAATAGGAGTAATACAACAGGAAATGATACCATAGGAAATGGTACAACAGGAAGTGACACAACAGAAAGTGATACAATAGGAAATGATACAACAGGAAGTGATACAACAGGAAGTAATAAAACAGGAAGTGATACAACAGGAAGTGATACAACAGGAAGTGGTACAACATGAAGTGGTACAATAGGAAATGATATAATAGGAAATGATACAACAGGAAATGATACAATAGGAATTGATACAACAGGTAGTGATACAATAGGAAATGATACAACAGGAAGTGATACAACCAGAAGTGATACAATAGGAAGTGATACAACCAGAAGTGATACAATAGGAAATGATACCATAGGAAGTAATACAACAGGAAATGATACCATAGGAAATGATACAACAGGCAGTAACACAACAGGAAGTGATACAATAGGAAATGATACAACAGGAAGTGATACAACAGGAAGTGGTACAACAGGAAGTGATACAAGATGAAATGATACAATAGGAAATGATACAACAAGAAATTATATAATAGGAAATGATACAACAGGAAATGATACAATAGTAAATGATACAACAGGAAGTGATACAACGGGAAATGATACAACAGGAAGTAATACAACAGGAAATAATACAACAGGAAGTGGTACAACAGGAAGTGATACAACAGGAAGGGATACAATAGGAAATGATACAACAGAAAGTGATACAACGGGAAATGATACAACAGGAAGTAATACAACAGGAAATAATACAACAGGAAGTGGTACAACAGGAAGTGATACAACAGAAAGGGATACAATAGGAAATGATACAACAGAAAGTGATACAACGGGAAATGATACAACAGGAAGTAATACAACAGGAAATAATACAACAGAAAGTGGTACAACAGGAAGTGATACAACAGGAAGGGATACAATAGGAAATGATACAACAGGAAGTGATACAACGGGAAATGATACAACAGGAAATAATACAACAGGAAGTGGTACAACAGGAAGTGATACAACAGAAAGGGATACAATAGGAAATGATACAACAGGAAGTGATACAACGGGAAATGATACAACAGGAAGTAATACAACAGGAAATAATACAACAGGAAGTGGTACAACAGGAAGTGATACAACAGGAAGGGATACAATAGTAAATGATACAACAGGAAGTGATACAATGGGAAATGATACAACAGGAAGTAATACAACAGAAAGTTGTACAACAGGAAGTGATACAACAGGAAGGGATACAATAGGAAATGATAAAACAGGAAGTGATAAAACAGACAGACATGGGGAGCACAGTGTTCTCATCCCTGTATGATATAGGCATAATCATCAGATTAATTCTCCTGTATCAATGTACATCTCCTTGACCTTTTCTATTTTCATTATTAACAGTAAAAATGTATTATGGAGTTCATATATCCTGTCTATGACTTTCTTACTCTTCAAATAAATAGATAAGCAATCTTCCAGAGTAGACAGTACTGGTATAAAATATCACACTTTCCAATAGGTTTGAGATCGACACCACCACAGAAAGTTTTTAACAATAATTTGTACATACCTACTGGATTAAGGGCATATCCTCGTCGTTTTTCTGTGTACAGATACCGAGCACAAAGTCGTGTTAAAGGTCCTTCTAAAACCTGACACACATGTTCATTAGACACCCAGGTGTGATTTTGTAATACTCCCTTTAATACAGTCATCATGTTAGCATTCTCTGGTTCCACAATTTCACGTAGTTTCTCAATTTCTGACTGGTACAACAGCGGTTGGTCTACACATTCAGACAGACCTGTGTACCACAAATCATACAGCAATCAAAATCTTCATAGGAAAGTACCGATCAAAAAACACATACTCTGATAAAACATGTTCCTTATCTTGGTAATAAGAAATAACTGAAAACATTTCCAAAAAAGGATTCTTATGAAGTCAATATACAAAACTCTACAAATCTTGTTTACGTATAGTGCAGAATTTGACCCGCCAAAAATTTTACTACAAGCATTAAAAAATTTCAAAAACTAATAATAACAATTTTTGTCTGATGATCCCAGAAAATTTCTTTAAGTCATGTACATCCCCGCTCATATTCATATGCAAACAATTAGGGGCTATGACAATATAAACATGTAAACATGAGCCAAAGCTTTTATCAAAGAATGATATTATGCTTTGGGGAAATGTACATGTACCCTGCAGAAGAGTTCAAAGACCAGTGATCAATTAAGGTGACCTTTGACCTGAACCCTGAAATCTTTTCCAATGACACCAGAATATGATCAGTTTTAGAACGGGATGTAATGATACTTTATGTAAATTTAAACCAAATTTGTTGAAGATTCTAAAGATATGGCATTGATTTTAAAATGTGTCCAGTGCAGAATGGGGTCACAGGTGACCTTTCACCCTTTAACTTTGACGAATGACCACTAGAATGTGAACAGGTGTAGAATATATGAACCTTATCTATTCATGGTTCTGAGATAGGTCAATGATTCAGAATGCCCTGGGACAGGAAGGGTAAGGATGGACAGACATGGGCATCAGTGTATGCCTCCTCCCTCCATAAAATGGCAAAAAAACCCCATTTATTTTCTATTATTGTGAACTTACTTTCAGCTTTCTGAGACTTGTTGATCTCCATAATAAGCCAGTCCTTGAAACCAGGTATGGGAGAAAGGCTGGAAAACTTTTGGATTGATGGAAACTCCACTTGAAGTTCTTGAACTGCTTTTTTGATTAGATAATTACCTAGGTCAACACTTTGTAAACCTGTCAAAATCATTAATCAATTAATGTAAATCAGAAATTCAAAATACATTCTCATATAAAGGGTTATAATGGATGACACTCAAAATAAAACTATTTTCTACAATATTGGTCATAGGGAAACACAGTCTGCACATTATTTTTTTTTCATTAAAATATTGACATGAATTTTGTTTTCTAAAACAGCCAGAAAATGACTCATATTTGACCTTAAGCTTCATCAGCTTTAAAGCTATAGAATTTAAAATGAATTGTTTTAGATACAACTTTCCTGACCTCTACAACCTCATCATACTGTGGCATTCCAGTCTCTATAATACTTCATTTCCTTCAATCTTCTTGGCATTTCTAATATGTATATGTAGTTGCACTCTCCTCACAATTTGACTTACTCTGGGTAGATTATTAAAATTTAATCTAGCAATGATCATTGATAAAGCTACCATTTTTTTCTCCAAATAATTTTAAATGCAAAGGATCTAATAATCAAACAATACCAAACCCTGACAGTTTAGATAATTCAATTTAGAATATTCGATATATTTATATGTATGTGAACAGTAACCTTTTTGTGTAGAGGTGATGGAGTAGAACACAGCAGCAGATATTTTTGATGGTTCCTCTGCCTGAGACTCAACCTCCATTTCAACTGCAGGAGGACTCTCAACCTCTTGTCTGACATGGCCTAGAGATGGTGTACGAATGATGGACTAAAACATACAAAAAAGGACAACTTCTATATCATACTACACTAAATACACTGCTTTGTTTTATACAAGATATCCATACAGCTATTACCTATCATACTGAACACGCATTCTGAGAGCATTGCTAAAACAATACATGTCCCCTACCAGCCTCTGCTAAAAATAGCAATAGTGACCTTGACCTTGACCCAAAAACCCTTAAACCCATGAATATGTGTCATTAAGGTAAAAATAACTTTTTCGGGCTGCATCCCAGTAACCTAACAGCCAAATATCTTGATTCTGGGAATTTTAGTTATTAAGCTGTTTAAAGGAAAATGCAGACAGACAACATATGGACACTGCACCGTGGCATCAACTCACTTGCCCTTTGGTTATGGTGAGCTAAAATCGACAATGATCAGATCAATTAAATCATTTTGCGTGTAAGAAGAAATGAAGAACTAACTTTAATCTATAAACAGTGTATGGTTATCGGGTTGTTAAAAGAAAGAGAGTGGATTGAAGTATATTGTACAGGAGGTATATATCACCTAGATGAATTTGATTGAATAAAACCACAGCCTCTGATACCTTTGTAGGCTACAGGTGCAAAATAAAAAGTAATTCAACAGTTCATTATCAAGTGTTTTAAAATAATCTTCTTTGACCATGAATAAGGGTCAAGGTCATTTATTGAATTAAATTAGGTAGTTCTTCACGCATGCATGATACAAAGGAATGATGATGACTTAATGTAAATTTTGGATAGCTTCATAATTTGAATAGCAGTCAATGAGATATCAACATGAATAAAGCTTCATTGGACTTTCATAAAATGAGCTGAAGTGGTAGTTTAACAAACATGAATGATTCACATGACATTGCTCACTAAAAACTTACTCAGGTAAAATTATAATTAACAATGAAACAAAAAACATCCATATGGTAACGTTTGAAAAATCACAGCCAAGTCTAAAGCAGCTAGTGCCTAGCGATGATCAGGTATGTCCTGTTTAATTCAAACATATTCTTACTGTCATAAAAAGGGATAATTAGAATTGGGCACAACTTAGTAACATCCTCTCCTCAATATATCACTTTGTATATTATCAAACACAACAGAAACAGAGAAGAAAGTACAAAAAAGTATGTTAGCTGTGATCTACTCACATGTATTGTTGTGGATATGTCTTGTGTGAGAGCTGTGTGTAGAACCACAACTGGTTCCTTGGGCATGCTCTTGTGTGTGAAGACAAAACATCTACGATATGTGCCTACACGTCGTTTCAGGTCAGCCCAGTTTCTTATTGGGTGGACAGCTTCATAATCTGAAATCTGAAGTCGTAATAGATCCTTAAATTTCTCATACATATGACATTCTGCATTTACACTTGTATGTTTACACAGGGAAGAGTCCGAGATTTAAAACAAGAGAATGTTTAGGAATAACATAATGTTGTCATTCCATATTGAAAATCAAAGGAAGATGTTTCTTTTATTTTGTCAGTTCAAAAGTGGGATTTTCTTCCTCCTTACTGAAAGCTCTATGTTTAGAATTATTGATTTGGAGTACATGTAAACTGTAACTAATCCAGGTCATCAAAGAATTCAGATGATGTAACCTTGTCAGAAATTAATTTGTTGTAATTAAAATAGATAATACTAATAAAATAAAAAAGATTGATACATCTGTTCTACCGCAATCATTCCAGGAAGTTGCCTAGAATTTTATAATAGAATGCTAACCTTCTGAACCATGTCACAAGACGACTCCCATGTGATACGTTGCAGCTTGAGAAATCCAACTGAGAACCAGAATGTCAACAATTCCCTGATAGAGCTTTGTAGTACCTTCAGTCTAGCAAACTCCTTCTCACAGTGGATCGTTGAGGCTCTGGTCTGTGATAGACATTTATAAACCAGTAAAATCATCATAAAATATATTACAGCTAGATTGATGTTGTTTCCCACTTGTAACCCTGTCAGGTCTCTAGTATATCTTACAGGTATTGTAGTCATCAAGGTTATTATTTTAGGGTTAAGTGGCCACAACTATAACAGCTTATATAATGTTTTATAAAAAAAGCTCTTTAAAAAAAACCTGTCACGTTCCAGAAATATTGATACTGCTCCCTAGTTCAACTAATGGTGCTCTTGACTATTAATTATTATCTCAATTTATTTGAAAAAAATTGGCAATGAATGACAAATGCTGCACCAATATATATACATTTTCTGTAAATGTATTTACCTATATATACCTGTTGCATCACATATTAGTAAACATCACTAACTTTCCTTTGTTGTAAGTCATACATACACTCTATCTTTCCAGCATTCAGATGTATGATCATGTTCAGAACTCTCTGAAACTGGATGCATTTCTCCTATATTTTATCATTTCAACTTCGACAATATGTCTTCCCAATCTTACCAGTATGTCTGCTCTCATGTTGACTAGAAATTTGACTCCGCCCTCAATCCTGCCAATCTTTTGGAACAGCTGTTGGTAACGAGGTACGAGAACGCTGCGTAACCTCTCCTCCGAGTTCAGTAAAGCTGCTTCCCCTCTTCCCTAACAACCAGTGTTTATAAACATGTGTGAACTCTGATTTTAATAGATATTAAGTCATTTCAAACAGATGGGATATTATGATTATTTATTCTACAATGCGTTTGTCCATGCAAATTTAAAAGGTAGCAAACTGCACTGCATAATTATGCACATATACTTTTGTATGTGTACCATATTGGCAAGATTGCTTTTTCCTGTGATAACATATAATCATCCATTTAACCACATGTCTTTAATGGAAATGAATGCTGACAGACCAAGCTGCCATGGTGACATATATTACCTGTGCTGTGGTGACTCCTTTTGCAGCTAGCAAAACATTGTCCTGGTTCACACTGTACTGCTGTGACAAGACTTTTAGGAATATCAATTTCTCCTCTGCATTAAGGTCATTGTAGTGTTTGACAAACCTGTGACATTTAGCCTAAATACAAAATCATCACAATAAAATGTTAACCAAGCAAAATAATAAGAATATCAAACTTTCAAAAATGGTTCATGCAGTAATAGTGAATCCATTTCTCATTATCATAATAGGGTTTCCTCCCTTTGACCTGCAAACGACACTAGTTTTAAAACCCCGATAAAAAAACAGCCTGAACAGGTTTATTTTTAGCCTACCTGAGTGATAAATGCCAAATGTGATTTTTATATTTCAATTATCAATATCATTTTTTTCACTACCCACTTACCCAATAGTAAGAAGGACATGTACACAATCTCATATCAAAACTAATAAAACTGCTCTGAATCGGAAGCATTTTTAAAAGAACCTGGCCATTTACAACTCAATTCAAATATCTATCTCATAAATAACCAAGCAAAATAGAATGAACTACCTCTGAAGATAAAACACTGATTTCAGGAGAATTGAACACAGATTCTAAAAATCTGGAGGTGCTTTCGGCATCCTGTACAGTTGACGGGTCACTCCCGCCATTCATACTTCGGCATCGGGGAACTGTAATGGTTATGCCTGGCATGTATTTCAGATGCTGAAAAACAAAATACACATAATCTAATTGATTTAAACATATTTTATTTGTATCAATATATACAAGAGGATTGGGCACAAGTTTTCAAACTTATATGAAGCCCTTTCCCAATTATCATGATTTTTTACAATTTTTATACAAGATGACATGACATTTGAAATATTAACAATTATATTGGGGGGGGGGGGGGGGGGGGGGGGGGAGAGAGAGAGAGAGAGAGAGAGCCAGGGAGAGAGGTATTACGAAATTTAGTTTAATTTTTTACTAAGCAAACAAAACAAATCCGATTTCGATAGCAGAAGATTAAACTGTTCGCTGCACACAAACACACTGCTATTTCTAATGTTCGTTATATCCTGTTCCATGGTAAGCTTTCTCCGTTCGATCCATTGCCTTCTGGAAAAAAATATTTGTTTCTCTTTCGCTATCGGAATCGGAAGAGACTTTATAAATACATTTTCTTTTTTTTTTAACTGTCAATATATATATGTATGTATAATATTTCACGATATTGATTAAGAAAAGAGAAAACGGGCAATTAAAATCTTCTTGAGTCTTGAATGTATTTCTGAGTGATTTGGCTTATCATAAAATTATCTTCAATGGATAAATCATTGTTTCCATATAATAACAGTTGCAGGTCTAGTGGCATGAAATTGTTTAGATTTCGGAACAATTCGATTCTCTGTTCAAAGTAATTTTGACAAATAAAGAAGTAGTGGTATGCATCCTCAATAGGATGTCCACACTGATAATGGCGATAATCAATAAGATGTGATTGAAAAAGGTCATTTTTTAGAATACTACATTTGTTTCTTAATCTCGCATGCAATATATTAGATTTTCTATTTCCAACTGAGTAATGGGTAGGTACTTGTGTTCTATTGGAGATAGATTGTTTAAATACTGAATATGAGATACTATGTCTAATCTCTAGATCAAGTTGATTCCAAAGTCGAATAGTAGATGGGAAAAACGATTTGTTTGTTAGTTGAAGTCTGAAGTTCGATAGAGAGTAATTATTTGCATCATGTAGGTTATAATGTGAGTTTTCAGATACCAAGGGAGGTAATAAAGTGGATAAGTAACTAGGAGTGAGTTGGTTAGTAATTTTATAGAATAGTTGTAGTTTTCTTCTAGAACGATGATTTACAAGAGGTTCTAATCCACTTTCAGAGTATAATGAGAGCCTGCTAGCAAAGGAAGGTAATCCGGTAATTATTCTTGCAATTTCTAAATTTAATTTTTCCAAATTATCTGCATCACTGAGAGAACATCCATCCCTAACCTCGCAACAATATTCAAATAAAGGCATAATCTAATTCCCAATATCAATCCATTTTTGTTAAAATGGACTCTTTTATCATATCAGAAGTGTCATAACATTAACTTAGGTAGATATTGTCATGAAGAAAAAAAAAATGATGTACATGTACCTGTATTTCCTAACTACCATTTTAATTATTATCAAATACGAGGTATAACGAGAGAATTAAGAACTTTTTATAACAAGATTTCATTTATGGATAAAAATAACATAAATCCATCAATGAATAATCACATAAAGTTTATGATAAACAAATTCCAAATTTCTGCAATTTCTAACCCATTTTAAAGTTACAGCACATGAAATTGAATTTGATCTTTAAGAATCAGTTATTTTATCCAAAATCAGCAGGCTTCAAAACACAGCAATCTTATTCTTTCTTAATATTCCTGTGAAAACAGACACTAATATCAAAATATTTACAAAGTTATAAAAATTCAAAATATTGCAGTGTTCCTAATTATCACATTGACATCCAAATATCATTTAGTTATGGTGAATATAATAACAAGAGGCCCATGGGGCCTGTATCGCTCACCTGGTTGGATTTGACCAAATGTCAAAATAATGTTCATGTTCAATTCCTTTTGTTTGTTAACCTCAAACAATGCTATTTATGGTTATAGCGTGGGGATCCCAACTGCTTTAAAGAAATAATGAAGTCCAGACTCTCTGAGTTTACAACATGCATTTATAACTTTATGACTAGTAGTGATTTGAAGGAATTACCTCTATTTCCCATATGGGGCCCCGCCCCTTTGGCCCCTTGGGGGTCAAAGTCACCATTTATGCAAAATCTGTTCCCCTTCCCCCAAGAATGCTTCTGACTAAATTGGGTTCAAATCCATTCATAACTTTATGACAAGTAGCGATTTAAAGGAATTGCCTCAATTTCCCCTATTGGGCCCTGCCCCTCAGGCCCCTTGGGGGTCAGAGTCACCATTTATGCAAAATCTGTTCCCCTTCCCCCAAGAATGTTTCTGACCAAATTGGGTTCAAATCCATTCATAACTTTATGACTAGTAGCGATTTGAAGGAATTACCTCTATTTCCCCATTAGGCCCCGCCCCTTTGGCCCCTTGGGGGTCGGAGTCACCATTTATGCAAAATCTGTTCCCCTTCCCCAAAGGATGTTTCTGACCAAATTGGGTTCAAATCCATTCATAACTTTATGACTAGTAGCGATTTGAAGGAATTACCTCTATTTCCCCATTAGGCCCCGCCCCTTTGGCCCCTTGGGGGTCAGAGTAACCATTTATGCAAAATCTGTTCCCCTTCCCCAAAGAATGTTTCTGACCAAATCGGGTTCAAATCCATTCATAACTTTATGACTAGTAGCGATTTGAAGATATTACCTCTATTTCCCCATTAGGCCCCGCCCCTTTGGCCCCTTGGGGGTCAGAGTCACCATTTATGCAAAATCTGTTCCCTTTCCCCAAAGGATGTTTCTGACCAAATTGGGTTCAAATCCATTCATAACTTTATGACTAGTAGCGATTTGAAGGAATAACCTCTATTTCCCCATTAGGCCCCGCCCCTTTGGCCCCTTGGGGGTCAGAGTCACCATTTATGCAAAATCTGTTCCCCTTTCCCAAAGGATGTTTCTGACCAAATTGGGTTCAAATCCATTCATAACTTTATGACTAGTAGCGATTTAAAGGAATTGCCTCAATTTCCCCTATTGGGCCCCGCCCCTCAGGCCCCTTGGGGGTCAGAGTCACCATTTATGCAAAATCTGATCCCCTTCTGCCAAGGATGTTTCTGACCAAATTTGGTCAAAATCCAATAAGAACTTGATGACTAGTAGCGATTTGAAGCAAATGTTGACGGACGGACGACGGACGACGGACGACGGACGACGGACACCGGACGACGGACGACGGACGCTGCACCATGGCATAAGCTCACCGGACCTTCGGTCCAGGTGAGCTAAAAATGTCATCAAGCTGATGAGACATCAAAATATCACTCAGTTGACAAAGATATTAAAATATCACTATTAAAGTTGATGATATTAATCAAAATATCACCAATCTGATGAGACATATCAATATTACTAAGTTGATTAGATATCAAAATATCACTATATTGAGTTCTAAAAATATCACAAAATAGCAAAATATTACTAAGTTGTAAATTTCCCAATGTGTTTTATCACGTATCACCAGATTGTAAACATCACACAGTGCTATACCGCCAAGATAAACTTATTATAGTATGTACACTGTAGCAATGTATTACCAAGAAATCATACTACTGATCTTACTCAGAAAGATTACTAAAAGATACCACAAACTTGTTAAGACAGAGACGCATTATGTGCATTTGTTGGTTTGACATGTATGCATGGATGGCTTTAGTACAGGTACTCGCCTGCAGGGGAATATAAAAACTTGTCTATACAGTCCACAATCAAACCACCAGAAAATAGTGTAGAACAAAACAGAAAATCATCAGTGTTAAAATCATAGATACAATAAAAAAAAATATATGTTTATTTATTGTCATTTGAAGGTCTACTGTTCTTTTCTGTGGTTTGAAATTCAATCCCTCTACGGATGTTTCAAGAATTCAGGAAGTATGTCAACAAGCTAGTCCACTATCCAGACAATTGGATAATATATACAGAATTGCACATTATGATCACTAGTCTATTTTCATGTGGTAAAATATATAACAACAACAGAGACGCCACGCAGTCCAAGCGTTTGATAGCATTGCGTCAAGTTCATGGAAACAGTTCTATTTATAGTAATGTAGGGAAAGAGCAGTGATTTCATTTTAAGTCTAACCTCTTCATGGCATTTTTCTTTCAACTCATTTTTTCTAAGAATTATCATAATGGTCATTCATTCAAGTAAAACATCAATTCACTTTTAATCAAAGCATAAATTCCATACCTAAAATGAAACAATACTTGGGTCATTTTTGTTTAGATTGAATACAATAATAAAATACATACAAATCAAAGAACCCTGATAAATCGGAAGTTTAATTGGCATTTACCATCAATGAGTATTGGTAATTTCCAACACAACATACTGTTAATTTTCACCTGATTTACATTAATTAACAGTACATATAAATGCACTAAGATAACTTTTCTCACATGTACAAAACAAAATCAGTTGATTTAACCAGAGACATATTAATTTAAGGTCTTTTATTTAACCTTATATGGTAAATATTTGAAGTTTTAATTCTATCAATTTAATAATATAACCTTTAAGTTAAATTTTATTTCAGATTGTTTGGTCAAGATTACTAAATCAACAAATCAATAAGAAATTGAACCAATTGTCTAAGACTTGGAACTTCACATCAATATTCTGTATGTATAGCCTTGTCATAATCACTTGTTTTTATTCATAATATGTCAGTCACTTAAGAGACAACATTGTCTCTGATTCATGACTTATATTGATAATGAATAAGTGTGGTCAACCATGATAACTTATAACACATTTTAATATCTGAACTGTGAATGGCAGCTTTAAAGGTGATATTAACATCAGAACCCTTCCGATTAAGGTCATCATAGCATGAGTTACCATTCTTTTGAAATCTTAAATGAATAGTAAAAAGAAATAGAAAATAACTGCAACTGCTTTAATATAATTTGGTGTACAATAAAGTATCTAGGAACTCAACTGAAATTAAACATTAAGTTAAAAACACTATATAAATTAACATTGAAGGTGCATGATCTAATGTTAATTTCATCACTTTCTGAAAACAAAAATCAACATAAAAGAATCACAATAATTGAAAACTTTGTTATATAAATCATGCAATATATTTACATTCATGCAGAACTTAGCAATTTTGTAAAAATAATGATGATTTAAGCTGATATCAAGAATCTATACATGTAACATATTTCACATGTTCAATATTCAAAGAAATTTAAGCTTTATGTAAACCTGAAAAAAAAGTGTAGAAACTTACAAAAAATGTTACCTGAAATTCATTAATCACTTGAGTTTTTTGCTTATAAATAGAACAAAAACAAAATGAAATACAAATACTATTTTCAATTCAGGCATATGGATACAATATGCAGCCAACTAAAATTAGATTTGTAATGCTACATTTATGCATTAATTACACATATTTGCAACAACTCATACATAATCTTTTTAAAAAAATCAGTCTTTCAGCTAACGATATATCATTTATAGTATATTTAGTTAAATGCAAATATATGTTACTATATATATCTAGAAACTCCTACAGTACATGGATCAATTAGCAAACATTAAACTGTGCAGATCGATTAAAATCATCCCCATGAGTATCTAGTTTACTTGTATATATGTTATCAAAATGTGTTTCCAGTGATTATTATTCTACCTATTCAATGAAGATATTTTACTTACGGTTTTCAAAAATTGTCCTTAGTTTGTTTTGAATTTCTATATATACATCACATTGATAGAAGAATTTTAGTGTTATCCTCTGAACGTGAGAAACAGAAAACTGTTCAGACTTCTGGCGAAAAGCAAGCCATACCTTGAATTTAGCTACACATACACAATTTCTGAGAAACGTCCAAAATAAAAAGTTCAAGCATTCGTGGAACAGGAAGGGAAAATGCTTGCTGGATTCCCCGAATAAGTTATCTTACACAGTGACCTACTTTCGGTTTATCAATTGACATGTATCTCACCGTGACGGACTTTGTTTTACATAAAATGACTGCATAAAAAAAATGTCGCGAATAATGTCCAGTATATACCAACCGTCTTAATGGCAAGAAGTCGCTTAGTAGTTGACCCCATGTTTACTAGTACTCGTAAAGCTAACAATTTACTCATCTCACATTCTCAGTATGACAGCAGGAACGAAATGACCTGTGATTTTGACCTTTGACTGTGAAGTACGTCACAAAAACTGTGTAAAAGCTAACATCATTAAAAATAAATATAATAGATTCAGGTTGTAAATACATTTCATTCTAATAATTATACATAAACTTTATCAATATGATAAGTTACAGCCAATCTATTAATTTTGTCAAAGATCAGAAACAAATGATTTATTTCGTAATTTATTTTTCCTTAAGCGACGGCCACTATGACGTTTTTCACAGAGCAATGAGGACATGCGAATGGAAGTTTCGTAAGGTTATTTTCATTATGCATTATATGTTGTTTATAGTCTCTTTAATCTAAATTAACTAGCATGGAAAAGGAAAAGTGAATGGACAAAATCTTTAGGCCAAGAAAATGTTCACCATACTCCCCAAAACGGTTCGGTATGCGTTTGTTCAGTCAAGATCGTTATGCCAAAGACGTCAGCAGGTTTACCGGTATGCGACATGGCCATGGTCCGACACACCAAGCACATCACCGAGTTGGAGCAAAGCTGTCTCGGACGCAGAAAAGATTGTGGGTTATCCAACGTCGTTTATGAGTCTGCGATGCTTACTAAGCGATGAAATTTCCAACGTGGCAATGCTGATGAGAAAATTAGTTGGAACAAGACATCCTCTTCTGAAAACTGCAAGGTGATAATTTTCTGTTTCAGCTAGCTACAGTAGAGGCATTTGGAGTCTGTTATGAACCAGCTTAAGTCTGTTTTTACACTATCATTCAGCAGTGTTAACTTTAATGTATGCAATCCACAAGATGGAGCTAATAGCAAGAATAATGATCATGAGTTTATGATTTTTTATGAGTTTTTGTGATGAGTTTATGAAGGCAAATATCAAATATTCTTTTAAAGCCGAGAAAATATCAGAAATCTTAGAAGTATACACCCAGTAGCCTCATTAATATTTGATGCATTGCTTAATTTATAGATTGACATGAGATGGCCCAAAAGATTAATTTTTATTGGAAACTACGTATACGTACCTTTTGTATGTAAGGTATCATTGTATAATCTCTCAGTTTTAATTCCTTAATGCTATAGTATCTGTGGTAACCACTTATAAAATAATATAATATATATATTATAATCAATCAGTATATGCTTTATGTTTCTAGGGGCCTTGTCGTTGATGGAAAATACAACATGCAGACCAGAGGACTCCTTGTACTTCTTATATCTAAATCAGCTGGTGCCGCACAGAGTGTATTCAATGATTTATCAGATCCAGATGTCGTAGATGGTATTCACAAAAGGTTTGTAAGCTCTCTATACTTGCATATATAGTGAATTGCAATAATAATTTCAGCAAAAATTATATGTATACAAATCTACAAATCTTATCCTTGGACTGCACAGACAAATAAATATGCATTATCAACAAATACAGATACAGGAAGACATTTACATGATAGTGAATAAACAAGTGTAGTGACTAGTTTTTGTCCTCATGCACACATGCCCTTTCATTAAGAAAATGATTCTGTTCCCATGTTATTAGGAATAGCCCATCATCATCAGATGGTGAGATAATCAAATCACCATGTGTCTGTGGTCCATATGTTGTTGTTCCGTCAATGTGTAGCCTACAGGCGACCATCTTGGATTTAGAGAATTGAAGTTTGTTGTCGCTATTTCTTGAAAGGTTCTGGAGGGATATTCCTAAAGCTTCATGTGTAGGTTCCCCTTGTCCCTAGTTGTGCCATTTGAATTTAAGATTTTTGATCAGAAAAATAAAATGGCCGACAAGTGGCCATCTTGGATTTTGAAATTGAATGTTGTTATCGCTATTTCATGAAAAGTACTGGAGATATATATCCTCCAAACTTATGTGTAGGTTCCCCCTGTCCCAAGTTGTGCCAATTGAATTTAGATTTTTAGTCAGAAAAAAAACAAAATGGCCAACAGGCAACCATCATGAATTTTGAGAATTGAAATTTGTTTTCATTATTTCTTGAAAAGTACTTGAGGGATATTCCTAAAACTTCATGTGTAGGTTCCCATTGGTCCCTAGTTGTGCCATTGAATTTAGATTTTTGATCATAAAAACAAAATGGCCGTTGATATTTCCTGAAAAGTATAGGTATTGGAAGAATTTTTCTCAATCTATACACGTAGGTTCCATGTGTTCATGTTATCAGATTAGTAAGAGGGAAACATAGAGAGAAGATCTTGACCGTCTGACATGTAACCTTTCAAGATCATCCAATGGTGGGCGCCAAGATCCCTCTGGGTGATTGAAATCCAGATTCTTTATTTATAGCAAATACATCTAACTGATATGAAATCTGTAAAGTAAAATACGTATTCAAAAGAACAGTCACTCATTGTATTCATATATATTGAAAATAATATTGTACTGAAATTATTACATGGTAAATTCAATAATTATTTGGACAGTATTAGCCTGTACTTTGCTGTCAGCCTCATTAACAGAAAACATCAGTGTAATTATATAGCTTTATATTGTATAATTACATGTACTTGTAAATGCTTTATTTCTTTTCTTACACATTTGTTATTTGAACAAGACTTGCATATACCTGGATATCCCTAACTTTTACTCTATAATTCAACAGTCAGCGGACCTTAGCAGAGATTACAGAAATGATCTACACTGCAAACCTTATCCATAAAGGTGTTATAAACCTCTCGGCGCTCACCCCAGAGGATGGTCCCGCACAGGATATGGAGTTCGGAAACAAAATGGCTGTCCTCAGTGGAGATTTCCTTTTGGCTAGTGCCTGCACAGGCTTAGCAGAACTTAATAATACTAAGGTGCTATAATATTTCATACATCAAAATATATATGTATATATCATTAGATTTTTACATCTATTTCAATTCTTTAAAAAATCATTTCACAAATATTGACTTAGAAGATACAAGTTCATCATTGCAGATGAATAATTTTAATAAGAAAATTATCAAGTACTTAATTATATGAATGATTAATTACTGCCACAAGGACTTTATTATTAGTTCCAACCTTCAGTCCATATATGTATCATATATAACCCATGGCTTAGGTATGTTTGGCTTGTCCCTGAGATTATGACATTGTAAGGATGGAATAGCTGTAGTCTGTTCTTGTTTTAATTGAATTAAGTTAGCACATAGTTAAGATAGTTTGTTCTTTATTTACTACTACATGATAAGGGGATGTTGTTAGTCAAGTCTGTAGTCTATATTTTGTTATTTTCTAAGTAGTAAAAATGGATGAGCCTGTTGTCTGTTCTTGTTTTAATTCTTTGCATGCTTTTTTTATATATTGTGTAGGTTGTTGAAAACATATCCTTGGCCATTGGTAATCTGATGGAGTCTGAATTCACAGAACTGCGAGATACTGATGGAAAACCTGTGCTTCCCTCAACTGTTAAGTTTGATGATTGGGTGCGACAGACATTCCTGGCATCAGGGAGTTTACTAGCTAGGAGTTGTCAGTCAGCCATAGAACTTTGTAATCAAGATGATGATGTCCTAAAAGCTGCTTTTGCCTTTGGTGAAAATATGGCATATGCACACCAGGTAGAGGTTGGGTTTTTTATACAATAAATGCGGCAATCCAGAAAAGTTGTTTATTTACACATGAAGTGAAAAATATAGGTAGTACACAGTTATTAAATAATTAATGTAAGCGCTGGCTATGTGTTCGGAAAAAAATAATAAAGAAACAATAACATGTATATTAAAGATGTGTCATACTTACTGAAATTTTATGGAAACATGAGCTTGTCTACCTAACATATCAATCAGAAATGGTGTATATATTTTGTCCTCTTCAATTTTCATCTTAAACCAAGTCACTCTTGCTTTAATAATCGTGTCTTTTAGAATAAAACTTGCACCATACATATCATTTTGATTTGTACTAGATGCAGGAAGACCTTAAACCTTTCCTAAAGCCAGAGGATCACCTACAAGAATTAACACTGACTTCTGCACCTGTCATCAAGTATCTAGAACACAAGTCTACACAACAAAGACCCTTAGGAGCCATTAACTTTAAAAAGGTCAGTTATATTGATATTTAATTAGTTTCCATGGGATTTTGTGCATATTATTATATGTATTGATGTTTATTGACAGTTACAGGCATCACATCTGTTTCTGTAGACTTTCAGTTATGATACCTAGTAGGCAAGACATATTTTGGCCTTGAGTGACACTTTGCAAAAATGTTTGCTGATGTCGACTCAGATATTTCAAAATGTGCTTTTTTTCTAAATCATAAGTTTGTGTGATTTGAACCAATCAAAATGAAGTTATGTTTTCTGTTTATTTTTTATATAGGATATGTTTAATTGCATATTAAAGAGAATATGATCTGATATAAAATGTCATACTTCATTATCAATTTTCATTATGTTTTCAGATTGTAGAATTAGTGAAGGAAAGTCAGGCTCTGGCGGAATGTGAACAGTTGTGTTTTGAGTACGGACAGAAAGCTAAGGCAGCACTACGTGTGTTTCCTGAATCGGACGCTCATAATGCATTAATAAATATTGTGAATGCTACAGCAGTTTCATAACAAATGTAGATGTTTATGTGAGAGAGAGTGTATATGTATGTTTATGTGAGAGAGAGTGTATATGTATGTTTATGTGAGAGAGAGTGTATATGTATGTTTATGTGAGGGAGAGTGTATATGTAGGTTTATGTGAGAGAGAGTGTATATGTAGGTTTATGTGTCAGAGTGTACATGTAGGTTTATGTGAGAGAGTACATATATGTTTTTGTACAGAGTGTTATATTTTCTACTTAACATTTTCAATTAGAAGATTAAATGATGGAAGAATTAGTTTCCAATACCTAGCTGTGAAACTTCATTACAGTTCTGAACAGTTTTCCGTCTGAGAATTGGTTTTACATGATATTTTTGTTTTCTATGAATGCGAAAACCTTGATTCACCGAGTAGATATATAGTTGACATTAAATCCTGGCCATTTCATTTTCTTGTCAAATAAGTTAGATAATGTTTTTGTATTTCCTGGTCCAACAGTGCATTGTATCAAAAATAGATATTAACTTTCAGGGACCCTTATGTCTGTTTTTAAAGCTACATGTACACACATAAAATTGTGAATATAAATGTATAAAATTCATTTGTAAAACAGAAGTGGTTATCCTAATAAAGATTTTACGATTGTTATTAAAGTCTACTTTGTTTTTTCTTCATTTTCTACCATTTGTCATATTAACTGATTTTTAGCTCACCTGGTCCAAAAGAACAAGATGAGCTTATGGCAAACCATTGTCAGGTGTCCGTCTGTGAAAAATTGACTTCTTAACTGCTGATGAGAATTTAGACAAATTTGGTAGGAAGCATCCTAATGTGACTGGGATTAAATGTATACGAAAGATGAGGCTGATCCTCCAGGGGTCTAAGGGACTGGGCAAAAAGGGGTCCATTTAGCAATATTGATATTAAAGACCTCTTCTCTGGAATCAAGCAATGTATGACATTGATATTTCATTGGTGACATCCCTAGGTGGCTTGGATTCAAACTTATACAAATGCTGGATTTGTCTCTCCGGGGGCCTGAGTATCGGGGCCAAAAGGGGTCCATTTGGCAATATTGATATTAAAGACTTCTTCTCTGGAACCAAGCAATGTATGACATTCCTAGGTGGATGGATTCAAACTTATAAAATGATATACCTGACCCACCCAGGGGCCGGGCAAAAGGGAGCAATTGGACCATATTGCTACATTTATAAAGGACTTCTTGTATTTTTGAAATTATTGAGATCCCCACCCCCTAACCATATATATTAAACACATCCATGTTAAGTATTGACTTTATTTCTGGGTTATATCTTTGAAACATTTGAGATCCACACACCATAATTATATATATAACATTGTTAGACATCAACAAATAAAGCTACAATGTATTAACAAATGAAATATGAACATTATTTTGAAGTTGGCTCAAATAAACCAGGTGAGCGATAAGGCCCGGTGGGCCTCTTGTTTTTATGAAAATTGGTGTTCAGCTATCAAATATTTGTCAGTATAGAACAGGACACGGTAGATAAATAATTTGCTGCATTCATCGAAATAAAATACATTTTAGATGTAAATGTAAGGATTAAGTAGCTTTTTACCTCATTACCTGGTGTAGGAACAAGAGGAATGTGACACGGTATTATGATACTGTAATGTGTTTACTACATATGTAGTATTTAATGTAAACCTATCTGGTCTTGATGTTTAAAAAAACAGAAGAAAAAACATTTAATTGAAAAAGTTTAGGCATCGATTTATACAATTAAAAGACCCACTCTAGGTTACAGTGTAGTTTAATAGTATTTGTAATTTAAACATGCAATATACAAAATAACAAGTTCTTTTTTATTTTGTTTTATTACAAAAAAAGGATAATAAAATCTGTATGTGTAAACGATTGACAATCATCGATGCAATGTTGTTTTGTAATCACAAGAACCAACGTTAATATTTATGATTTCATTGCTAGGTATAGAAACGTGAAAAAGGCGGCGCTATCTATGAAGGTCCTAAACATATGGCGATAGTTCCATCTGTCTATGGCACCACGGACCCACATCTCACCTGGAAGTATACAAATATTGTTATAAAATGAAAATTGCATCAAAACGTAATAAAAAGACGGATATATATTACAATAACATTAAGACACCTGTTATCTTTTTATCTCTTGATTAATACTATTGTTAAATAAATTATGATAACTATTAAAATTGCACAAATGTAGCACGCGAAAAAAAAGTTAGTTGGTGGGAAAATATATTGAAAAACTTCCATGTATATTGATAATTATCACTAATGATAGTATAAAAGAATAGTAGTATGATGCTTAATTGATACATGTTTCCACTATTAATATCACCAGTTTGTAAGACTACGATGTTTTTATTGTTTTAAGTAATGAATTATATACAATTACACCAGTTTTACTGGCATGGATCACTGTATTATAAGTGTTTGGTATTTAATATCTGACTGATATAAATGTATGCTAATGACTAAAGATATGTACACTAACAGCTATATCCTACTGATTTCCTAGTTTTACGATTTCATCCTGTAAACAACACCCACATAATGTGTATGAGTTTACCAGTACCTTTCTTTTCGACTACTTCCTTGTCCAGGAGGATATTTATCTCCGGTAACATCACTACCACCGAGTAGACGCCTCCGAGTAGGAACAAAACGGGCCCAGACAGCCAGTAGTATTTGTACTCCGAATCTTCCTGGAAAAACAGGGCAGTCGCACAACCCGCACCTATCAGGCCGATAGACGGCTACAAGTAGGGGGAAAAGAAGAGGAGACAATATCAAGTGTATAAGTGACAATGAACAAATGCAACTTTAAGAGTAGATATGCAACTAAAAAGGAGAATAGAGGACATCAAAAAATCAACAATCAATTCAGAAAATAATGTGGAACCATAGGAGCTTAGCACGTTTATAAGTCCAGGACCGATTATAGACTAATATATACACTGTAGAGACTATATTAGTCTATAATCGGTCTCGGACTTATAAACGTGCTAAGCACCTAAAGTGGAACTTCTTTAATCAACAACAGGTAAGTGACGCTTTCATTATTCTCTTTATTACAGAATATATTTTACAGATTTATCACATAAATGATTCATTATTTTCACACCAACACATGAGCTAGTACACCTAGGTTCAGGATAGAATTGAGCTGGAATCCAGTTCTGATTCCTTATTATGTATAGATTTGTAAGTGGATAGCATGTCAGGATTTCATCCCGCTTATTACAATACATTGTCAAAACTCTAATCTGGCTTCAGTAATGTGAATGGATACATTCTATAAATATCTAAATCCACGGTGCATTTGTTGCATTTTAACTGATGTACATATTCAATTGTGTTACTTACAAAACTTTTCTTTGTTAAAGTTGTGCTGTTATGTAATTGTGAGCCGTTAAATAAAGAACATTTTCATGTGTAAAAGTTCATTCCAATCACTGTTTTACTTGAGGTAATAATAAGAATAACTGATTTATAGTTTGCTTTGCATATATACATGCCACCTGTTTTTTATGAGGTACATTCACATGCAGTTTTTATTGTTCTTGGCACGAATAGATGGAATTGTTTAAATCCTATTATTCACAAATTGATAATCTAGCTTATTTCGAATTATTTATAATCAAAAGACTGCAAGATAGAATACATAACGTCAAGATTTGGCGTACATTTGTGAGCCGTAGACATGGGAATTTTAGGAGAGATTGTGCTGCCTATTCAATGTAATAAACAGAATATCTAACAGTATCTTCAGTAATACCAAATATATTTCACGAGTGTGGCTAATATTTTTTGATATTTATCACGATCGCGTAGCTTGAGTGAAACATATCAATATATTTGGTATTACTGAAGATACTGGCAGATACACTGTACCCTCTATATCAAATACCTACTCTGTTATGCACTCTTTGCAAATCCGAGTCATTACAACGTTAAACAAATATAGCAACTGCTAAAAGTGATGTTTCTCTTGAAAAATAATAATAAAGAGTGGGAAGAATGAGGGAAAATGCTTCTTTAGACTTAGAATGACAAGATTTGTATATTTATATCAATTATTAAATATATTATATTGAACACTGACAGTTCGTGTTAAAAAAACTATCTTTGAGTAAGTTACATAAATAGAACAATTGTCAATGATTTAGTCTCAATGCTTCTAACCTGTTTTCCCCCCTATCAACTGTCTGTCCTTGTCTCTGTGTCTGTTGGGTGTGGTGTTTGTGTTTTTCTGTTTTTTGTTTTCGTCCGTCTGTGTCTTTTTAAGTGTCTATCTGGCAGCTCGTCTGTCTTGTCTTTCTTTCTATTACTCTTATCGTCGTTTCTTTATTTGTCCGAATTTACCTAACTGCACCTGACTAGTATTTTCAGTTTTTATTTTCAAAGGTGTCGTGTAGGAAAGTCCTATAAAGAGTGTGGCGTGTGCCTAATATGAATGGTTTTCTGATACAAATGGTCATAACTTATTTGAGTGTATATGCAATGTTGGATAAGGATGTTTCCATAAAGACGTATGATATGAAATGTCTACGATAATGTACAAAATGTTCAATATTCAAGGTCAATATAGTTCTATGTTTTGTGTGAATTATGAACATGAATGTTTCTATACAGATAATAGTGTGTATAAAATGTTTAATATGAATGATCTATACAGAGTTATGATGTGTATGAAAAATCTTATATAAATGGAAGTTTGGGTATTCTGTGTATGAAAGGTTCAATATGAATGCTCAATACAGATGTGTGGTGGTGTCTGTGAAAGATTTCATATGAAGGTATGCTGTATATCAATTGTTATATATGAATGACAATGCAGTTGTATGGTGTGTATGAAATGTTTGATATGAATGGAAGCTTGAGTATTACGTGTATGATGTTTTCAATATCGATGATCTCTACAGATGTATGGTGTCTTTGAAATATTTAATATGCAGATATGCTGTATATGGAATGTTAAATATTATTACTCAATATACAGATATATGGTGTGTATGAAATGTCTGATATGGATGGAAATTAGAGTATTCTATGTTTGAAATGTTCAATATGAGCACGCAATACTTTGTACTTTTTAGTTTGTGAGGTAGCCAAATTTTGTCATGTGTATGTATTTGAAAACTAAATGAAAATATAAGATAAAAATGAGTACTTACTCTGATGGGCGGATACGTGTAATTACAGGTCCTCATTACATGTCAATATAAGCTTCGACACATGTGACATATGTTGGAGGTAATTTAGGAATTTTGTATTTCTGGTGAAAAGTAGATTATATCAATGTTTTAAACTTTGTAATTAACAAATCATAATTTAATCAAATATGTTAAAGATATTTACGCCAATTTAAGCAATAAGCAATATAACATAACATTTTATTAATGCCGTTTAAGTTTAGTCTACAAGTATGTCTATTTTATTCGGCTAAATGATTGTAGATGGACGAACAATATATTTTTTTATATGTTTTATTCTTTAGGGTTCTGACTATCCTACAAGCGCTTGTTTTACCCTATTTCGTGGCGGATAGAGTTTGTTGGATTATATCTGTTTACACTATATATGGGTTCTAACTAGTATACCGGTATGCTAAAGAAAATACACGCCTAGTTTAATACTTCATTATGAACAAGTTTTCTCGAATTCACACTAATTCTATGTATTTACATAGTGTACCTTACGTTGATTCGCTCGAGCTGTTTTATGACCTTGACCTCTCTGTACTGTCGCCATGATAAAAGCATACATAGCTTGTAATCTACATTCAAGTATGATAACGTTCGGTGGATAAAATATAAAAATAATAAAGTTATTAAAACGTCTTATAATACAACTTCAGCTTGTATTTGATACAAAATCTTTCTAAGTACACATAATTCAGACGAGCCAGACACTTTTTAAGTACATGTAACTCAGACATACCAGACACTTTTTACCCATGTTGAAGCTGTTGGCCCATTGTTGTCTCTGGGCCTTAACTGGAAGTGTTCGCCGACTGTGATGCTCCACTGTATTGATATATAATGCTCCTCCAGCAAACAAACCCATCGCTGATGTTGCTCCAAACTTTAAACCCTCTATTAAGGTGAACATAGTTCTGGTTTGTTCTGTATATCTTTGTAGTCTGCCTCCCCTGTAATAATACGTTTATTGATACAGTGTACCACTAGCCAGGTCGAACTGTACGTAGATGAATGGGGAATGTGGGCCGTTTAACAAATACCAGGTGGTTCTTCGTCGACATGATCTGCTGCACGAGAACACTTATCAGACTAAATATTTAATCAGATTCGTGTAGCGTCATTGTCGATTATATATTTTTTAAACATGGTGTTCATGTAGGTCATTAGACTGGCCACCAGACCCTAAGCTTGTTTTGTTAAGAATTGCCAAGCTAAATTCTAGATTATCTGCCCCTAGTTTGAAACTCTAGAATCAGACATATCCTAGGGATCAAAATCAGAAAGCTCAATTTTATTTATAATTTTAATATTCTAGAGACAGGGGGCCAGTCTAGTAGGTCATACTCAGGCGGATTCCACGCCATGATGGTTGACCCGGTATACTCAGGTAGATAGTAGCTTCACGTATCGCGAGATAATAGATAAATCTGTCAAGTCACTAAGATATTAATTTTGATTAATTTTATATGTTGATGGCGTTACGATTTTTTACAAGGCATCTCAATCGATACAAATCCATTAGCTATTCAACATTGACCACTTAGCAACTAAAGATGACAAGAATGATCGTAGCCACAACGTTGCACATATGTAAATACTGCTAAATATCATAAAAATATGATAGTTGTGAGTAAGAATTTGAAATAAAGAAACTTTATATATCCGATCATTAACGAAGTTTGTAGAGTGAGAACGACGAAAATCTATTTATAGTAAGAGTGACCTCAAATTGAATACCAGGATATTGATTTGCAAATTCATTCAAGAGATCATAGTTGTGAGTAAATGATGGAAGTTAAAGGACAATCAAAGTAGTGAGTATGTCAAATATCTATTTATAGTAGCAGATTAGCAGTGACCTCAATTTTGCCTCAGGAGATTTAAACCAAAATTTGTCTAAAGACGAAGGTTGTGAGTAAGTATATAGAGTTAAAGGACCATGACAATTTAAGTTTCTGATGAGGGCAATCAGGTAAACTGTGAGGTCTATTTAGTATGGGCTTAAAACAAATCTCGATTTTTTATGAAGTTGGTAGAGGGAGGACCTATTTTAAAGTAACAGTGACCTCAATTTTGACCTCCGGTGGTAGAAACACCATCTAACAGATGATGGTTGGTGATCATGAGTAGGTGTATGAAAAGTCAGGAATATTGGATTATTAATGAAATTGGAAATAGTAACAGTGACCTTATCTTTGACCCCGAGTGATTGAAACGTGAACTCGTACAAGAATGATGGATGCAAGTGTATGAGGTTTGAAGACAATTGGATCAATCACGAAGTCGGTAGAGAGAAAATGTCGCTTGTTTCGCACATATATCCCCTTGCAGACTCTTCGCGAGTGGATAACAAAGTACACGTGACACTAACTCGATTTAGCAGATAAAGACATGCGTTCCTTTATCCCACAATGATCTTTTGATCTTTTACTTCTGTATGAGTGCACTCCATATATACGACAGATGTTTTTGTAATAAAATACATGATAAAAGACTTTCATGTCAGTCGCGTGTAATTATTTAGGTAATGGTGAAGTGGTAAGAAGTTATTTTCACTTCATTTCTAGGTAAAGGAAGAGGAAGCCTTCATTATTTTTCCTTGAAATCATACATGGCGTTACAGTACTTGAAAACATGAAACAACACCTGGTCAAAAATGCAGCTTGTAATTTTCGTATTGAATGTCGTGAAATTTGAAAATGGAAATAGAGGCCCAGAGGGCATGAATCGCTGATCTAGGCATCTGAATGATTTATGTAATTTAAAATTTCCTTCAACCAGTAATGCTCGATACAATTTAACCAAAACCGCTATCCGTACAGATTTAGAAAGACTTTAAAGAATCTATCTCTACTTACCTGATACGGCTCGCCTCTCCACCCGAATGAGACAAGCGGAGACAACTCTTCCGTTTGCTCATTATTGACTTTTAATTGATCAAAATCGATTTAGCTGCCCCAGAAGAAAAAAGATTTACATATGTTTCCCTACTTAGCCCCACCCGTCCACCCCAGTGGAGTCAGACTATCTATTTATACAAATCGAGACGTCCTTGCCTTATGATGCTCCAGACAATGTCTGATCAAAATACATAAAGCTACTAAGAAGGGCATTGATTAACCTCCTTTACCCTTACTGGACCCAACCAATCTGCACCTAAGGGACCCACATTCTCCATAATCAAATCACTTTTATCTATACAGACGAAAATATGTTTAGGTGCGCCCCTCAGTCTTATTTTGCCCTGGAAAGTCATACTCTCCATAAAGTACAGCAATGAGTCTATTTCACCAAATATAGCAGCACCATATCAACTTTGATCAAAATCCGATCGGCCATTAAGGACTAGTAATGAGTTAAGGGAAATACTGATAGACGCAGGACGGACATGGAAGGAGTTCACCACGCTCTTGGGCCAAGTGAGTCGAAAGGTGGTCGTAATGCAGAAAAGAAACCATACTCTATCGCTTCATTTTCTGTATCGATTTCATAAGGACAAGATTCCAAGAGGGCTTGTATCACTCACCTGAATATCTATGTGACCCTATTTTGAATAACAGGTGTATTTCAAATATTTCTCCTTTTTTGGATCCACCTCTCAGTACCTTGTATGGGACTCAACGCGTTCTGTATCTAACTTTCTGGTTCAAAGATGATTTGAAATAAATTCACCTGAAGAAAGCTCTATTTTAATAACCAATTTTCAATTTCTCTATTGGATTGCTTCTCATTCGAACCGGATGGGAGGTAATTAAGACAATATTCAGTTCCATTCGCTGACCTTTGATCAATATCTTATGATCTAAATAGAGTAAATATATAAGAAAAATGTCCACTATTTCAAATCTTGGTCCACTTCTCCTCAATTCCCTATGGAGCTAAACCTTCAATCGGTATGATATTGAGTCTCTTTTTAAACAAATAAATGACGCACCTGAAAAATCAGTATCATTCCGGCTAGACAGAATAAGGACCTTACACTGTACCCCTTACTTCTCATTGGATACACAGGAAAACTATTAAAAAAAAGTTCTTAAAGAAGGATTCAAAGTCATTGACTTGGGTTCCACTCTATTTTCACCAAAACAAATCTGTCCTTCCAGTAGATAATGAATGATTTTGAAGAATTTTCTTTTTTTCCTCTTATGACAAAACGTTTAAATTCGCTCAATCGTCGTTGATAGAAAAATGTTGATGGACGGACTCCGGGCGATATCACATGACCAGGCGAACTTAGAAAATAGTAATTTCAAGCAAAATGGCGTAAACCACACAGACTGACAGACGCATCATGACCTCAGATTGGTCTTAATTACTATAATAATGTATGCAGATTTTTCCTTTGTTTTATTCTTAAAAAAATGATTCTCATGTTTTAAATTGCTTTATTACGAAGAACAAGTGTAGATAAAATCCATGTGCTATAAATGAAATGTTGATACAGATGTATAATAATTACATGGAGTCAACCATTGTAACATTATGTAAAGGTATAGGAAAAATGATATTCCTTCATCCCATATGTTTATGATTTCATTGCAAGGTACAGGAAGAGGAAATAGGTGGCGCCATCTATGAAGGTCCTAAACATATGACGATAGTTCCATCTGTCTATGGCACCACGGACCCACATCTCACCTGGAAATTAAATGTACACATAGACTAAACTATTGCATTATCATCTTTTTCGAGTTTTCTGTTGCAGCTTAAATTGTAGTAAGGTTTGTATACCGAATTTATGATAAGTATAAGTGGAATAGATAAAACAACCATATACACACATGTATTAAAAGTGCCATTTTAACTTTTACATTTACTTGCCTTGTATCCCAATGAAATTTGTTTCAGTGTATTTCCTTAACGAATGCATTGTTTTTGCTAATTATTATTATTTAGGTGGACTGAAATATTTCAGAAATGATTATCTGAATTTTGATGTTGCTAGGTTTTAATTATGCATCTGTAATATGAAAACTGTATTGAAAAGAAATGTTATTATTATCGATTTGTTTCAGAACTTTATCATTTTATGCAGTATTTGTAATTTTTTCTAATTTCGGAAATTCTGCACCATTTAAATCAACATTCATGACAATCAGAGAAAATAAGGATGTTAATTACAACGCATTCTATCATATTCTCACTTAAAAGCGGCGGAAACACAGGTTAAAACGCATTGTAAGTTCTTGTCGAAACATTATAAATATAATATCTTAGACCACGCTAGAAATGAATTTCCACTTTGGTGCTGAAACTTGTCCTAAATGGACGAAATGGTCAAGACCGTCGTAAATAATTTCCCAATTTCTGTCTATAGTGATATTATGCCTACGATAGAAACGTACAGATATCGTATGACATAGTAAACTAATGATGTTTATTGTTACCTTTCTTTCCGACTACTCCCTTGTCCAAGAGGATGTTGATCTCTGGTAGCATCATTACCACTGTAAAGATACCTCCGAGTACGAACTGGACCGGCCCCACCAGCCAGTAGTACTTATACTCCGACTCGTCCAGGAAGAACAGGGCAGTCGAGCAGCCTGCACCTATCGTCCCGATTGACGGCTGTGCACATGGAAAATATAAAAAGGTGAAAAAAAAACAAATCAGTGGTGCCATAAGGAGGATTAAATAGAAAGTAACATAATTCTGCATCTAGAAAGGGTGTGTTTTAATGTTAAAAACAAAAATGTTTCCATTATTTCATTTTCGTAAAAGATCTAACATCAGACCCAGATTAGTTTGAACAATAAAAGCAAGAATGCAGTGATGTTAGAATGAATGTTCATGTCATATATAGTATATATAAGAAAGCTAAGCCCCTGTACACAGAAGTAGTGAAATCATGTTCACAGCACAACACCTGTGAAATTTACTTCTCAACGTCGACTAAGACCTTCAAATAAAATGTCACCAAGAGTAAGACATCAGCGGGCGACGTCAGACAACCATTTTAAAAATACAATACCGCTTTCATTGACCAGGCAACACAGGTTTGGGAAGAAAGGTAAGAAAGGTATGAAAGGAAGAGGCAATTATGTAAAACAATAAGAAAATTCAAATATTTTACCTAAAAGTTATCAATATATCATGCAAAATTTTAAACAATGGTGGTATTAACATTTTCAAGAAAGGGTTGAAATTTTGCTCAACACCAAATTTAGTAGTAAATAATTAAAATGTGACATTGCGTAATTTTGTAGAAAATTGCGTTTAAATGAAAGATTTTCTTAATAGTGAATATATTTCTTTGTTAGGCCCTAATGATCTCAAATTTATACCCATTGTTTGAGGACCACAAAGCGGACTACAACGCTTGAGCCATTTTTTATATGATTTTAAAACCACTATGCTCGTCTGTGGAAAGTACGTTACTTTAGTGTTAGGATAACCAGAAGAAATGCTTCTTGAAAGTACCATTCAGAATGATAAGAATTTGCTGATTTTTTAGCGAATTTTTTTTGCAGATTTTTGGATGTGTGCTTTTTAATATGGCCTCCTGATAAGAACTTCACAATGAATTAAATAGCTTATATCCAGATATCAAATACATTTTTGAGTCAATTGAGAATGCATTGCCATTTTTGAATGTTTTAGAAGAAATGAAAGACAACATTATTCTAGTCATCTATATTGTAAACTAACAGATTCTCACAGTTAATTAGATTTTTATTCTAGTCATCCAAAGAATACAACAATTAATGTGCCATTTAACCTCGGTTCTAGATTCGTTACTAAGTGATGATAACAAGTAAGATGAACGGCTTTGTGATTAAGATGTATTTTTATTTGAGAGAAAAAAACAGCATTACCCTACTGATATGATTTTGAATAAGAAATTTAAGGAAAAGGGACCTTTTACATCCCTTGTCGCAAGCCAACAGAAAACAGAAACTTTACCCTTTGTTTCTACAAACAATCCAAACAATTTTGATATTTTTCCCGGTCATTAGAATTTGTGAGATCAACAATATCTCTTGTAATGACCATGTCGTCACAAATAAAACCTTTCATATCACATGAAGAGCTTGTTCTGAAAGCAAGTGAAAGCGCTAGTGATTCATGGTTTGTGTTTCTTATTATCATTATATATGCATGTTTATATATATAATTGTGTGTACTAAGTCCAGTCTAATTCGCAGAGTTACAGATATACCGAAATGAGATGATACTTAAATGTCAATTAATATGAACATATATTTTAAGATAAACAATTACGAAATAACATACATGGGTAAACAGAGACCTGTACGACGCACATATGTACATTCAAAGAGGAGTAACAGTGCCGATATCTATCGAGTAAACTATTTAGTTCCTGGAAAAATTGAACGCATTTCCGGGAATGTTACGACGGAATAGTTAGAATCCTGAAGTGTCATTATTAACATAAACCCGGGAAAACCTGATTGGTGGTAACCGAGTTATTTTTAGCGATACTAAATCCCCAGCGATAAACTTTCAGTTCCTGTTATAGATACATACACATATACAATAGTCTTTTCCATGTGAAAAAAATATCCCCTAAATCTTATCTGACGTGTACATGGAGCCAGAAACACGCCACTTCCACATGAATATTTTCCCAGAATTTCAACTAAAGTTTTGTTGGATCAATTAAGATATATCTTTTCCTATTTCGATATTTATATCAGTTTGAACAATACATATCATGTATCTTAAAGTATATGATAAAGGCGTACATATTTACACTTTAACACTTGTAATTGATGATCCATTTTAAACAATTTTATGAAATAAATACCTTTAAATTCAAGACAATAAAATTATGTTTTTATCAGTGAATCCATTATAAGGAACAGTTTATATAAAATCATATTATGTTCGTGTGGTTTATTACTTTTTCTACAACATAAGCCTGGATACATAACTGAATTCATTCTATTCTATCTGTTACTTGTTACCCAAGTTAAAAATGGATGGAAATATCTGGCAATATACTTTCTTTATTATTTTTACCTGATGACAATTTTAGTAAATAAACTATATGTACATTTCCCAAAATGATTCCAATAGAAATTAGGTTTGGATACATAGTTACCATTTAATCTAGTGTGACATAACTAGTAAACAGATAAATCATAAGCGTTGTGCGTGGTCAGTTATCCTGATTTTTGCTGAATTCTCCCTATATTCGCTTACAGTGAAATAATAGGAATCAAAACTGCATGCTGTATGCATAACATAATCTAGATCATCGTTTTAATTATCATGCATCACCAAATTTCCGTAATTTTCTTTTGAGGTGAACAACTAGGTTCTCGGAAGTAATTACTAATACTAAACGCGTACATCATTTAAATGATAATGATTTTCATATATATGACGTTTGCTTTATATCTATAAAATATTACAGGATGACTTAAGCAAGTCTATGATATACCCGTACTGCACGCTATGTAACGACTACATTATCTGGAAAACCGATATGTGCCGACATGTTGATTCGCTCGACCTGTTTTAGTAAATCCAATCCCTGACTTTTTGTTTTGTTAACGTGGCTAGCAAATATATACGTACACAACACTATGTGTTACAGATGGTTACTGCAGCTCTATAGAACCAAATATATGTAAACATGATGATCAGCCTTTACAATGTTAATGGTCGTTGAACATGTAATTGCACTCTACAGCGTTTTATGTTCGTGTGTATTATGCGACTCGTTCGCCTCCTTACCAGGAATATCTTAGCGGTATTGAAGCTGTTGGCCCATTGCTGCCTCTGAGCCTCCACTGGAAGTGTTCGCCGACTGTGATGCTCCACCGCATTAATGTATAATGCGCCACCCGAAAACAACCCCATTGCGGCTGCTGCACCATACTTTAGACCTTCGATTAAGGTGAACATCGTTAAACTTCTTGATACGTTCTGCTAATTTATAATGAATTCCTCATATATTGGCCTACGTGAGAAAACACCTCTGAAGTAGACAGACCGGATTTCACAGGAGTGCGTCAATAGGGGCAAGGTATAGACAGCATTTACCGTATGTAGGTCATTCACAAAATAGTTCTTTCACCGCCGACGGAATCTGCTGCACAAAATAAACACTCAGATTACTTTTAAAATATGTGATTCGTGAGTTATAAATAAGGACAAGATGATGGCTCTTATCGTGCGCGTACTGTGTAATCTCAATCTGTCATAATCATACCTCGTGTTTGCTCATATATGACAATGTCGCCCCTCATGTTTGCCCTTACATGCCAATGTCGTCCCTCATGGTTGACCTTTACTAACATTGCAATCTTTCCTCACAGTTGACCTTTTGTGGTAATATCATCCCTGATGACTGACCATATATGGCATTGCACTAATGGATAATTTTACAGTTCAATGTCACCACTGACGGTTGATTTAAAATTGAAGTGTCACCACCCATGGTTTTCTTAATATGGAAGTCATCACTCATTATTGACCATGCATGGTAATGTCATCACTCATTATTGACCTTACATGGTAATGTCATCACTCACTTTTGATCTTACATGGTAATGTCATCACCCACTATTGACCTTACATGGTAATGTCATCACTCACTATTAACCTTACATGGTAATGTCATCACTCACTTTTGATCTTACATGGTAATGTCATCACCCACTATTGACCTTACATGGTAATGTCATCACTCACTATTGACCTTACATGGTAATGTCATCACCCACTATTGACCTTATATGGTAATGTCATCACTCATTATTAACCTTACATGGTAATGTCATCACTCACTATTGACCTTACATGGTAATGTCATCACTCATTATTGATCTTGTTAAATTGTAATGTCATCACTCACTATTGACCTTACATGGTAATGTCATCACTCACTATTGACCTTACATGGTAATGTCATCACTCATTATTGATCTTGTTAAATTGTAATGTCATCACTCACTATTGACCTTACATGGTA
The DNA here is from genome assembly GCF_902652985.1 of Pecten maximus. Classification (NCBI taxonomy): domain Eukaryota; kingdom Metazoa; phylum Mollusca; class Bivalvia; order Pectinida; family Pectinidae; genus Pecten; species Pecten maximus. The sequence goes on from NC_047019.1 coordinate 36,787,637, forward strand.
ATGTCATCACTCACTATTGACCTTACATGGTAATGTCATCACTCACTATTGATCTTGTTAAATTGTAATGTCATCACTCACTATTGACCTTACATGGTAATGTCATCACTCACTATTGACCTTACATGGTAATGTCATCACCCACTATTGACCTTATATGGTAATGTCATCACTCATTATTGACCTTACATGGTAATGTCATCACTCACTATTAACCTTACATGGTAATGTCATCACTCACTATTGACCTTACATGGTAATGTCATCACTCACTTTTGATCTTACATGGTAATGTCATCACCCACTATCGACCTTACATAGTAATGTCATCACTCACTATTGACCTTACATGGTAATGTCTTCACTCATTATTGACCTTACATGGTAATGTCATCACTCACTATTGACCTTACATGGTAATGTCATCACTCACTATTGACCTTACATGGTAGTGTCATCACTCACTATTGACCTTACATGGTAATGTCATCACTCACTATTGACCTTGTTACATGGTGATATCATCACTCACTATTGATCTTTTTACATGGTAATGTCATCACTCACTATTGGTATTGTTACATGGTAATGTCATCACTCACTATTGACCTTACATAGCAGTGTCATCTCTCACGGTTGACCTTACATGGCAGTGTCCCAACTCATGATTGAACCTTCATGGTTGTGTCACCACTCACGATTGATTTTACATGGTAGTTTCACCACTCATGGTTGACCTTGCATTGTAGTAAAACCACGCATGGTTGATTTTATATGTTAGTGTCCCACTCATGGTCGGCCTTACATATATAGTATTTATAGCAAACTCGATTGACTTTACATGGTAATGTTACCTCTCACGGTTGACCTGACATGGTAGTGTCCCCGCTCACGATTGACTTTACATGGTAGTGTCCCCATCCACGATTGACCTTACATGGTAGTGTAACGATATTGCATGGTACTGTCATCACTCTCGGTTGGTTTCTCACGGTAGTGTCATCATTTATTATTGACTTTACATGGTAGTGTAATCGATGTTTGTTGACTGTACATAGTTTCACTGCTCACGGTTGACCTAACATGGAAGTGACATTTTATGAGGTTGATTTTACGTGGTAATGTCACCACTCACGGTTGACCTTACATGGGAGTAACACTTTATGGGGTTGATTTTACATGGTAATGTCACCACTCACGGTTTGCCTTACATGGGAGTAACACTTTTTTAGGTTGATTTTACGTGGTAATGTCACCACTCACGGTTTGCCTTACATGGAAGTAACACTTTTTTAGGTTGATTTTACGTGGTAATGTCACCACTCACGGTTGACCTTACATGGGAGTAACACTTTATGGGGTTGATTTTACGTGGTAATGTCACCACTCACGGTTGACCTTACATGGAAGTAACACTTGATGAGGTTGATTTTACGTGGTAATGTCACCACTCACGGTTGACCTTACATGGGAGTAACACTTTTTTAGGTTGATTTTACATGGTAGTGTCCCCATTCATGGTCGACCTTACATACTGTTTTCAACTTATGGTAAGAATCACACTTCTTATTATCTTCACAAGCTGCGTGTGTGTATATAAATGTGCTATTGTGTTTCGTAGCATTTTGCCAAGTAAGGTAACAGAAATGATTCTATAAGGTTTTAAAAATCGTTGCTAAACTGTGATTGGCCCAATCACAACTGGGCCCAGGCTGTCATTATTAACGTCAAAATATCGGAATACTACATTGATACTAATGGTGGCGCTCTGCATATTATAACAGCTCGACGTCACTTTTGTATATCCCGTGATATCGTCACAATCCCCCATTTGTCGCATAAACACAATGAATATTCGTTAATGTATGCAGGTGCGATATAATGATATAGAATTAGCGTCGTGTAGGATAGTTATGTACTAACAGAGATAATTCTCAAGCTCCGACATCCCCCAGAATACACAGATGTGTTCTGTATGCATATATCTCCGGGATATTGAGAATATGCATCAACCTTCTATCAAACCAAAAATATTAAAATGTATACGGAGAAGTCACATTATCGTGAGCAACCCTGCATACAGAGGGATGAGCTATAATCTTCTTTATGGCTATTCGCGGAATGTGCCGACCTTTGTCAACAAATTGGATTAACAAACAACAAAGAATACCGACATAATAGCAAAATTATAATTCCAAAACAATGTTGATAAAACGAGTGAAAAATATGAACACAAATATTGATTGGCATGGAAACTCTTTAAAGAGTACAAGGGATAATAAGACCAGGTGCTCAGAAAATGTAAGCGTCTTGTGTGTTATCGACGATATCCACTCTACAAATCTAGGCCAAGTCCGGGTTACGTCACATTCTCAAAATGAGATTTAGGGAGGTGTAATATTATAGCTTATTAGTTGACTATTGCATTTGAGAACATAGATGTCAACAAATACGTTTTTGTTTTATATTTACATCTCTCCCTTCTTCAGCTTAGAGAACTCTGACTGCGAATAAATTAGCGTATACGCAGTGAAAAAAACTCAGCGGATTAATCAGCGCGGAAATTTGTAACATAATCATGACATCGTGTCTTTGTGACGTTGCTGGAACGTCAAAAAGACAGCGCCATTTTAAAAGGACTTATCAACGCAATTTTAGTGTTTTCCTGTTACCCGACGATCTCTGTAAAAACAATCTAACGTTAACTGAGTATTGTGTAAAAAATCTAAGTGAATATTGCCGAAATGGATATATATTTAACTTCTCCACGAGGTAAGCTGACAACAAATGGCTGAAGCGAACAGTTCCTAGAGAACATTTGACTTTGACCACGCTCTAACCATAGGCAATGTTCGTTGACAACTGGGGGCATGCTGCCGTATACAAAGTCAAAATGAGGTGCAATCCTTGATTATTGTTCAGTAGATATACAATAGTACGCACTGTTGCCCTAGCGTACACAGAGATAAAAAAAAAAACACATTAACAACGGAAAAACTAATTGTAGAATATGTACGTGTATGGTTGATGTATGTATGTAATTTTCTCAACAATAGTAGGAATACACTTGCTGGCCAAGGACGCTACAAGCACCATATTTTGCCATATGTCTCTCCATTAATCGGATAAAATTTCATTAGTTTAATATTATGTATATACTTAAACATCACACCCATTCCATTTATACTATCGCCGTAGTATACCTTATTGAACAACATGGTACAATACACCATCGCAATATCTTACCACTGTAACAGTGAGTATAGTAGACCTTTTCAGACAATGGTACTGCCTGAACGCTCACCACAATTAATTTATATCAATGCCCATTTTATACCATGGCCCATAACAGTATGGTTAATTCACAGACACGTGATAATAGATTGGCTCGCTATCGATCGTGAAATTACGAGCCGGTTGCATAAATTGAGGATATTTAAAAATGCAGTAGTTCAATTAAGTGAGCTATGGAATCAAGTTCTAAACTTGCGTGTACTGATAGGAAGGAAGGATTAAATGAACATTCAAAGTGAATCGGGGAAATGGAGTAGTGGAGATGGAAGTGAAGTGTTTTAAGTTGCACGTGTCATTCGTGTTGATGCTGATTACAGTAGATGGTAAGTAATAAAAATGGTAATAATGACGTAATACTTTAGTGACATCTCTGTATTTAATCCTCTCTATCTGAATCATATGCTCCTTTCACTGACAAAGAGTATGCTTGTCCCTCAAAAGTGATTTTTTATATAGCATCTGAAATGAATAGAAATTGATTTTAAACTCAACAGAATTGATAACGAATTAATTTTTTTCTTCGTTTTAGGTATTTTCTGTGGAAATTCAACGGACGATACGACGGTAACATATTTCTAATTATGTCTGCTATATTTATTCAAATGATAGTTATTGTCACGATAAAAGGAACAAAGGATTGGTACTCGTTCATGGATTTTAATTATAGTTGGTATAGAATGTAAGGGCTTTGTATAGGTTCATTGTAAGCCAAACGTTATAAAAATAGATTACTGGTATCACGTTTAATGTCTACTGTATGACCAATACTGGTAATACCTTTAATAGTTGAAATATATCTAATCTTATCTGTACGCAATGCAAAACATTCCCACGACGAAGGATTACGCATATCATTTAAAAAAAACAAAACAAAAAAACAAAACAAAAAACAAAGAAAATTTAATTTCATCTCTCTGTGTGCTTGGGCCGTGATATATCCAGCTTTTTTTAATAAATCAAGTTTGTGAATTTGTATGTGAACAAGGCCGTGCTGTAAATTTTACAAATTCTTCAAGAAATTAACATCGGAGAATCAATTGAAAATTACCAAAAGAACTTGCATCCTATATGCATTCCTCTGTTAACAGCATTAATGCTCTTCATGCTTTGTTGTTAATTTGTACTAACATATTTAATCCATCAACAACAAGTGTATCTCAATTCTTAAGTGAAGATTTCTTCAACTGCGGTCAATTCCCTGCATTTTCACATTCAGACGTGATATTATCCTATATATCATTGCAAGCAAATTTTGGATTTGAGGGGAAGTTATGACTTCTCCATTTTGATGACATTGACAACTGTTATTTAAGCTGATCTAATCCAATAAGATGCTAGTGCGTTTGGCATAATTGTGTTTGTGTTAGCTAATAATTCAAAGGAGTGTTAAGGTGAACTCAATAGTTCAGTCATATACGGAATGAGACATAGATTTATTATGCATGAAACTGTACTTCAGTCATGGTATGGAGTGTGTACTTCAGTCATGGTATGGAGTGTGTACGTCAGTCATGGTATGGAGTGTGTACGTCAGTCATGGTATGGAGTGTGTACTTCAGTCATGGTATGGAGTGTGTACGCCAGTCATGGTATGGAGTGTGTACGTCAGTCATGGTATGGAGTGTGTACGTCAGTCATGGTATGGAGTGTGTACTTCAGTCATGGTATGGAGTGTGTACTTCAGTCATGGTATGGAGTGGGAGAGTCCAGAAAGACATTCAGAAAGCTCTGTATTATTTAGAAGGGAAATAACCGGAGTAAATAATGTTAATAAAGCTGGACATTGGATCATTATGGGAAAATATAAAAACACGTGGATACTCGGTATTGGATGATACTAATCTTGATATTAATTTTCTATTTCACTGGAGTAAAACAATGGAAGGTTAAACATAGGGAACAAATGTGAATAGCACGTTTAAAAAAGTGTATGCTTAAAATAAGATGACTACATCACCCTGTTGGACTCGTCAGTGTGGAAATCCGAAAGAGAAGTCGGAGTATCAAACCGGGCGTGAACGATGTTGAAATGTAGCAGAAGAATTCTGCTAACCGCATATAATTTAATAAGTTTAAGAATTTGTGGGTATTGAGCAATTTTTAAAGGAATGTAAAGTTTGTGAGAAGTATTATTTCAACATGGTATGCGAGAAGTCATCACGGCTTACTATATAACTATCAATCCCAAGTTGTGCAATATAATTAAACCATATGAATGGGATGACAAATATGACAGCTTTTTTATTGTTTTACTTTCAGGAAAACTTCTTCACCAGCAACAAGTTCATTGGTATTACTGCCGGTCTAGGAACTTTCCTACTTATTGGTATATACCTGTATATCTTATGGAAGTGTACGTGTGGTAGTCCTGATGATGAAACAGATGGCAAACACAACCAGACGGCAGACGAAAACAGAACAAGATAGCAATGTGCATAGTTACCGTTTTAAACACATTTCTTGTTGTTGTTGGTTTTTTTTTTTTTTTTTTTTTTCAAATCAGTAGGCAATATTTACACAGTGAATAAACCAATTCTGTTTTTACGTCAGGAACAAATATATTTGAAGAAGATGTCAGAGGTAACTGCGTGGATTTTTGAAGTTATTTCGCTATTGAAACGAGAGAATTATCATCTTATATTATAAACATAACAATAATTTTACGACTGAAATTACCAATGATAAGCGTTAAGTGTCCTTTTCAAGTGATATAGCCAGGGTTTGGGAAACAGAAGTTTTACTTTTGAAAATTACTTGGCACACTTGGCCTACGGTTTGGTTTAGATTTGTCTAGGCTTGATCGTACAGAAGGATATATCATTTTAGCATTAAAATATGATTCATCAATTATATACATTACGTGAACACTAAATTACTGTGATTTGATATGGCGATATCTTCCTGTACATGCCTTAATGTCAAGTAGTAAATGAGGAAGGAACAAAACTTTTTTACTTTACCAAAACAGCGTTTTTCTGTTTATCATTAAGCTGGTATATTCAGGGGAAATATAAACTCTTGTAACAATGCGGAGGTAGCAATAATTGTAATCTTTGTTTTAGTATATTGTTGATTTGATTATTATGTTGTAGTTATGTACATTAATTGTAGATTTGTGTATATGTTGTAGTTTGCATATTATGTTGTATTTATGTATATTATGTTGTTAATTTGTATATCATATTGTTGATTTGTATATCATATTGTTGATTTGTATAGCATATTGTTGATTTGTATATTATGCAGATTTGTATATTATGTTGTAGATTTTTTTTGCGTTACTTTGTGATGTATGCAGGTCATACATACATGTTATTTACTATAAATAGTCGGTTTAATATGGTGTTACAATGGTAATAAATGATGTTGAAATATGGATGTCTTTCTATTTATTCAGAAGTTCATAGTAAGATTGTTCATGTAAATTACTAGGGTATGCCAGAATTAGCGTTTCAATCAAAGCCGTATAGACGTTATCTAATGATGAAAGCAACACCACTAAACTATATTCTGTTTGTGATTCGTAAAATCAAATTCCGTTGCTCCATTCCGCTTCACTGCATATCATATCATATCATATCATATCATATCATATCATATTATATACCTCATGCGTATTGGGTATACTAAATACGAGTCTTAGAAGGTCGAAACAGTCGTATATGATGAAGTTGAATTCATGTGTGTTTCTTTTATACAATCCTTTGAGATTGTAGAAGGTAGACAATGCTGAAGGAGTGTTTTTAGTCCCCGATGTTTATCATAACCTGTTGTCACGTTTTATTTTATATAATTATCGACACGGGAATCAGAATAAACACCTGTACTTAAGTTCTTGTCAAAACCAAAATTGAAAATAATGAATTTATTGAAATTCATAAAAGAAAATTTGGTCTATTGTAACTGCCAATCAACATTGTTGGCATTTCGAAACTTATTTCGAGATTTTGGTGGCCTTCTATAATCACCTTAAACCCTTAACACTGCCTAGTCCTAGAAGAAATAAACAGTGGTATGATGTAACTTACAAGTTCTCGAATGGTTTTGAATGGTGCTACATTTATGGCGAGCATTTTTTGTAATAGTTCATAACCACATTTCCTATCAAATTGTGATGGTGGACACTCATGATATAATCCAAGAAAAAAAATGATAAATTCTTATCTCAGGTTATATGATAAATTCGCAGCCATTAAGATCAAAGAAGTATTTGCAAAAATGTGAATGTTCCCCTCAAAATATTTTATCTTCAGCGTCAGCTTTTATAAACAAACGTTGTACAAAGTATGAGAAAAAAGTACACATATTTAATTTGTAATTTCAGTAACCGATAAAATGATCATCCAGAACTAGACATAGTTAACAATTAATAATTTGAAGCACTTTAAGATTGTTACCTTGTACTAATTTTATAACTTGATTGATGATTGACAGCAGTGCTGACTACAATTTCAAAGACAAAAACCACGAATATGTAAATTTGTCACAGATGGATAAGACGATGTCGACCAATGCAAGCCAACATGTCCTTTTGTTGAATTTTAAACTGATTGAAAAATAGGTAAAAATAACATAGAGTTGATATAGTTCACAGAACAGCTGCTGACGTGTTATCTCGACTGGACACTCCGAGTTGTCTCCCTTAAGTCTGCCATCGACTGTGGTGTTTGGTGATATTCGGTTTTAGGTTATTTTATCCAGCAACTCATTGCTGGCAGATTTTCGTAGAGCAAAATATAGATATCGATAAGTGACGTATCTTTTCTCACGATGAATACAAATGGGGACAAGCCTGTTACCTCGTTTATATCTAAACAACAGTCGCTCCGTCCAAAGATGTACATATATTTCCATAAAATTCATATCTAGAGGCAGATGTGTGTCGTAATCTGTGGTGGTTCCTGCTCAACTAAGTACACATGTTATTGTTGTAAGTTATTCAATGTTCTTCATTGTTTGGTGTGGTGGCTAATCTTTATTTTAGATGAGTGTTTTTTTATTCCTCCTTACTTTGCACGTGTTATTTGATATAGTGAATCCTCGTTAGTGTGGACGAGTGTTGTTTGATATATTTATTCCTCCTTACTTTGGACGTGTGTTGTTTGATATAGATATTCCTCCATAGTGTGGATGATTAATATTTGATATAATTATTCCTCCTTAGCGTGGACGAGTGTTATTTGATATAGTTATTCGTCCTTAGTGTGGACGAGTGTTGTTTGATATAGTTATTCGTCCTTAGTGTGGACGAGTGTTGTTTGATATAGTTTTTCCTCCTAAGCATGGACGAGTGTTTACTCCTTTAATGGATGCCGCATTCATATTTCAATGAACTTTCAAACAACTGATACTAGCTTTGGTATGAGGGATGCGATAGCAGCAATCTTCATGTTTATTATTTGACGTAATGTATAAGGAGGCGATATTATTCGTTTAGTATAACGATTTATTGATCTCAACAGTGACAAAACACATTGTACATCAACAATGAGAATAATAAAGGGATGTGTTTAATACTGAAAAATTAAAAAAAAAATGGATATAAACAAATAAAGTACGGTAAAACAAAAATGATGACAATCGAGTTTAACGACTTAAAGTCTATTCAAATTGATACAAAACGCATACCTCATGAATATTTTAAAATTGACAAGGTATAACCAAAACCCATATTTATGTTTTAGCTTTGTATTTTTGGACTCTAAAACCTGACTAGCATGTAAACATACACGCTTTCAAAATGTGTACGTCGATAGTCCAAAGGAAATAATAATTCCATTATAAGTCAGCAATCAAACGTATTTGTTACTGAGATTTGCACATTAACATCCAGAATGATAGACTGTATATGTTTGAATATCATAACATTAGGTATTTGGAAGAATACTAATAAATATTTTACTTTTATTTATTTGACAAGTTTAAATACCTATATAGGGTAAAATGTAGATATCACAGCATTAAACGACCTTGTCATATGTTGCATAGTAATTCAATAAGCCAATTGGCAGTACTAAAACAGTTGTCACGATGCAATTTCTGTTAATGATTTCAATCATTCATTGAAAAGAATTTTATGACATAACTTGCAATGAATTACTTTATATACATACTTTCATCTATGATCTAAAATAAAAAAAAACTATTGATTACCCGTTCTTTAAGGACAAAGTTGTACATTGTATTTTAAGGTGTAGTTCGCTATCATAGAGTGAAGTGAAACTTCCCTCTCGAAACAGACAAGTAACTTCGCTCAATACTGAATAAATCCCTCACTACGTAAGATTTCTGTTTATGATTCCTACTTCATTAATGTCATTCCCAGCCCAATGTGATTCCTCTTCAAGCTCATCTAGGTATCTCCTGCCACTTTTCCCCCTGTGTGACTTCACAGGAGAGTCTCTGGTGGAGGATGGGGGTGTCCTCACAACCATATATTCGTCTAAGTCTCTATGGAGAGCAATGTCCGAATATTTTCCACTAATCGATCTACGAGTATTTGGTTTGTTCGATTCAAACATCATTTCTAAAAGGAGTTGCTCTGATGATGCACCTCCTGGCAGATTTTCCAGAACTTTCTCCGATTCAGACATGGCGTCGTTAGACATATTTGCTATTTTCTGAACTGATTTCATGTCTAGGTTTTGTGTTCGGACAGCTACCTGTCTTTCCCTGTGCTTAAGAAGTCTATAGGGATTGTTGAAATAACGTATTCCTTTCTTACCAAACGATTTATTGTGTTTCGGGAATTCAGCTCCGTTGTCTGATGCAATTTTCACCTCTTGTGGATCATTGTTAATATGTAAGAAAGCAGATCCGCCAGGGTTGGGCTGACTGGAGGTGGAAGTTGTTCCGTCAGTTTCCTTCTTGTCTTTTTTCGATACCCTGGACTTTGACTTTGATATCATGAAATCTCCACTGACGGATGAGGGAAATCCTAGACTTAAGCCATTGACAGGTTTGAAACTTCTCCCTTTTAATTCGAAGGACGACTTCGCCTTATCCACTGGCGATGGTCTCATAGCGGGAAGAGTTACACTCTCACTAGCCAAGGAGGGAACAGAGATTAATGATGATGAATGTATACTCCTAGTGTCTTTGAAATCAGTTTTTGCTGAGGACCTGTCACCATTTTGTTTGTCTGTTGTTCTCCATGTCGGTTCACTGCGAGCTCTGGTTTTAATATTGTGACGCGCCCGATATATTTCATGTGCCGATGTTTTAAAATTCCCCACTCGTTGATCACTAAAGTACTTTATAAACGATTTTGGAGAATATCCGTTTAGTGGCTGTCCACAAAGAACAAATTTAGGCCGGTCGTCGACAACTGTCTCTTCACTAGTGATGTAGGGAGAATCCATTGTCGATATTCCAAAATTGGCACTCTGAATTCTGTTTAGGAAATCCATGCGTCTTGTGATATGGCTAGGCCCTGCTGGCATCTGCTCCAAAGCCTTTCTGTTTGCTTTGCGCAAGATGAACTCATATGACCTATCAACGGCTGCCACACTCGGATTAGTCGCCCTGTTTGCTTTTGACATTGACAACAACGGCGACGTCGGGGTGTTCCGGGGAGCTGGCGTCCCTTTTATTTTCAATCTGTCCACGGTGCCTTTTTTCATCTTTTTTTCCTGTTGCATGGCGTAGTTTATTATCCCCTACAGGAATAGATCCTGTAATATAAATACAATATCATTAAGTATGGACATTGCTAATTGTCTTCTATATGCAAACTTCATATTAATATGCGTTTATATACATGTATGTCATATCAAATAATATCTAGCCTTATTTCTGCCAAAACAAAAAACATTCTATATGACCTATATGCGAAATATGTATTTAAGTTACAATAGCACTTGTTTCTGTTCAATACTCGGTTATTTTATATGAATTTATAGGTCAAATTTACAACATAAGTCACCAACTTTGTATAATAATATAGGATACCATACAGTTACATGTACAGTGTAATGAACTACCATACAATCGTATGACATACAGTACAACGTTATACCAAGGTATATTATAAACTGTATTATTTTTACATTATGCAGTGTATGACATTTTACATTGTTTAACAGTATACACTGTGACAATGTTATGCAATATATAGCATGGTACAGTATGATAATATTATACAGTGTATTACATAATTACATCACTGTAAAACATACTGATTAGTCACCAAAATAACCCGTTCATATTTATTCCACAAAATTTAAGATCTGATCTAAATCGCATACTAATGGCATACTGTTAACGTGAATGATTGATAGTAACGAAATATTGGTAGTAGATGAGATACGTGGAAGCGGACCTCGCTCTGTGAACAGCATGCACATGTAGAAGAGCAACATATTTGTTGAAGACTCGCACGCCGCTTTTACAACCAATTTCCTGAATTGTGGAATACAATAAACATTGAAATAGAATTTTCTTTATCCAAGAATGTAATCCATGATATGCATTGAATGTAGATTTCACTTTTCTCAGAATAGCATCCATACTTTGGAACTATTAGACAAATGTGTTAACTGACAAACTCATCTGATTACCATATACAACACCAACGTCTCAGTCCATATGTGGAGAACATCCATTGTTGTAATTTCATGCCCACACGTGGTAAATGATAGAGTAAGCGTTCCAGCATGACACTACACAGAGTAGTATGAAAACTGAGGGGAAATCGTTGTAGAGTAACACATCAAAATTATTTCAGAAAAGGTCAACAAAGGTTCATTTAATTAATAATTCCGAGTTAAATCAGAGAAGGAAAATGAACATGTATTAGAATTAAGCGTAATTAAAACCTGTGAGCTAATCCAATAAATCGAATAGAAATGTATCGATTTCTTTTGTAGATATTAATCTTTGATACGGCATAGCTTGGAGCCCCTTCCATTGTATATGCACGACTTGATCCAGTAATTCTCTCGTATAGTCTCTGAGGATATCACAAGCACTGGACGATACGAAAACGTTAACTTTGCGGCCAAAGTAACACTTCATTTTATACATAAATAATTTTCGTCCTTGATTTTCATCATGTTTATATAATTCAAACTTTTACCTCTACGTATTTCTACATACACATGCTTACTAGTGTCTGATTAATAGGCTGAACGTAACCAACTCGATGCCATGTCTTAGACACTCTGAAGTTGACAGAACTATTGAAAGTGTGGTAGGTACCACACCCAGTGCAAGTGTATTGGTTTGTCATGGCCTCCCATAACGACCGACGCTATAATCATATTTCTCTAATTCAATTATATATACTTTAAGTACTTTCTGATACAAAGACAAAAAAATATGTAGCATGCACAATTTAAATCATACGTATACAGATATATTATATGTGGCTTGACAAGTGATATCCTGTTAAACCGTATCAATATAAAACATATGCGGTGTTGGAATTACTAGTCATTATATCATCTATTTCGATAATGATGTTATATAGGAAATACTCACAATGCTTTACAATATGACGTATGTTATCATGAGCATTTCTAAACGAATACTGTAGCACCAATTACTATTTCACGAATTAAAACTTAATGTACGCTTCAATGTCTATCCAATAAATTGAAATTCATGTACACGGATTTCAAAACACCTTGTACTTGGTGAATACAATGTCAGACACACCTTGATGTATATGAACCCAAAGCTTAGTGTACAGTTTACAAACACAAAATATCATCCACCAGTTTCGCAATAGTGGAACTAAGATTGAATATGATATATGCTTAAAGTCAAAACAAAATGGAAACTATAATCCAAGGAAAATGCAACAGGAAATCAACTAGTCCAAAAAATACCTTAAAGCATACATTTGATGTATTCTGGCCCAAAACATACCTTAAAGCATAAACCCAATGTATTATACCCCAAAACATACCTTAACGCATAAACCCAATGTATTATACCCCAAAACATACCTTAACGCATAAACCCAATGTATTATACCCCAAAACATACCTTAACGCATAAACCCAATGTATTATACCCCAAAACATACCTTAAAGCATAAACCCAATGTATTCTAGCCCCAAACATACCTTAAAGCATAAACCTAATGTATTCTAGCCCCAAACATACCTTAAATCATACACTTAATGTTTTCCAGCCCAAACTTTACCTTGAATCATGCATTTAATGTATTTTGCCCAAAACATACCTTAAAGCATAAACCCAATGCATTCTAGCCCCAAACATACCTTAAGCATAAACCCAATGTATTATACCTCAAAACATACCTCAACGCATAAATCCAATGTATTATACCTCAAAACATACCTTAAAGCATAAACCCAATGTATTATATCCCAAAACACACATTAAAGCATAAACCTAATGTATTATACCCCAAAACATACCTTAAAGCATAAACCCAATGTATTATACCCCAAAACATACCTTAAAGCATAAACCTTATGTATTCTAGCCCCAAACATACCTTAAATCATACATTTGATTTATTCTAACCCAAAATATACCTTAAAGCATACACTTAATGTATTCTAGCCCAAAATTTACCTTGAATCATGCATTTAATGTATTTTTGCCCAAAACATACCTTAAAGCATAAACCCAATGCATTCTAGCCCCAAACATACCTTAACGCATGCATTTAATGTATTATAGTAGCCCAAAGCATACTTTAAAGCATAAATCTAATGTATTCTAGCCACAAACATACCTTGAATAATGCACTTAATGTATTCTAGTCCAAACTTTACCTTAAATCATACATTTACTGTATTTTTGCCCAAAACATACCTTAACTCATAAACTTATTGTTTACTACCTTCAGGAAAATGCTTATGCATCACAATTCTCCTTATGTTTACATGTACATTACTGATACTATATTTCAGAAGTAAGTGTTGACTTTGTTAGGGAATATAAATAGCAGTGCACTGATGACATTCATGGGAATGTAGACAGTTCAGAATCATTTGATAATAGTTGTAAACAAAGTGTTTTCTACATGTACAAGAATAAACTACATTTTACTCAATATGTGCATTTAAAGTTTATTTTTGCTAAACATAGGAAGCATCTAATCCATATGCCTGGGATATGTCGTTGTTAATTAGAAATAACAATTATATTTAAAAGCGTTTTACACTTCACACTAAAATAAATTCAATTTTATTATTTTCACCTAATATGTTAATGAGAAAGAATCGATTTAGAACTTACAATATTGTTATCACACGTTTCCAACAAAATCATAAACTAAAGGCAGACCAACAGCGGTTTTACAATGAGTGGTTTTATGTATTTATAATGCTATTTTACTTTTATATACATACATCATAAATTGAAGATCCGGCAAATTTCTATCGCAAACTAATTCAGCGTAACTTAAAGGTAATGAATCTAATGAGGAAACACGTTGATGAAAAGATCATATCATTTTCATTCATATTAAAAATAAGAAGACTGCAGTCTTTATGTAAAATAGCACAATTAGCAATTCGTGATCAAACAATGTTTAAATGCATGTTTTGTAATGGACCAATAATACAAATAATTTATCTGGATATATTAGGCTAGCTTATTACATTGTTCAACCAACCTGTGTGAGTATATAACGACATTATATAAGTTCATATATTCATCAAACAAATTTTAATCAGAACAGTTTAACACATTATAGAGTATTTGTTTGTCTACGAATATGTTCATAGCAACGTTCGTCTTTGTTACGCATCGTCAACAGAAACAAAATCCTTACTCTTAATCAAATGTTTATACATAATCCTCTCTGAATTGTAGAATCTATAACTTATATACTACAAGATAAAATCTGTTAAATACTAAATAAGAGAAATTACGGACTCATTCCTTAAAAAACCCAAAGTGTTTTTTTAATTTGCATGTCCCCATGGTGTAGATATGTACAATATGCTATCTAGGTCGATATACACGTTAAAGAGCACTAGTTACGGTACTATAAAAAAAGCGTATTCACATATTATGGGTTCAACAACTTCAAAGAGCCATCATGCGGACTGAAATGTTTTTCTATCCAGTCTCAATGTTGGAACATCAAATTGTCGTATTTCATTGGACCTCTGAGGATAATAAAGTTTTCTATTTTCTAATTCATCAACATTCCCATTTGTAAAAACATCGTAAGTGAACCATGGAATTCATACAAATGATAGAATTCACGAGATAATCATTCTTCATGTCACGAAACAATGTGCTACATTGAAGTAAATGTAAATAACATTATATGTGTTCTATTGATACATATAGACATACCTTCGTGTACCTCTGGGAGCTGTTATGTAACACTGTAAGCAGGTTCTAACACTGTTCCCTTTTGTGTCGTATCATACTTATGAACATCGGCTACTTTGTATAAATACGTACTATACCTGTCTGTTGTGACTAGGTGTGATTACATTATAAAGGTATTATTAATAACATTGATATAGTTGTTATAGTCTGTAAATCGCATAAATGGCAACACACTGGCGTCAATTTTATAATAAGTTAATTTCAACAGAAGTTATTAAATCATTTTATCATTAATTTGCATACTATTACACAAACGACATTAAACTGTAATTTTGAGATGCTTGAATGTTTTTATACAAGGAAGTTATGATTAACCAATGGCATACGTGAATTTTAAAAGAGAAAAACAATTTATTTCAATTCAATGTACATGACAATGCATAGCAATATCGTGTCAGACAATTGATAGAAATACGAATAATGGCGAATGATTTCATTCCCAGTAATGCAGTAAATGTATTAGGGATAAGGTTGAAGTATGATCACTAGGAACAATGTAGATTGGTGTTTTCTAAATTATGAAATAATAGAAAGGATAACCCGAGAAAAATAACATGAAAGTGTATAGGCACCAAATTAACGTGACTACACTGTACTGACAGGGAGGGTATCACTAATGATACGGTAATGGGTACGTTGTTTGAGCAATTAGACTATCCCATCATTGTCTTTCTTAGAGTTGTGACCAGGTGATTATGCGCCATGCATGAGCCGTCGGACACCAAACCAAACGAGAACACCTGGCAAAGCCGTAGGACACCAAACCAAACGAGAACACTTAGAAAAGCCGTCGGACACCAAACCAAACGAGAACATCCTGTATAGCCGTCGGACACCAAACCAAACGAGAACACCTGGCAAAGCCGGCGGACACCAAACCAAACGAGAACACTTAGAAAAGCCGTCGGACACCAAACCAAACGAGAACATCCTGTATAGCCGTCGGACACCAAACCAAACGAGAACACCTGGCAAAGCCGTCGGACACCAAACCAAACGAGAACACTTAGAAAAGCCGTCGGACACCAAACCAAACGAGAACACCTGGCAAAGCCGTCGGAAACCAAACCAAACGAGAACACTTAGAAAAGCCGTCGGACACCAAACCAAACGAGAACACCTGGCAAAGCCGTCGGAAACCAAACCAAACGAGAACACTTAGAAAAGCCGTCGGACACCAAACCAAACGAGAACACTTAGAAAAGCCGTCGGACACCAAACCAAACGAGAACACTTAGAAAAGCCGTCGGACACCAAACCAAACAAGAATACCTGGCAAAGCCGTCGGAAACCAAACCAAACGAGAACACTTAGAAAAGCCGTCGGACACCAAACCAAACGAGAACACTTAGAAAAGCCGTCGGACACCAAACCAAACGAGAACACCTGGCAAAGCCGTCGGAAACCAAACCAAACGAGAACACTTAGAAAAGCCGTCGGACACCAAACCAAACGAGAACACTTAGAAAAGCCGTCGGACACCAAACCAAACGAGAACACTTAGAAAAGCCGTCGGACACCAAACCAAACAAGAATACCTGGCAAAGCCGTCGGACACCAAACCAAACGAGAACACCTGGCAAAGCCGTCGGACACCAAAACAAACAAGAATACCTGGCAAAGCCAGTTTGATTCTCAGACCGACGTGAAAAAGTAAGAGGTCACCTGCCCGACCACGTGAGTTTCCCCGGGTTCTACTAATTGGCTGGGTACTAAGGATACAGTTGTGGTGACGCAGTTGGGACATTTAGACTATCCCATCAGTGTCTTTCTTAGAGTTGTGACCAGGTGATTATACGCCAGCCATGTTTTCTTTAAAACCTCTCGAATGTGCTCAATTTGAATGTGATAAAAAAAATAGTCCGGCAGTACTACTTATAATTATTGTTGTGATGGGGTACATAATGTATATGTCAAAATATACATATGCACATAGATTTCCCAAATAAAGGTGTTATATCGTCAACTATTCTGGATTTAAGAGCAATGTGCAATGTAATTGAAACGATAGCAAAATTGGGACAGAGTTTGCTTTGAAAGCGAACGTGGGTTTGAATGATTTTTAAAGAACACAATATAGATAATTAAATATCTAAGCTGAGACTGCTTGTATTCATGTCGTAAAGTATGTAATGTACACATTCACATCTCTCTAGTCAGTCCAGTGGTCCGGATATTATCACTTTATTAAACTAAGTGGTTCATGACTTGTAGAATGAAATTGAATCTGTTCTAATTAAAATCAAATTAGGTCACAAGTGAAACTTCCAAATCGCAATCATAAAACAAATTGCATTTTGAATGAAAGTATATGTTGAACTAAAGTGTCTGGGTCTACGTGTCATATGACGGCTGACTAGAGCCGGATATTTGTAGCTATATATATTGTATTTTATGGGTGACTGTTCCCGTGTTTAGTGATTGTCTCCTTTGTGTCAGGGTAGTGATGAGCGCCCACCACCCCGATAACATAAAACTGTTTATCTTTTGGATCTGATCCGTAATGGCGTGTGGATACCTTACCGACCGCAGTATAGTATACCATTTACCCGAGGTCATGGTCATTCTCAGACACTAACTACATAGCATTAAGTATAAAGGTTTACACGGTTTTACAATCTGTCACGCCGTTTGGTTCCTCAGAACTCCCTCAATACCAACATTTAGGATTAGTAAATATACATATTAAGTTGGTCCAAGTGTAATTAATTGTGTCCTTCAATAAATATACAATGTTTACAAATTTAAGAATTTTCCAAATATGAAAGAACACTTCGAGCATTATCATTTTATTCCCATATGAACAATCAATACCGAATATTTACATCTCTGACATTAACTGCTATAATATATATGCCCTGTGGGACAGACGTAAAATGTTATGTCTCCATTACATTGATTAAGAAACGACTAAATTCGGGATGTTTTCTCCTTCTCTTATTTTCGGAAAAAAAAATTTCAACTTTCTGATACCTCCCTTGAAAATGCCTCACTGCTGGCCTTTAAACTGAGCGCTCGTTTTCACGGGAAAAGAAATGATTTCTGTCCCCCTGGCTGCGATATACCTAAGTCATATAATAATTACACTCTTTACCCATGTTTGACGCATATACCTTAACTTCTAATGTACAGGAAATATTACCACCAATGCCGGTGTCAAAATAATGTACTAAAACAATATGATATGGCAAGGTGCCTCCAATATAAAATTTCAGTGAAATGGGTCTAAACAGTGAGCACTAACCTAAATGTTTCGATAGAACGTTAAAATCAGACAATCCGTGGTACAGCATGTACTTACCATCCTGGAATTAGATGACACTGCTGTTATATCAGCAGACAGTAGATGTCATTGTAAACAATTGGTAGACGTCCGCAAAGGTTGGTGTCAGTTAAACATGTCCATTGTTGTTTTTCTTCAACCTTTATTGGCCACTTATAACGGTGAAATATCCTAAGGTAAATAGATTAACTTAAAATAGTATACATGTCACGGATTATCCATTCACAAAATTGCGTGTCACAATCAAAGTCTATCTCCTGATCATTTTCGTGTTGCGCCAGTAAATGGTAGTTACAAGAAGCTCCCTATCCGTCCCTTCCGTCTGGACATGGTCTCAGCCGCTCTCTCTGCAGTAGAAACTGTTATACTTAAACGGTTACTCTACATTTTTTCTGAGCCCTAAGTATCACTGGTAAGCCATTCCGTGATGAAATACTGTCGATTTAAAGCCTGTTACTATTGGTGGTATCTAGATTTGTCAGGTATACGGAGGCCTGCTCGTAATACACAGGACCTGTTTAGTCTGGGCACTCATGTGTGGTAGGATTATGGTAGAGCGATTAATTCTTTATTAAAGCAGATACCTTTACCAGTATATTGTAAATCAGATTTAATGAATCACACCGAACAATGACCAATACACAAGCATATGTATATGAAATATTAAAGGATCATAGACTCTTACGAATGTCCTTACACAATCCACAGCACAGCATAGGTAAATAAAGTTAGTATTGTTGTTACCAATTTTATCGATCAGATTGTTTACAGCGCAGTCGACTTAATGTCAATCAAATTACGTGCTTGAAACAATGCCTACTTGTGGAGAATCAAATGTTTATTTATTAGTGCCTTTATTCCAATTTACACCTTAAATACAAGCGCTTGTTCCACCTGATTACTCATAATGCATTTCCACAAACATCTAATTGGGTGCTAAACAATTAACGATGTGTTTCCTTTAACTATTGATTAGTGACTTCGTCGTGGGTGTTGTTCCACCGATCATACATGTACGAATACTGACAGAATACCATCTGACAGTCAATAAAACTAATGACCATATCTTCCATGAAGGTGTGTAGTTGTATAAATAATTGTAACTGAATCAGCATGTTTGATTTCAACACATCAGTCCCTGCCTAAGCCTCTTGTACTCCTATTAATATGCCTATATTACAATTTACAAACAAACTCCATGATTTAACGTAAACAACGATACTTATATTGGGCTATATGTGTCGTAACGCTGGAACTGAATATATAAAATTTAAGTATTATACCTGTATACAAAATCATATGTATAATTATTTATTGGTCCACGGAAGGGTGTAAATGTACATACCGTTATGCCTAGGTGTATCGAATTACGTTTTATATGCTACATACAAAGTGTTCACCGTAATCATAAGGTGTTGTCAGCTAAGCTATTAAGCCCCTTGTGATTTATCGGGCTAACTCAGTCGTTAACAGTGAGCAAGTTGTATATATACATTGTGTAGTGCGCAATAAAAAGTTTTATAAAGTGTACCCCCTGTAATCAGGGTGAGGTTTACACATGTTAATTACTGGTTAAGGTCTATAAATAAGCATCTTTCTTCATCATGACAATATGAATGGTTAACAACATATTTAAAAACACAATATTATAGCATGGCCAAAGGCTCGTTTTGAAAAAAAATATCAGAATAAATAATATGTTATAATTGATTAATCCTGAATATTGAATAAACATATACATACAGTAAACACGTTTGGCACTCCCTAATCAATACAGCCCGCCGAAAGGCTGTTGTATGGGGGTAGTATATAGATATAGATAGTGATGGTATGTATATAAATAGAAATAGAATAATGGTGATATCACACAAACATTCAAAAAGTAGAATGGTAACTTAATAATCATAATGTATAGTATTATAATCAATTCTATAAACATTTATTCTTTATGATACAGACTTGCATACCTACATCGCACACACCCTTTTTACACACACACACGCCCTCACTCATGATCACTCAATCACTCACAAACACAGCCTCAGCAAGTACTACTTGTATATAGTAATCATATTTATACTATTGGACTGTAATAATATTTTTTTTAATTATTCAACATAATTACTTAACAAATTTTGCACTATTTATATGATATTGTACATCAGTTAAGATAAATTCATTAATATTCGATATTGTATTATCACCTGAAGTTAATAGCATTGAACTAGAATAACCAATACGTCATGAATTTCATTAAATACCTAGAATTAGAGTGATAAGGACAAGTAAAAAAGTAATGATCATTATTTTCAATATGTGAACCACAGGTACAAACTTGATATAGGGATAAGATGATCTATAAATTTATGATGGTTCAATGTCACTTGCATTATTTGTTAATTGACACAAGATTTACGAGGAATGCAGTTTTTAAAAGTAGCAGATGTGGTGTTATTAGGATTTGCTAAGGTTTGATTAAGGTTGTTTTTGAAGGAACTTAGACTTACAGCCGTGGACAGTGAAGGATCAAGATTATTCCATGACTGCATAGTACTTAGAAAGAAACTTCTATTGTAGATATTGGCTCTTGATCTTGGTATATTGAAAAATATATGATGACGCAGGTAATGAGTATTTTGCTGATGATTTATAAATCGTTCGATGACAAACAAATAGTCAAGGGTCATGTTATTTATAATTTTGTACATTAAAATTAATTTGTGACGCCTTGATTCTAATTTTTCTAAACCCGTTTCTTTATACAGTTTATAATGTACAACCTCTTAATCCAGTAATTATGTTCATTGCATCAACCGGAACAAATTCCAATAAATTAGATTCACCATTAGTGTAACTGTCCCAAATAGAATCCATATATTCCGAAATGGGTCTGACAAATGAACAGTATAATGTTATAAGACTTTCCTATCCACTGTTTTATCATGCGTAAAAGATTCAGTCGTTTACATGGTTTATTGTAAATAGTATTAATATGACCCTTCAATCGCTGACATTAGCCTTCAATAGTTAACACTGGCCTTCAATAGTTAACACTAGCCTTCAATACTTAACATTAGCCTTCAATAGTTAACACTAGCCTTCAATAGTTAACATTAGCCTTCAATAGTTAACACTGGCCTTCAATAGTTAACATTAGCCTTCAATAGTTAACACTAGCCTTCAATAGTTAACACTAGCCTTCAATAGTTAACACTGGCCTTCAATAGTTAACATTAGCCTTCAATAATTAACACTGGCCTTCAATAGTTAACATTATCCTTCAATAGTTAACACTAGCCTTCAATAATTAACACTAGCCTTCAATAGTTAACACTAGCCTTCAATAATTAACACTAGCCTTCAATAGTTAACACTGGCCTTCAATAGTTAGCATTAGCCTTCAATAGTTAGCATTAGCCTTCAATAGTTAACACTAGCCTTCAATAGTTAACACTGGCCTTCAATAGTTAACACTGGCCTTCAATAGTTAACACTGGCCTTCAATAGTTAACACTAGCCTTCAATAGTTAACACTAGCCTTCAATAGTTAACATTAGCCTTCAATAGTTAACATTAGCCTTCAATAGTTAACACTGGCCTTCAATAGTTAACATTAGCCTTCACTAGTTAACACTAGCCTTCACTAGTTAACACTGGCCTTCAATAGTTAACATTAGCCTTCACTAGTTAACACTAGCCTTCAATAGTTAACACTGGCCTTCAATAGTTAACATTAGCCTTCACTAGTTAACACTAGCCTTTACTAGTTAACACTGGCCTTCAATAGTTAACACTGGCCTTCAATAGTTAACATTAGCCTTCAATAGTTAACATTAGCCTTCACTAGTTAACACTGGCCTTCAATAGTTAGCACTGGCCTTCAATGTTTAACACTGACCTTCAATACTTAACACTAGCCTTCATTCGCTAGAATCAACCTTCAGCCTTCAGTCGTTAACAATAGACTTCAATCATGAATATCAGCATTCAATTGCTAACATGAAAAGTAATTATTATGATCGCCTAGCCAGACTATCAATGTGTACCCACACAAATAGGAGATCCTTACTAAGGATTGTGACACATTGCCCATTGTGACTAAAGTTCGAATTCAAGAGATACTATCACTTACAACGAGAATAGGTCATATATTAAAACTTTGTTGAAACCAAATGATATTATTTTAGTTTTACAAAATGCTATGCTATATTTGCATTCATAATAAAATCCTAAATTTTGATCACCTTCATATAAGTATATTCTCTTCTCAACAAGTTTTGTCAGTAAAAACTGCAAAAATATTCTATACAACATTCATTGCAGTTAATGTTTGTAAGCAAATTAAAAACGAATATACTTATAACGTACTCTCTAATTTGATTGTATCCGAAGGTTCATTTGGATGTTAATGTATGTTTAAACTGTTAAGACATGAATCGTTGGAGTGATCTCCCTTTAACTGCTAAAGGTTTCACGCTAACAATGGATAGTCAAGAACTGAAAATTGAACACATGGTTAGTATTTCGTCATCTACAGTCAGTGTATTTTAGGTGTATTACTCATTACAAAGAACAAAGTACTATTGCGCACTAGCAGTATATTTTTCGTTTTCATTTTGTATTGCTAAGATAAATCCTTGTTGCTTTAGTGATGTTTTGTTCAGCCGATTATTTGATATCACTGCAGTCCACGGGTGCCATGGTGTTCAAAACTTAATGTTAGATATCAGATAGAAAAGGAACAAACGTAGAGCATAAACAACGCTTAATATAAAACTATTACAGCGGTATGCTTTCCTTCTGATATATTTATTTTGAATCGTTCATTCATCAAAGTCAAACATAGATTTTGATTGATATTCATAAAAATGCAAAACGAACTATAACATCATGTTTAAGCAATATTAATGAAAAATATATTATAGTTCAATGACAAGGAAAACTTCATACATGTATACAACCATTATTAACAGTTACGATTTAAGGAGTTACTTATATACTTATGCCTGAAAAAAACACAAAAACAAAAAGTAACACCATTGTCAAAAACCGAATCCTCAATATCCCAGTTATGTTATTGTCAACATCAATTCCTTATTAATTGGTTTTACACAGTATCGACATAAATACAATATAAAAGATTTCGGGAGAAAAACTCGTGGGTTGTACTTGGGTTGTAAACAAAGTATGAGAATAGTAGGTTGATACAAGGAACAAGTGCATGTTGATCAATATAATATATTTAAATGTGACAATTTAATTGTAGTAATCTTATACACATGTGCACCGAATAGAGAGAGAGAGAGAGAGAGAGAGAGAGAGAGAGAGAGAGAGAGAGAGAGAGAGAGAGAGAGAGAGAGCTACAATGAGCTACAATATATGTACCAAACGAAGCGGGATTAATAATTAATATTAAACCTACAGCGTTGATACATTTAGTGTTAGATATTCTATGTGTTATTTCATCATTATACACGTGTCTGATATCTTATGTGTTATTTCATCATTATACACGTATTTGATATCTTATGTGATATTTCATCATTATACACGTATTTGACATCTTATGTGTTATTTCATCATGAAACCACGTGTTAGATATCGTATGTGTTATTTCATAATTATACACGTGTCTGATATCTTA
Source organism: Pecten maximus (assembly GCF_902652985.1). NCBI lineage: Eukaryota > Metazoa > Mollusca > Bivalvia > Pectinida > Pectinidae > Pecten > Pecten maximus. Next base: position 36,812,185 of record NC_047019.1, read on the forward strand.
TGTGTTATTTCATCATAAGACACGTATTTGATATCTTATGAATCTTCCATCATTAGACACCGGTCAGTCTTGTTTTTATCAGACCTGTTTCTCTCCAAATACCAATGATTTAGATCACTGACCATGATATCACTACGGAGATGCCAAGTATGATACTATACACTACATGGTATAGGTGAAATAAAAAGTCGTAAGTAAGAGAAAGTAACATTGATTGACTCACACGAAGTAAATACCTGAGAAAAGGTAGACAGATGTACTCTATAAGACACCTGTCATGATGTCTTACGCTAAACCAATGACAGTATATATCATGATCAGGCCATGGTGACGATATCAGCTTATTAGATAATTGTGAGAGGTTTCATATTAAAAGAAATGAGATTTCATCTATAATTTATTGTAGTTTATTCAGTTGTCCTCAATTTACATATACATGGTACACGCTAATGTATTTTACACAGGTATATCGGTAATTCTTGATAGTGTGCTAATACTTGCCGGATACGAGGATTAACTGATACGCTGTGGTCGTTTTTGTTCTACATACAATGTATGTTAGCTATTGAACTTTTGCGATAACAGGAGCGAAACGTGACGGTGAATTGGTCGGTAAGGTCCAGACAAACTATAGATCACCTGTTATTATATATAGAAATTTGAAGAACATTTTCAGTCATATACCCAGACATAGTTACGGATTGAATGACTAGCACATCATCATACTGAAATAAATTTCAGTAAAAAATTAGCGTTACATCATCAAATCGTTGCTTGGGTATCTAAGTCTGCCAGATATTCATTCAAATGGCTTTATTTAACTTCAATACGAATTGATCAGATAGATAGCTCTACGACCTTGAATTGTTCTTAGGAAAATCACTCATTGCATTGGTTGATGGAAGCGATGATACATTGCCTCTCAGGTAAATTCGATATTCAGTTCGTCCGGCGAGCTTTATCAAGCTACTTGTATTTACCTGTTTGGTCTATCGGCCTTGTGTTCAACCTGTGGTCATAAGACAAATATTGGCGTGTGAACCGTAATTGTTTCTTTATAATCAAACAGTTATCGACTTTCTAGCTAGATGGATGTTGGACTATATAGGGCACTAATTACCATTGTCACAGAGACACGTCCATGCAATTACTGAATGTAGCGAACAACGAGGGAGATTTATAGGCAGTACCGGGCAGACAATACACGTGGACGCACAACAGGTTGTCAGAGTCTATATGAACAGTTTCCATTAGGAGATTTTTAACACGAAGTTCAAACGTTTCCTGTATTTAGGCTGACACTAACTGTACGTGATTGACGCTGTCCGTAGCTGTCCGTTTGGTGAGGAGGAAAGTCTCGGACACATTACAACGCAGGAGTGTACATGCCATTAATCATATTAAGGTAAATTTGACAAAAGTGTATATTTTTTTTCCTTTTTAGTGATATTACTATTTCCATATATCATTTCCAATTGCATTGATGGTTGACATATGTTTTATATTTCTGTCAAATGAAATGAGCGTTTGGACAGCTTAACCAGTGTATGCCGTAGTTGTCGACCTGCTGGTAGTATTATCATAAGAACATGATATTATTATGAGAAAGCAAGTCGCTTTTAATGTTATACCTGATATTACTCCTTCATTATAATATTGTAAAACTTGTTATTTGTGGTCGTTGGCTTGGTAGTGTTTCTTGCCTCAAGAGTTATTGATAAATGTGTAGTTCTGGAATAATTAACTCCGTTTAAGTAATACCTAATAACACGCCATGTAAATCTTGGTCATACCCAAGTAACGTCACGTTCTGTACCGGACGAGAACAGGAGTAATGATAGGATAACTACCAAGCATATTAATGAGCATTTAATACGTCAAACAAGAAGTTTGAGGGAAAATCATTAAAGTGCATGCGGTCAATGTATATTAAAATTTCTAAAATATGTTAATAATTTGATTACACAATACGCCGATTTCAAGTCAGTTTACTGTATTTAAAAGTTGATCTAGCAGTCTCGCCCGGTCTTTTTTAGATGTAAATTGAACAAGTAGACAACAGTCATCAAGTTCTAGCTACAGGAAGGTCTAACTAGAAGGTCAGCTTGATATACGTAATTGTATTCTTGAATAAACAGCATGAAATTACAATGAACACAATTTATATCACTATAAGATTCACCAGATATGTAATTAAGTGTGGCGACAATTGTGACCTTGATACCATCAAGCGATCAGAGTAAATGTACAATCACACTGCACTACCTATATCAATAATTCCTTTTCATGCAATTTACACCTCTATATCTCACGCTTATGTTAACAAGACTGCACCAAGTGGCACCCCAATTACAGCATACCTTGAAAGGTTTCCTTTCCTGTTAGAGTACATCAATACTTGTGTAAATATACGGTCTTAGATGGGGATGCTAGGACTACAATGGCAAGACATCTGTACATTCAATTGTTCTTCAGGTGTTATATCTACAGTTGGATAAGATTAGGTAAGATTTGTATTGTCTATAACCCGTCATACACGTAATTCACCAGTTAAGATCCATATCGAAATGATTGCATATCGGATCAGACAATAGATTAACACTACTTGTATAGACACAGGCAGGTTTAGTGTGGCCTCGTGTGAATATAATATGGTTGAAATAGTGGACAATGAAAAATCTCATCATAATCATCATAAAAGTTTTGCACCCACCTATATATATCATCAATTATGTTATTGACATGTCGGTAATACCACACCACCAGGCAATAACATGCGACAGGCCTACAGTGTGACAGATTGATTCTAAAATAATGTCTTCTCTGTGAAATTGGGCTTATTTTATATCGTGTTACTGAGCCGTTATGCCGTGTTATTACGTGACCTAATGTGCTGAGAGTTCCACTTCTACGGCGATCTATGTTTGGCTTCGCTAGACAGTTATGGGCGTCTTTGGATGAAATGAAATGTCGAGTTTAAGCAGATCTCACTAAAGTGTGTCTATATGTTCTGACGCTGTTTGTGTGGATATTTGAATCAACATCTTGTCCATACTTTCTCCATTATTCAGGTTAGTAGCGAGCACTATTACATGTACTATACTGTAAAGATGATTGTTACATTATGGTGATTTGTAAATCCAAACATTTTGTCAGTATGTACTTTAGATGCATAATTTAAGACAATATTTGTGTACTGTTGTGAAGTATCTGCTGGTGATAGTGTTTTTGTCTGACAATTTGTGTACTGTTGTAAGTTATCTGCTAGTGATAGTGTTTTGTCTGACAATTTGTATACTGTTGTGAGGTATCTGCTAGTGATAGTGTTTTGTCTGACAATTTGTGTACTGTTGTGAGGTATCTGCTAGTGATAGTGTTTTTGTCTGACAATTTGTGTACTGTTGTGAGGTATCTGCTAGTGATAGTGTTTTTGTCTGACAATTGGTGTACTAGTACCGTTGTTCAATCCGGAGATGGAATGGACTTTAACAATGATACATCTTATAATTATCGTCATTTTCTTCCGGCGTCTCACATTTCATCTATCGAGTTTCAATGCTATGGTTGTGTGTTGATGATACATTTTGTTCTGGTTTGGGGGAAGGCCTGATGTATACAACTGCCTGATTAAAATATGCGACTAAATTATGTCTCTGCAAAGTAACGGAATTGTCTTCACGCATATCCTGTTAAGCAAATACCGAACCAGTAACATCGTAGCTAATCTGATTCCAAATGACACGACTTTGGAACTCTATTTTCTCTATTACGGATCTTTGCGGGGATGTCATGATATTCACAATCAGTAGTATGATGAAATATCATGCTACTAAGCTAAGGCTTTAGAACTTCTGTGAACATTTAATGCCACAGATCCTAAATAAACCTCATAGACTACAGCAATTATTGTCCTGAAGAATAGAGATAAACATCATGAATAGTAAGATATAGATTTCAGAATAGGACAGTGATGACACGGTAGAAAAACGATATTTCATTTCGTATGCAATATATGATAGTGATGTAGTTCTACGATAGCGGTGTCGAGTAGAGAGACCTTGAATTGTCACAAATAACTTTGTGTCTATGTCTGACGAATGTTAAGTCTCCTTCAAACCAGGCGATACTTCATAATGTGGAATGCTTCTATCTTAATCCGTATCGATATTAAAGACCTTTTCCAGATATTTCTCATTACAGCTTGATGTATGTCTGGCCTTGAAACAAAATCACGAATCCAATTTCTCTGTAGATGTTGTGTTTATAAACAATGAAGAAAATCAAATTGATGGGGAGATTTTGTTGTAGCAGCCTATGATGTATCGCCAGGAACCTGTAGGGGTATTCTAAGACTGATGTTTCTCTGTCAAACAAAACATTAACATTCATCGTTGTTATCAGTAGTGATGTACACAGAAGCATTTAAACTCGAGGATATTATCTTTCTCCGGAGGTGTTCCCATTGTTTGTTTATAACCTCATTTCAGGTTTCTAGTATGAATATTGATGGTTGTTTTATCATATTCGGCTGTTAACAGTGAATTCAATAACTCCTCATCACCATTTATAACGCCGTTATATGTGGTAGCCAAGGTCCTCGTTTATTTCCTGCAGATTTAGGTGTCAATTAGGGTTTCTTAAGTATCCCTTTCAACTAAAATAATTCCTTCAATACAATAAACACTAGTTCCCAAGTTTAAAATGTAAAACAAAGTTTATAACGTTAACGTACAAAAATTACACTGAAGATTTTTCGGGTCACTATAAATACATACATACATATTAACCCTATGTTCATAAAAACAAATATGAAGATACCACTTCAATGTCGTTAATCTTATCTCTCGCTTGCTTCATCCGGACTAAATATCAGATACCTTGGTATAACATGTCGTTTGGTATATTCCATTCAAGTTCATTTCGAATTCGGTCCCTGTGCCCATTGTAGTAGAGGAAATCCGTTTAATTTTCTATGGAAGCAGGAATATATTTCTTTTAGTATTTCAGTATTTTTGGCAATAGATCGCTCAAATAGACGGTATGAGGAGTCAGTGGCTTAGCTATAGGCGAAATGTATATGGATGCTTTATAAACTTTTATATGTACATTTATTTTCTACACTTATAATAGAAAACTCAGACAAAAATGGCCACCAAAGTATTGACAATAAAAATGTATTACATACACTGGAGTCATAAGCATGACTCACAAAACAATAAAAAAGAATGCAGGTAATGATAAAATTTCTATAAACAAAACAAAAATAAAATGTACAATATCATCTAGCCTAAGTGGGGTTTACCAAAAATCGCCTAGCCCATGAAAGGCTACATCCCTGAAAATAAGATATAACAATGAAAACAATAGCTTAACTAGCTAAAATAAGCTTTAAGGGTAAGTAGAGGGTGATTTTTTTTTAAACTGACAAAAATTTGCGGTTTTTGGTACATCGAAGATGGCTGCTGAATTAGGAAGGGGACCAATCTGTGGCCAGCCCTTACAAAACCCCAATGAGCTAAAAATAAAACAGTGTGGGCTGTCCGGACACGTTCACACTGGCATACAAGCATGTTTTTTTTTTTTTTTTTTCCTAGCCGGATGGTTTCCTTTCTGTTATTAACTGACCAGTGTGTACCACTATGAGCGGGCCAGGTTTATATGATTACCAGGTTGTACAAATTGACATACCTGATTTCTTTAACACCTGTTCTTCAATGCTACCAGCTATCTGGAGCTCCTTGTGGACTCTAAATATTGTATTTGTGTTGAATTACTAGTTAGCTGTTGAGGTTAAGGATTATCAGCCGAATTTAAATTAAAAAATTGTTTTTAAAGTCAGGCATGGTGTATGTTTAATGTTCTTTGTTTACATTGTTGTCCTACCGTATGTATTCAACAAACATCTCATAATTTCCAACATACATAACACACTAACACATTTTCCTAAATACAATATGAATATAACAGACATCAAGTCTATACAACTTATCATGATTAATTAACTAAAATACCTACATTAAAACAGTATACCCATGTTTTTTCTGAGACAAGTCTTTGTATATTTGGTTCTCGTTTTATTGTTATTAAGCATCAATGTATCAGTTTCAACCTTTATTTGGAAATGTACGGTAACTATTTGGTATAAAATCTAGCCCTATGACTGAGTTTGTTTTAGACCTTAAGATAATATGTTACAGATTCCTTTGTAACTTATTCACACGCAAAATCAATAGACCTTTTTCTCAGCTCTCTGGCTACCTTGGTCTCGTCTGACAATTGGTCACATTTTTCACGAGCATGCTTGTATCAACATACCAGTTGACATTTGTAATGAATGTATTTTTAGGCTTACTTCCAACACCGCTACACCACTTCTCATGTCAAATTAGCGTGAATGTAATTTAGATTTAAAACGCCAATTAATATCAGCCCATAGTCATTGACCATTTCTTAAAGACAAGTCTTTGTGATAGAGGTAAACAAATTACCAAGATACGATATCTGTCACGAAAGCTCGTATTTAAATCTGTCGACAGTTTTTTTATGAGAACAAGATTTCCAAAGCTGTGTACCATTGAGGATCAAAACCACCAGTAATTATCAGCACGATCTGTCAAGGTTACACAGTGAAACTAATGATAGTGTAGTTGCCTTAACCATCTATTAGTCTGGGAGGATCCGTTATCCTACCTGTAAACAACACTTGTTTATACGACTGTTTAGCTAGGTAGGCGTCAATACATACATAACAGTAAGTCAACTTTAAATATCGACATTTTATATCAGGGGAGAGAGGATCCGAGGAATTCAATTCAAATAATCCACTTTGTGACAGAAGCCTTCCTCATGCTTGACCTATCTTGACGGAGGCAATAATGAGATTGTTTATCCACGAGTTAGGAGTTTTTGAAGTGGTCAGCTCTCCTGTTTGAGTGTGGAGTTGACAAGGAATACTTTACTTACATGGATAGGTATAACCCGACTGGTAAGACAGCTAGGTTTATTTGGATATCAAAGTAAAGCTCCCTGTTTTGTCCTCAAATCCTACTATATCAGGAATAACGATATCACATGGAAGGTAAGCTGTTTTGCTCTATCGTGATCTTTTTGATGTTTTAATTAATACAAATGTACATAGTTTTACCTTAGTTGGAGAGCATATATGTGATCATAACCTGTGGAGTATCGGGGGTTATTGGAACCTGTAAAGACTAATATTATCTGGTTGTTATGCCAAATATTATATGAAATGTAGAAGTTGGCCGGCGTCCTCATAGTCATCCGTTAGTGTTGTGTTTTGTATTACCCTCTATTATGGACGGCTGTTTATGCAATTTCAATAGCTTCATTTTACTATGCGATGGCTGTGTAGATGAAATACTGCCTAAGAGGCATTTAAATAATATCACATAAATCATTTCCAAATCGCTTCGTAGCAGTATTGTCAGAAGACACATCGCAGACGGCATTTTTTATTTACAAAAATATTGATTTTTTACAGAACGTTAAATCGACCGCATGGTAAAGTAAGTTTGATGATTATTTTTTCCACGATGACGTTTAAACTGAAAGATATTTAATGTTGTATATTTTAAATATCAATGATAAGAATACATACACACAATTGTTTAACGTATAACTGTGTATATACAATATAGTGATGTATGAGAATAGTATATCTGAACAGTGACAAGAAACACATTTTCTAATTCAATCTTTGTGATTACTAGATTAATCCTAGATGTTTATTGAGATAATGGTAATCCATTTTTACAAATCACTGTAAATATTACGGGATTATCAACGACACTGATAGTCATTGTATTAGTGTTTAATCGCGAAACCTCCATATCTATATACATTGTATAAGTAAATTATGTCTAGTCATCCAATTAGTAACCGAGATGTATTATCTGTATATGGTATGTGTATAACTAGTATCATTATAGGTAACATATCCTGGTAAATGTTGATGATGTTGTAGTGTAGACCTTGTATATATATGCTATGTGTATAACTAGTATCATGTTTAGGTTACATATCCTGGTAAACGTTGATGATGTAGTAGTGAAGTCTTTTCTCTAGCGTTATAAAGAAGTGTAAAGCAGATGCTCATTTATGACATGTTTTCAGTGCTACTAGGTACAGGAACTATAACATAAACTATAACATAACCTATTCTGACGTGTGTTTTCGCATGCATAATAAATAGCATATGTGTATCATATTGTAGAATTTTTCATATTTGCTTTTTTCCTGTTCATATCGACGAAACTCAAGTTGGAAGTTTTTGTTTTATTTCATCATGCAGAAAGCTCACTAAATAATTTGATATGGACTTCTTTCGTGGATTTCAAACGAAATGGAATCTGCTATAAGATGTTGTGTATGCTTTTTTTGTATATATGTAAATGTCGTGCTGTATAAATGGTATATATAAATATATACATTTGATAATAAACATTATTGAACACATCAGCTGGTGATAGACCCCCTTCAAGAGTACACAAAGGGAAACTAAAAGAGATTTGTGTACCACAAAAGGCTATTGAACGTTGAGACTTTATCACATAAATCTTTGCCATTTATTTAGTTGTGACAGGCTTAGATTCGCTACAAAATGTCAGAGTTGATATTTTACACTAGGTCTTCGTCAGTGTACACGACCCCCGTGCTGCCGGTGTTGATATATAATACCTAGATGTCATAATGGTCTACTACTACTCGGCCACCACAATGAACACCTGACATACCTAACAATGTACGTCTAGCACATTACACCCTACAAATGATCGAACTTCTTCAATTATAATTAATTTGAAATGATCAACAAGTCCACGCCATTAGTAGAATGTCGTTCTGTACACATGACAGACAAAGGCGCCACTCTGTAGCGACACCCGTTGTATTTATAGCGAGTTTATTTACCTCGGCACTGCATTTTAAATCGGCTTTTTACGTATAAATTCAGGTAGATGTATTTATTTAATAGAATCTTTTCACTTGCGTTAAATACCTGGTATGAATTTGAATGTCCTTTGCCGGTACAGTAAGTTGCTATAATCGGATAGTAAGGATTTTCACTGAGGAATTACTTGTTGTTGATTAGCAGTCTAAAGTAACTGTGTACTACCTTTCTCCTTTCAGGGACATTTCATACATAAGGAGGAGGTGTGCTTTTCCTCTGGGACCTCTGGGCTAGGATTCTACGTCACCCCCGGCATTCCTAGTGTCCTAAAATTCCTCTACGGACTTTCCATTTACGGTAGACATATGTGTATGTTGTTTAACAGTAACTGGATCGGAGTACCATGAGTTTCGATTTCCGAATCAGCTATCACAAACTAGCACTACAACTAGCACGTAACAACAGCGACAGATTGATCGTGAATCGGCAAGATGTCTGTTCAAATGGCGAACAACCCTCCTCCGGCTAAGCGTAGTCTAGGGTTCTTTCTGACGGAGAAAACTCCAACAAGAAGGTTTGAACCACGGGCGTCGATAGACAAACGTCAACAAGAGAAAGCTATAATAGAGAACATTTCCCGTCGCATGTTTCCTGTTGGTGTCCGTGCTCCACTCTTGACTGACATACCGACATCCGAAAATCGTGGGGATACCAGTTTCCGATTCGACGTTATAAGCCCAAAACGAATTTCCCGGCCCATGAAAGAGCAGCTGTCGTCTTCGTTCAGTCCACGCAAGAGGACTCCCAACAACAGGTCACAGAATTCATCTAAAGCGCCATCTTTAATTTCCCCCAGACCAATTAAATTCCTGCTACCTGATGGATCGTATAAGGATAGTAAACCAATGGATGATGGAAGCAAGCAGCCGGACGCTTGGGAACAATGGAAGGAAAATATTGCTCGCGCCAAAGATGCACGTGACCGGATGTACCGAAATACATATTGTTTAGCAAAGGACAAGTTACGATACCATGTGTGTACACTACCACGTATTGTTAACGACAGACCTTGGACGGTCGGGGAGATTCCTATAGAAACTGGTAGAAAAAACATGGTGTTAGAGAGACAAGTAAATGACTTGGTGCTGTCAAACAGGACGACGATAGTGCCACAACCGGAGAGGAAGCGAATCGAATCAATACACATAAAAGGTCTACAAAAACAAAATACAATGGACTCGGTCGCTAGTGAAAATTGCTTTGAAGTTCGAAGGATTGAAGCAAGTACTGAATTCTTGAAAGAAAATGCCGGACAGTTAACGACAGTGGTTAGACAACCAAACGACATGGGGCGGATTTATGAATCTGCTTCCACTAAAAACCGGAAAATCGACCGTCCTTTGAAACACGAAAATATGAAATACAGGCCAGCACAATGGGGAAATAAAGTTCCGATACGTCTGAGGAAACACTCGTCCCAAGGAAACACCGACAAAGACTATAAATCTGTAGAGGCTTATAAGGAGTATGTTGAATTGATGCAACAGCGGGGAGTAGAAGGGAAGAGCAATGATCACAGATCGGCAGACAGAGAGAGTAGTTTGGCGTCACGCTATGGGTACGAAAATAGGGTTCTACAGTCGGTCATAGACGTGAACCAGCCAAACCCAGCTACCAGTGCGGACGGTAAAAAGACCGGTAACCACGCCAACTCAATCGTGATTGAAATCAAACCCACGTGGGACGAACAAGACAGTAAGAAAAGTGATAAACAAGCGACATCGGACGATGGAAGGACGTGCCCAGTTAACTCGCCTTTACTCGGAACCCATGATGAGAAAGGTGAGCTTCGGGAGGAAGCTGAACATAAATCAGAGTAAATGCTATTTTGAAAATGTTGTGTTAACTCTATGTACAGACAATCGGTTTCACCTGTGGATTTTTAGTTCCATTGTGGAACACGACAATGTTCATTGACTAGTTAATGAAGCAATGGATTGCCTTGACGTTCCTGTATAGGGAGACTAAAAGCTTACATGTCGGTTAGTTAGATAACTATCTGTCATTGATCGGACATGACATTGCTTTCCTTTTGTATCTAAACAGAAATCCATAATACAAATCAAAACTTAATAGGTATGATTCATTTACGTAAAATTGTATAACTCAATAACATTTATATCTTATGGTTGTTTACAGGAAAACAATTTCCACAGCTAATCGATTATTCAAACAAACCTTTTGTTAATACATAGATTCACTAAACACATTCAATTAGTGGAAATATCGATATTGCTAATACATGGTTTTGTTGTAATGTAGCTAGGTATGTTTTAACATATCGAACATTTCAGTATCAATATATGTATTTCCCATGCCGACTGAACATTTCAGTATCAATATACAATAAATGTATGTATTCCCCATGCCGACTGAACATTTCAGTATCAATATTTGTATTTCCCATGCCAGCTGAATACTTCAGCATCAATATATGTACGTATTTCCCATGCCAGCTGAACATTAAATCATGAACAAAAACTACAAAGTTGTTTTATTTGGAAAAATGAAGTTTTACTACAAAAACGCGCATAGTATTGTACGTATATTAAAAAATTGTTTGGTACAAATCTTAACATCCTAAAATAGCATTGCACAGGGCCGTTTTCGTTTTTACGGTCCAAACGGTTTCACCAGTTGGACCGGTGTTGTTCGTTTATGAAATTAAGTCGGACCTGGTGATTTTATATTGTTTTCAGACGAGCCTTCCAAAGCCTGTATTAACATTTGCAGGTCCGTCAAGATATGTGTTTGAGATATTATATTTAATACCGACGACCAGGTTTGTCCGCATAAATGAACAGGCCCCATGTTTCTTTGTAATGCAAGTGCTTGGAGTTAAATCTAGTGACGTGGATACACGTACTTAATATCGTGGATGTGATCTCTTAATCCGGTCAGGCTGGATTGCAGTATGAAATCTTGTAAGTCCGGCCATGCTATAGTTTGTCAAATGGCTTCAGAGAAATTGTCCAGATTACCAAACCAAAAGGAGTCGACAACGGTTCCAAAATTTGTATCGTATATTGTGTATAGAGATGTCCGTGGCATATTTGATTTGATATAACGCGGGCATTTAGGCAAGAATCATATTGGAATATTAAACGGAGTTAACAAATTCAGTATAATATGGGCCAGAGTGAAATATTTTATTTATCACATAACTCAACCTTCGATTAATTTAGATCAACCGTGCGTTCCTCGGTTCTCGTAGATTTTTTTTTTTTTTTTGAAAGTACCACTTGGATCTAAGATGACAGAACTGGGGCTCTTCATTTGTCATGTAAATGTATTTTTTGCTCAAAAGAGACGGCGACTCTCCATTTGCGATGATTTTTTTTTAATTATATGTGTCGGGCTTTGTACATCAAAAAGGAAAATAAGAGGTTTTAATGTTTGAAACGGGCGATGGCCGCCATCTTTGGAACTCCCTTGAGGTTTATTTACTTTTCGTTATATGATACCTATTTGTTACAAGTGGCACGAACCCGATAAAGGAACACACTGAAAGTGAATATTGTGATAAAAATAACATAACGTTGACCGGATCAATCAAGCTATATGATTAAACTGTCTTTATAACTGAAGGAAGCTATGTGGTCGAAAGATCGACCGTGTGTAACTGATATTCGTGATACTATAATACCCCGGTAGAATCACTCCATAAGACGACAGAAGTAGCTAAAATTGGTATAAACTACAACATAGCCTATATACCTTAACCAAAATATATCATACTTCAAACCTACTCTGACTTCGATCATTATGAATATATTTTCAGTCTTTAAAATCAATCTCTTTCCGATCCTATACCAAACGAGTGTGTATACCATTTTAAACAGTTTATTTAGTACATAATCTCTCGATTAATACATTTGGTACTTTTTAACTACATAAATATAAGTCTTATCGGACTACTAATTATGCGTGTGCCGACCTGTTTTATTGGGTATGATAATCAACAGGGTGTGAAGTTTAAAAGCTCCTCACCTACTTGGGAACTTAACAATCACATTAAAGATAATGTCATTTATTATTTCTATCTGCAATGAAACGCAAATAAAAGCACTGTTACGTTTGCCAATACATTTTGTATGTAATAGGATAAATTATAAACACCAATCACAAATACGCGAGTACAGTGGACAATTTTTTTTGACCTGGTAGACGAAATTCGGCAGTCCGGAAAACTCGTAATCCGGACGGTTTTGGCTGGGAACGAAGGTGTTCGGATTATCGAGGGTCCACTTTACATGTGTATTACATATATATGTATAACATGTATGTACGGACGGACGGACGGACGGACGGACGGAGGGTCGAATGGACAGTGGTCGACTAAACCTTTGGGAGGCAAAGCACAAAACGATTATATTTCCAAAATCTGTTTAATTTCCGTTCATTCCGTCGCTAAAAATCACGTATTTTGGAGAGGTCTAATGTGAAATTGCGTTAAGAAATTTGAGTAACTCTTACTTTGAAAATTGCAATCGTTCTGAAAGTTAGTATGCTGTCCGTATGCAATCTGTTCTGTATATATAAACAGAAGTTCAACCTTTTGTTCTCTTTAGAATGTGATATGTAGTCGAAACCCATAGCTTATTGTGTCTAGGGATTTTGATAGACAATGTGATATTTTATTGTTCGACATTCATCTCCCTCATCCAAAACTAAATAATTCATCGAGTGAGATTATTCCTGTTGGGTAGAGTAAAAGTGCAAAGCTTTTATAAACGAAATATGAAACCGTGTAAGTGCTATTAAAATGGAAATGTGTAATTTCATCACATAATAGAAATAAACAACAATATGTAAATAAATAAAGCCTGTTTACTTTAGATCTAAAGATTTAATCAGGTTCAACCTATCGGTATAGGCAATTCGCGTACTTCAGTCTGAGTCTTAAACAAACAAAACTTTTATTTTATAATCTCGCTTCCTTCGTAAGAAGCCCCCTTGGTGTTTAAGTCCTGCATCACAATGAATATTCACTCTTTAAATGTTTCCATTTATTTCATATTTCAACATTAAGTTGAAAATATAGGTTAAGATACGACAAAATATCTTCCTGGTTTTTTCGAGGCTGTCGATGTGTCCCCTAGTTTCTGCTGACGATACATGATAAACATTTACGATACATTTCCATAGCAGCACAGCAGTATCTCAATCGTATTGTTCAGGTTCAGACAGTAAAAATTGATTTTTAAAGACTATCCTGTAGTATGTACATATTTATACAATGTACGCCGCCGTTAATTTTAGTTATGATAAGGTGCATTAGACCACCGTAATAAAACGCTTAAAAGGATCAGCAACGATATACAGCGTTCATAATCAGAAGAATGGTAAACGTACCCCAAAATAAACATCTACTATGGTTTCATATACTACCTTCATTGTGACGTCGCAACCATTGTGACGTCATGGACTGGTTGTCAGGCGAAGCGGGCGGGGCTGATCAGTAGAATGTCGGCAATTTACGGACAGGATCCTCTCTCGCCGTTTGCGAGGTAAGGCCCCGGGCGCGTCGATAGATATAAGTACGAATTATTGTATCATACAGAGCACATTTTATATACAGAATGTGTAGAAACATTAGTTTACCGATATCTAACTAGCTTATCCTCAACATCTGTTTCTATATCAAATCGTTACTCTAACTCGTGTAAGTTGTTAGTGACGGCCATTAACCGCCATGTCTGCTGCCCCGAAGGCTCTTACCAGCACCACGGGCTTATATGTTTGTGATGTTTATAAATATAATGATTTGATTACATATGTCTTTTTTTCCAAACTGACCCCTGGGGTACATTAATCTGATTCTTTGTAAATTACAATGTGGTTATAGTATGTTTCTTTTGGAACACATTGCAGCATGACTAGTAATCCTGATAATATCATGGGAAACACAACAAACTTGGGGAAATCAATCAATACATTAAACATAAAAACAAGGTCTTGATATTTAAGAATTGGATAAGAAGTAGTATACTGTTAATAGGAGAATCTATTACACCAATGTGGGACAATAAACGAGAAGGTAGTTTTGAAGATCATGGAGGGAAAACATAATTGGTTATCACAGTTGGCCATTATGAAAAATTCTATAGCAAAATAATGCTTGGAGAAGCTTAAACATTCTGACATATCAAAATATTATATCTTAAACTATCTTAAATTAAATTATCTGATATATCACAATCAATATGTTTAAATAAGCTGACTAACAATGCAATATGAACCAATCTTATATCAAAATACTCAAATAAGCTAGTTTCTTACATAGCACGGGAAAATAATTCAATCATATAACACAATCTTGATTGGAACATTTTTTTTAAATCACTAGTCTTCAAAAAATAAAGTTGTAGACATTTTATACATTTTAAAAGAGGAAATACATATGATAATAAGGGGATTCATCCACCCGAACAGTAATACATATCCAATATATTCAACTGTAAATGGGTCTTCTTTTACTTTCTGTACAGATTTATACAATACCCCAGGTCAAACACCAGTTCCTATATATAAACTGTCAATCAATCGAGAAAACACTGACGTTATTTCACTTTGTAAGAGGGGTGAGTCCGGGGCATCTGTGAGAGGCGACATTTTGTAAGAGGGGTGAGTCCGGGGCTCCTGTGAGAGTCGACATTTTGTAAGAGGGGTGAATCCGGGGCTCCTGTGAGAGTCAACATTTTGTAAGAGGAGTGAATCCGGGGCTCCTGTGAGAGTCAACATTTTGTAAGAGTGGTGAATTCGGGGCTCCTGTGAGAGTCGACATTTTGTAAGAGGGGTGGATCCGGGGCTCCTGTGAGAGTCGACATTTTGTAAGAGGGGTGAATCCGGGGCTCCTGTGAGAGTCAACATTTTGTAAGTGGGGTGAATCCATGGCATCTGTGAGAGTCAACATTTTGTAAGAGGGGTGAATCCGGGGCTCCTGTGAGAGTCAACATTTTGTAAGAGGGGTGAATCCGGGGCTCCGGTGAGAGTCGACATTTTGTAAGAGGGGTGAATACATAGCTACCATCTCTAGAATAAATCTCTCAAATTGATGCTGTGAAAATAAAAATGATTTATTTAGTAAAAAAGAAAATAAAAGAAAAAAAAAACCTAAAAACTAAGATTTTTTTTATTGGCGACGCCTTATATATATACGAAAGCCTATTCGGTTCATTTTGAAAAGCAAAAGAAAAATATGTATCTCGTTAAAACGCGTTAGTTATCTCGTTAAAATGCGTTAGTTATCTCGTAAAACGCGTTTGTTATCTCGTTAAAATGCATTAGTTTTCTCGTTAAAACGTAATAGTTATCTCGTTTAAACGCGTTACTTATCTCGTTAAAACGCGTTACTTATCTCGTTAAAACGCAATAGTTATCTCGTTAAAAAGCGTTAGTTATCTCGTTAAAACGATATAGTTATCACGTCAAACATGTTATGTTATTTTGTTTCTGATCAGTCTGGACGATATAACTAACGTGTTTGAGCTAGAATATTTAACGTGTTTTAACGTGATAATTATCGCGATTTAACGACATACTTAACTAGTTTTAACGAGATACATGTAACTAACTCGTTTTAACGAGATAAAATCATACTTACGCGTTTTAATGATATAGCTATCGCGTTTTAACGATTTATATTTTTTAAGTTTACATTTCAAAATGACCCTAATAGGCTTTCGTATATATAAGTTGCGTGATATCAGCATGGTTATATAATAATATGTGAATACAAAATGTATGTACATTTGTAAACTTTATTACAGAACTCCTGGGACTGCCGACAGCCATTTATGGTCGCCCCGACTGAAGCCACGCTGGGGGGAATATGACGTCATCACTGATGATGGTCGTGATTGTCGGGTATCGGACGGGCTGTCAAGATTGTGAGTAAAATTAAGATTGTTTGCTTACTCAGACGCAGACGAACACCTCGATAAATATTTCGGTCTTTTTCTGAAAAGGTCAAGGCAGTGATTAAGAAATTTACAGCACCATCTAAGAGAATATATACGAATTGGTATTTTTTTTAATTGGTCAATCATAGTGTCGAGAAATTGTTTGTCCGATTGTGTTAATGCTCACAGAAAGGAAAACAATTTACCCTGTGGTCAAAATAAATATATATTACAAAAATAAATTCGGTAAATAAGTGTCACGTTATCTTCTGGAAGCCATTGAAAAAGACAAATACATGTACCAATGTCGACAGCTACAGACAGTATAACCTGATAAAACTGAAAGCAGTACACAAAAGATGCTGACATGTTTTACGTAACAGGATATGAGTATCTCGGGAAAGCATAGGAAATAGGCAAATTAAATCAAATGAAAACGGTGTTAGGCACACAGAGGACTGTAAATATACCATCACCATATATATTTTTTACAGCCGCAGTAATTTTGATTGCTGTCATCAAGCAGAAGTTACCGGGAGTCATGACCCTATCGATACCTTCGGCTGCAACAGGTGAGCTCTAGGTCTGGTAATTATTTTGGAGTTATCTCCCTTTGTCTTGTATTTCATCAATATGCCGCGCACCGGGTTAAATTGTAAGTGTGTATCTCGCCGTTTCAATGTAAACAAGACACATTTAAACTTTAAAACAAGTACAATGACGATATGTGAACTTCAGTGCGAAAGTCTTGAGCACCAGACATGATCGGTTGGAGTCAAAGGTAAGCAGCATAATTATATACCGTAACACCAATGTTGTCAGCGCTCTAGGCTAGAGACTTTCCTTCATTGATGGATTTAATCAAACTTCGCACTTACAAGGGACAATCTCGAGATTCAGGGTTTTTCAAGTTAAAGGTTACCGATGCTATTGTAATCAAATCCTTTGTCAGCACTCTAGCGGCTTCACTCCCTACGAGATTTTAATTCAACTTTACCCAATTATAAAGCACTAAGATACATTCAATTCAATTCAATTCAATTTTATTCCAGGGGCCTTACAGCCCAAAGGTTTACATAGTTAATTGACATTAATGAACATGTTGTAATAAACATAATTTCACATTTGGAGAGTGATCGATTGCGACGTAAACACAATTTTAAATATATGTTCTTATTAATTATATAAGTATTCTTTGAGTCAAAGTATTACACAAATATTGTGAAAGACACCGATATGTATACTTTGCATATAGATAGATATTTATGTGTACTGTCTGCAGTACTTGTTGTTCCGACTGGAATAAACATTACATCAAGGTCACCAAGGTCACCATTTGAAAAACAATTGTCAGTTATGTAGAGGCTTCATTCCGTAAAGGATTTGGATCAAACCTTAGACACTGGTAAAGGGCCATAATGGATAACGGGGACAGGAACATGTATTGCTGAAGCCATATTACTTATAGGGGAAACGGGGAAAACTTACAAGCTATATGACTAGAAACTACAAGTTTGATGGCTCGAGGATGGGGGTGGGGATAGGAAAAGGAAAAGTTAAAGTATCGAAAGATCAATCCCACCAGAGTCATCGCGGGCCACTATATACACTAAAGGCGAAGGAGAGTATCGACGGTCGGAACTCTAAGTTAGTGTAGGGTTATTCCCGACGTATCTGCAAGTAGGACATATACCTGTTGTCTCCCATTTCATGGTTCGTAAGGGGCGACTAAATTTGGATCTTCAAATCATATTGTTACAAAGTGTTTTATCTTCCTAATATCTCACTCAGCACCTCCTCACTCCTGTTCGTGGAGTGAAGCGTTCACCCATGATGATCAGTACGAGTTCTGTCTACAGACCGTGACATACAGAACACATGAAGCTCGACTCTCACCACAGACAGGGATGTCAAAGGAAACAATTGGTCCGAACGGGGACTCATGCCAGTGTGTCCCTGACATGACATTGTAGTGAAATGGCACTGTAAAACGGCAATAGCTTTAGCCCTATAAAGTAAACACCTCTCTAAGATGGTCTAAATCTGTTGGTACATATATAAGGTGTTAACCATCAACACCAAACGGAGGAGACAACCAATAGGTGTTAACAATTCATCTCGATTACCGGCGTGATTACTGGGGAAAGTAACATTAGCATATACGATTTAGAGGACAGGAACTCAAATGGCGGACAGGTTACAACAAGGAACGGTCGAAGAGATATTGTAATGTAGATTTACGGTTACAGACAATGCAATCCGTATAATCATTGTAACATTCAATACAATAGAGTCTGGGGATGTGTATCCAGGAGAGCAGTTCTGTCCAGTCCCGAATAAAGAAAACGATATATTGTGCTAGAGAGACGGAAGAAGAGAGTAGGAAGGAGACACACCAATATCTGTCTGGGTACAGACAAAAGAAACATAAAAAATCGTGGGAATGAATTCACATTTAATAAAGGGGCAGTATTTGGGTAAAGAGGACAGTGGCTATACCAACAAGACAATAAGGTATTACTGAAACAGTAAAGTTGACAACAGTAGAGAAATTGGAAATGAACATGATTACAGCCAATGTGACTACGTAAACTGTGTGAGAAGAGCTGACTTGTACACGGACGATAATGTTACAACCCATCCACGCCACACGGAAGCCATTGAAAAAGACAAATACATGTACCAATCTCTACAGCTACAGACAGTATAACCTTATCAAACTGAAACCAGTACACAAAAGCAAAGATGCTGACAGGTTTTACGTAACAGGATATGAGTATCTCGGGAAAACATAGGAAATAGGCAAATTAAATCAAATGAAAACGGTGTTAGGCACACAGAGGACTGTAAATATACCATCACCGCATCAATAAAATGTACCAGAACAGACAAAATAATGTAAATACGTCAACACCAAAAACAGGGATGAATTGTCTGTCTGTAAAGAGTGACATCAGTGTGAACACAATAAAGAGCAATGCTGAAAAAAAGTATGACACCCAGGAGGGAAATTTAACTGTCAAGCATATGGAAAGTATCAGAGATACACAGGCAATATTTCTTCATGTGAAATTGACGTGAAATTCACATGAAATTCACATGAAAAAGTTCTTGGGAATTTCATGTGAAAAAATTCAATTGAATTTCACATGAAAAAACAAATCACGCCTATTTCACGTGAAGGAATATTGCCTGTGTAACTGGTAATCTGGACAACACAAATTCCAGACTGGACATTGGTCTTTTGCACAAAGCGTAGTGTAGAACACCTGAGACAGACATAAACCTTTCCGAACAGACTAAACTGACGAATTGTTGTACCAGTTCAACATAAAATTATTGTGTCTGAATCTTAGTAGTAAAGACGAATTAGATCGACGGAGTTAGTCTAAACATGTTCGGTTAGACGTTCAGAAACCGAACGGAGTTAGTCTAAACATGTTCGGTTAGACGTTCAAAAACCGAACGGAATAAGTCTAAACATGATCGGTTAGACGTTCCGAAACCGAACGGAGTTAGTCTAAACATGATCGGTTAGACGTTCAGAAACCGGACTGAGTTAGTCTAAACATGATCGGTTAGACGTTCAGAAACCGGACTGAGTTAGTCTAAACATGTTCGGTTAGACGTTCAGAAACCGAACGGAGTTAGTCTAAACATGTTCGGTTAGACGTTCAAAAACCGAACGGAATAAGTCTAAACATGATCGGTTAGACGTTCCGAAACCGGACTGAGTTAGTCTAAACATGATCGGTTAGACGTTCAGAAACCGGACTGAGTTAGTCTAAACATGATCGGTTAGACGTTCAGAAACCGGACTGAGTTAGTCTAAACATGATCGGTTAGACGTTCCGAAACCGGACTGAGTTAGTCTAAACATGATCGGTTAGACGTTCCGAAACCGGACTGAGTTAGTCTAAACATGATCGGTTAGACGTTCCGAAACCGGACTGAGTTAGTCTAAACATGATCGGTTAGACGTTCAGAAACCGGACTGAGTTAGTCTAAACATGATCGGTTAGACGTTCCGAAACCCGACTGAGTTAGTCTAAACATGATCGGTTAGACGTTCCGAAACTGGACTGAATTAGTCTAAATATGATCGTTTTGACGTTCAGAAACCGGACTGAGTTAGTCTAAACATGATCGGTTAGACGTTCAGAAACCGGACTGAGTTAGTCTAAACATGATCGGTTAGACGTTCCGAAACCGGACTGAGTTAGTCTAAACATGATCGGTTAGACGTTCAGAAACTGGACTGAGTTAGTCTAAACATGTTCGGTTAGACGTTCAGAAACCGAACGGAGTTAGTCTAAACATGTTCGGTTAGACGTTCAGAAACCGAACGGGGTTAGTCTAAACATGATCGGTTAGACGTTCCGAAACCGAACGGAGTTAGTCTAAACATGATTGGTTAGACGTTCAGAAACCGAACTGAGTTAGTCTAAACATGATCGGTTAGACGTTCAGAAACTGGACTGAGTTAGTCTAAACATGATCGGTTAGACGTTCAGAAACCGGATTGAGTTAGTCTAAACATGATCGGTTAGACGTTCCGAAACCGGACTGAGTTAGTCTAAACATGATCGGTTAGACGTTCAGAAACCGGACTGAGTTAGTCTAAACATGATCGGTTAGACGTTCAGAAACCGGACTGAGTTAGTCTAAATATGATCGGTTAGACGTCCAGAAACCGGACTGAGTTAGTCTAAACATGATCGGTTAGACGTTCAGAAACCGGACTGAGTTAGTCTAAACATGATCGGTTAGACGTTCCGAAACCGAACGGAGTTAGTCTAAACATGATCGGTTAGACGTTCAGAAACCGAACTGAGTTAGTCTAAACATGATCGGTTAGACGTTCAGAAACTGGACTGAGTTAGTCTAAACATGATCGGTTAGACGTTCAGAAACCGGATTGAGTTAGTCTAAACATGATCGGTTAGACGTTCCGAAACCGGACTGAGTTAGTCTAAACATGATCGGTTAGACGTTCAGAAACCGGACTGAGTTAGTCTAAACATGATCGGTTAGACGTTCAGAAACCGGACTGAGTTAGTCTAAATATGATCGGTTAGACGTCCAGAAACCGGACTGAGTTAGTCTAAACATGATCGGTTAGACGTTCAGAAACCGGACTGAGTTAGTCTAAACATGATCGGTTAGACGTTCAGAAACCGGACTGAGTTAGTCTAAACATGATCGGTTAGACGTTCAGAAACCGGACGAGTGGCATCCCTTCGTGTTCTACATACACTAATAGCTACCATGTGATAAAACAAGTGTTTTTTTTTATATTCAAAACTTGAATTTTAATACATATATATTATTTTTGCAGATTGCCAAAGCCTTTGGAAGCAGATTACAGGTATTTATGATACGGATATACATAGTTTTGGCCGATTGACATTTCAAAAATTGTACATTTGCAATGATAAAGATCTAAAACAGGCTCAAACAGGTAACATGTTTATAAACATTATGGGAAACCATCCGGTTACCACGTCGGTAAAGAAACAGATGTTATTAGTCACCTCTTAACAATTGAACCTTTATGCAAGTTAAACTTTATATATTTTAGTGTCATTAATAACATAACTGTTTTTTATGTCAGCAGTCACAATACACAGTATAGATTTATGACTGTGTTATAAATACATAGTATAGATTTATGTCTGTGTTATAAATACATAGTATAGATTTATGTATGTATTATAAATACAAAGTATAGATTTATGTATGTATTATAAATACACAGTATAGATTTATGTCTGTATTATAAATACATAGTATAGATTTATGTCTGTGTTATAAATACATAGTATAGATTTATGTCTGTGTTATAAATACATAGTATAGATTTATGTATGTATTATAAATACATAGTATAGATTTATGTCTGTGTTATAAATACATAGTATAGATTTATGTCTGTATTATAAATACATAGTAAAGATTTAAATCTGTATTATAAATACATAGTATAGATTTATGTCTGTGTTATAAATACATAGTATAGATTTATGTATGTGTTATAAATACACAGTATAGATTTATGTATGTATTATAAATACATAGTATAGATTTATGTCTGTATTATAAATACATAATATTAATCAAGCTATGTATCTATGCACAGTGCACATTTATGTGTATTTACAATACATGGTATGTCTTTATTTTCAATGCATAGTTAAGGTTTATTTCTGTATTGCAGCGGTATGGTAACGCCACAGAAAACTGACCGTCACGTGGTATGTGAGCCCCACGTGGACGTATTCCCCTTACATGACCCGGAAAGGAAAGACCAATACGGTACAGTGATGTCATATAGATATTGACGTTAGAATGTCTGCTTTGGTATGTTTGGTCAGGCTCCATCGCATAGCCAGTTCCTGTACAATATGTGGTGTCTTCTCGCTATTAAAGCTGTAGTTATATTCCGTTTTCTGTATCTCTATATACTCCAATATCCA
Organism: Pecten maximus; assembly: GCF_902652985.1. Lineage (NCBI taxonomy): Eukaryota > Metazoa > Mollusca > Bivalvia > Pectinida > Pectinidae > Pecten > Pecten maximus. Next base: position 36,835,533 of record NC_047019.1, read on the forward strand.
ACTGTTATAACATTTTGAGTTAATTAGAAAAGAAAGAAAGATTGAATGTTATTTTGGACAAAATGACATCTAATCTGTTGTTATATAACATGGGTGTATAAACTAGCACACACGTCAAATACCTTCGAGACAAGGTTTGATAGATTGACAATACACGCAGATATGCCTACTTGTTATTCGCTTGTAATAATTCAGAAATTGTTTTTATCAAAATCATTTTGAATAACTGATTTGGGCAGTTCCAGAACTTATATCTAAAACAGCAGCTGTCGTTAAAATCTATCATTTGTTGTTACAGGGGAATATGTATTACCGTCTTCAACACGGGCGGCCATTGATAGCACGCACAGTAAACTGTACTGCTCATCAAGTTACAGAAGCACGTATCCAGGTGGTGTGACGTCAGATTGCGACCAAAATCAAACTTTGTATAATGATTACGAAGTTCCAGATGATTACCAGTCTGTGGTATATCCTGTAAACTATGGCCAGGATTCATTTGAAAGACAAGGTGCGTGTAGTCACATGATGGACAATTTCGGCATCAACCCCCCAGAATTCATGCGTGATAATACAAATTATATAGAATCTAGTTATGAGCCTTCGTTTTACTCTCCAATGGCTACCCAACGCAGAATGGATTACTGTACATATAACGCGAACCAGAACTTCCACGATCGCCTTGTTCAGGACGTGTACCGTTACCGATTACCGTCAAGTCTGCATTATTGTGGAGCATTCGAAAGTGACCAAATCGTACCGGATGTGACATGTTTCGAGGAGGAGAAACAGGAAAATGAAGAAATTGATTACGGGTCTTCCAAGTTTCTGCGTCCTGCCATTCCACCGACCCTAATACGAGATATGGTAGATCTGAAAATGGAGATGGAACTTGCCAAAAAGTCCCAGAGTTTGCCAGAAATCAGATTACCTAACCGAAGACCCCTTCCAAGCGTAGACAATTGGACTGAGTGGCCACACCAACCAAAACTTAACCTCACCCAGAAGTCGGAAACACAGAAAAGGTAACTTCTCAATATCAAGAATCCAAAAATAAATTCATGTACTTTATTGATATTCACCGGTATTATTTTTATAAATGCTCATCCGCTCAGTATGAAATGATGAGCTTCCGCAATAAGATTCCCTGTTATACATTTGACAATTTCATGCTATATGCATTTATTATAATGATAATCATTTCCTTTACACAGATTTAATATCACTCATCCGAAGACCACACCAGATCTCAGAGACTTCAATGTATACTCTAAAAGAGTTTACTTCAATGGCTTCAACTCATCTGCTTTCCGTGGTTAAACAGCGCGCCGATGGCGGGCAAAATTCAATTTTTGGTGGATAAATCCTGACCCTTGGTAGGAAACCCACAACCTCTTGTAGGCAGCGGTCTCTGAAAGATACACCACGACCCTTGCGGGGTATGGTTACATCAAATTATGTGTCATTTTGTCATTTTAATAAAAACAACATGAAGTGTAGGTTTTGTAGTTTATGGTGTGTATTTATCAAATGGTGTCAATTACTGGCTAGAATTATCCAAGATGTGATCAACTCATCGCCATTGCATCTGACTCCCTATTACATCTAATAGGTACTATAACGCCAATCTACTTTATAAACAGTCTTCACTACACACAGGTCAGTATTGCAGAAAACGGTTATTTTAAAGGATGTTCTTTTTTTTTTTTTTTTACAAATTCAGAGGATGGGATTAAAATGTTTCGGAAATGTACCAATTAGTATTAAGTTTTAAGTCAACCATCAATTTGATACCAGTTAAGGTTAAAATCAGAAGCTGAGAGTTCTACTGAATACGTGGATATCAGCAAAGACTTAATTCAAAAGTTACTGTCGTCTTCTACTGAACGTGACGATACCAGCAAAGAGGACTAAATTCAGAAGTTATTGTCGTACAAACAACAATTACACCACGAAGAAGTCGAGTTCGAGTTAAGACAAGATAGATTATGGTTTTAGAGAGGATGTTTAGTACCGGAGAGCGTTATAGAACAAAGACTTGGAGAGATTGTCTTTTACTCAAAAGCCAATTAACATGCATCATTGAGTACCATATATGTTTCACTTGTACTATCGATATTCAATCCTGTTTCTAGTAAATAACATCGACATTCTGCCAAAGTCGATACTCTAAATATAGGTATGGCCTTAAACGTGAAACCGTTGAAAATAATGTATTACTTGTGTAGACATAGTGATGATATGTAGAATCAGACATGTGGCTTTGTGGTGTCACCTTGGAGACAGCAGTTTATACATTGACGATGAAGACATGCCGTTCAGTAATACCATTCTGCCGGCATATTCATGGTAATATGATAAAACGAAACTCAAATTCCGTCTCAATTCCATTTGGCACTAATGATTTTAATGCCGAAGACAGAACCTTCACGAAATTTGACTCTAATTTGACCATTTTGTAAGAAATTAAACCTTTATTACTCTTTATTAATGTTATTATGAGGGAAATACGGATGAGAATAAATGAAATCCTTAAGAGCTGGAGACTTTCCATCCGACAATGATGTCCCTAGTTGCACCAATAAGCAGGAATGACATTATGTACGGGATTATACTGGTAGTGTCGTCTCTCAGTTTAATCACGTGTTTAGGAGACAGAACTCTGTAAACAGACCCCAGAATGCAGACACGGCAGCTATAAAACAATCATCCGTTGTCAGGAATATATGTACGGCTCTGGTCACTGTCCAGCCGCAAACCTGTCCGCGGCTTTGCATGCTCTAATGTCGTGTCTGCCTCCTTCAGAGTCTTGTAACTGCTCTGCCTCCTTCAGACTCTTGTAACTGCTGTTCTGGCTCGCACCCCAAACACGGTGTATGGAGAACATAGGCGTTAGAAGTGATTACATTTACATTGGACGCTGTGCTTGAGTGTACTTTTAGTTCCACATCTATCCCTCATCACGATTACATGTCGCACTTTCCTCAGATCTGTCAACAGTGTAAATGATGACAGTTCTCACAAAAACGTATCAGTGTATACAGTGTATCCCGAAATCTACGAATGAAAGAAGTTTTTATTTCATGTTGCCATTTCTGATTGTGTCTCGATCATAAACGTCCAGATGGCGTGTGCTGGCCTGATGACCAAACCTAATGCATACATGTGTCTGGTTAATCGTAACGTGAAATCAATTCGGTTTGTGAACAGATCAGTCGAGCACCATAAATTCCGAAACAATTGATATTGGAATTGTCTATAGCCCTAGAGGATACGCCATCCGCGGGAATAACTGCACCATCATATATTGTTTTCATACAGGGCAAACCACACTATCCACGTTGAGAAATAAAATCAGCTGAAGGTAGCACAGCATTTCTCTGTCGACTAAATGACGTTGGCATTAACATTGTTTCAAATTAAATAAGTGAGTTGATGCATCTAGACAGTTTGGCTGTAAACATGTAACAAATGAAAAATAGCAGCGTAAACTTAGCATATAGAAAGCCGTTCTTGTATATATAACAAAGACGTATTATGGCAGTAGTAAGCCGCCTTTGTCTGTTCATATTATATAGAAAATATTACGTCATTATGCATGCACTATTCAAATATATAAATCAATCATTTAACTAATCGGTAAATTGTTAAAATCAGTTAACTTTAGAAATCAGAAAAAAAATATCCGAAAGGTATATTGTTCCTCGAAGTGTCCTCGCATCACAAATACACGATAAACAATGTTAGAACTAATTAGTTACACTTCTGCATGCCATGGTAATACCATCCGTTATAGCCGGGGGTAACGTGTCCCTAATTCCACATTTGTAGCTGGTACTATAAGCAGATCGTCTTTCTAATGTATTATTGAACACGTGACAGAATCATATGTCGGTACTTTACCATTGTCAGCGGAAATTCAATCAAAATAATTAACGTTGTGTTAAAGAAAGCTGTAAAGTGCAATTGTATGTGACATTCTCTCCTCGGGTTACCAAACTATGGCAGCTTTACCGTACACTAAACACACCTACAGTCGCGGTATCGAATTTTACTTTCAGAATTTCCATCAACGGTCGGATGTGAGAATGAGCTTCTATGAGGGATCGTCTCCAGCATTAAAGTCAAGATCCTAAAATCCGTGTTTATAGTTTAGGTGGAGTTGTACCCTTTAATATAAAACTATCATGATGGTTTGTAACGGTGAACCAGTATGAGGGGGCAGATTCATGATCTTGACTATCATGATGGTTTGTAACGGTGAACCAGTATGAGGGGGCAGATTCATGATCTTGACTATCATGATGGTTTGAAACGGTGAACCAGCATGAGGGGGCAGATTCATGATCTTGACTATCATGATGATTTGAAACGGTGAACCAGCATGAGGGGGCAGATTCATGATCTTGACTATCATGATGATTTGTAACGGTGAACCAGTATGAGGGGGCAGATTCATGATCTTGACTATCATGATGATTTGTAACGGTGAACCAGTATGAGAGGGCAGATTCATGACCTTGACTATCATGATGGTTTGTAACGGTGAACCAGTATGAGAGGGCAGATTCATGACCTTGACTATCATGATGGTTTGTAACGGTGAACCAGTATGAGAGGGCAGATTCATGACCTTGACTATCGTGATGTTTTGTAACGGTGAACCAGTATGAGGGGGCAGATTCATGACCTTGACTACATTTATCATGATGGTTTGTAACCTTGTTTACGATCAGAAAATATCAAACTAGACAGAGGTGAATGAAGACAATTTCACCGAAGAGGAAGTTTTTTCTATGTATACTGTTAATTACACAGAATAACCTCTCTACCGTCCCATCTTTAGTTAACGTGTACAACAGACGTTTCATCCATACTGAATCGAATGTTTTGTTCAAGCAAATACTTCACTGATGTTACCATGTACATATATTTAATAATTGTGGTTTTAGATTGTCTTGTTCTCACATGCTTTTCTGAACCCAATCTGAGATTACTCTATGGTCATAATATGAATTCAACAAGTCTGTTATTTAGGGAACATTGCAATAATTTACTAAGGCAAATGGATACATAGTCTTGTCCAGTCTAGTATCATTACTGGGTTACCGTGTTACATTGGATACATTGTCTTGTCCAGTCTAGTATCATTACTGGGTTACCGTGTTACATTGGATACACAGTCTTGTCCAGTCTAGTATCATTACTGGGTTACCGTGTTACATTGGATACACAGTCTTGTCCAGTCTAGTATCATTACTGGGTTACCGTGTTACATTGGATACACAGTCTTGTCCAGTCTAGTATCATTACTGGGTTACATTGGATACATAGTCTTGTCCAGTCTAGTATCATTACTGGGTTACCGTGTTACATTGGATACATAGTCTTGTCCAGTCTAGTATCATTACTGGGTTACCGTGTTACATTGGATACATAGCCTTGTCCAGTCTAGTATCATTACTGGGTTACATTGGATACATAGTCTTGTCCAGTCTAGTATCATTACTGGGTTACCGTGTTACATTGGATACATAGTATTGTCCAGTCTAGTATCATTACTGGGTTACCGTGTTACATTGGATACATAGCCTTGTCCAGTCTAGTATCATTACTGGGTTACCGTGTTACCTTGGATACATAGCCTTGTCCAGTCTAGTATCATTACTGGGTTACCGTGTTACATTGGATACAGGGCTTTGTCCAGTCTAGTATCATTACTGGGTTACCGTGTTACATTGGATACATAGTCTTGTCCAGTCTAGTATCATTACTGGGTTACCGTGTTACATTGGATACATAGTCTTGTCCAGTCTAGTATCATTACTGGGTTACCGTGTTACATTCGATACATAGTCTTGTCCAGTCTAGTATCATTACTGGGTTACCGTATTACATTGGATACATAGCCTTGTCCAGTCTAGTATCATTACTGGGTTACCGTGTTACATTCGATACATAGTCTTGTCCAGTCTAGTATCATTACTGGGTTACCGTGTTACATGGGATACATAGTCTTGTCCAGTCTAGTATCATTACTGGGTTACCGTGTTACATTCGATACATAGTCTTGACCAGTCTAGTATCATTACTGGGTTACATTGGATACATAGTCTTGTCCAGTCTAGTATCATTACTGGGTTACCGTGTTACATTCGATACATAGTCTTGTCCAGTCTAGTATCATTACTGGGTTACCGTGTTACATTGGATACATAGCCTTGTCCAGTCTAGTATCATTACTGGGTTACCGTGTTACCTTGGATACATAGCCTTGTCCAGTCTAGTATCATTACTGGGTTACCGTGTTACATTGGATACAGGGCTTTGTCCAGTCTAGTATCATTACTGGGTTACCGTGTTACATTGGATACATAGTCTTGTCCAGTCTAGTATCATTACTGGGTTACCGTGTTACATTGGATACAGGGCTTTGTCCAGTCTAGTATCATTACTGGGTTACCGTGTTACATTGGATACAGGGCTTTGTCCAGTCTAGTATCATTACTGGGTTACCGTGTTACATTGGATACATAGTCTTGTCCAGTCTAGTATCATTACTGGGTTACCGTGTTACATTGGATACAGGGCTTTGTCCAGTCTAGTATCATTACTGGGTTACCGTGTTACATTGGATACATAGTCTTGTCCAGTCTAGTATCATTACTGGGTTACCGTGTTACATAGGATACATAGTCTTGTCCAGTCTAGTATCATTACTGGGTTACCGTGTTACATAGGATACATAGTCTTGTCCAGTCTAGTATCATTACTGGGTTACATTGGATACACAGCCTTGTCCAGTCTAGTATCATTACTGGGTTACCGTGTTACATTGGATACAGGGCCTTGTCCAGTCTAGTATCATTACTGGGTTACCGTGTTACATTGGATACATAGTCTTGTCCAGTCTAGTATCATTACTGGGTTACCGTGTTACATTCGATACATAGTCTTGTCCAGTCTAGTATCATTACTGGGTTACCGTGTTACATAGGATACACAGTCTTGTCCAGTCTAGTATCATTACTGGGTTACCGTGTTACATAGGATACACAGTCTTGTCCAGTCTAGTATCATTACTGGGTTACCGTGTTACATTCGATACACAGTCTTGTCCAGTCTAGTATCATTACTGGGTTACCGTGTTACATTGGATACATAGTCTTGTCCAGTCTAGTATCATTACTGGGTTACCGTGTTACATTGGATACATAGTCTTGTCCAGTCTAGTATCATTACCGTGTTACATTGGATACATAGTCTTGTCCAGTCTAGTATCATTACTGGGTTACCGTGTTACATTGGATACATAGTCTTGTCCAGTCTAGTATCATTACTGGGTTACCGTGTTACATTGGATACAGGGCCTTGTCCAGTCTAGTATCATTACTGGGTTACCGTGTTACATTGGATACAAGGCCTTGTCCAGTCTAGTATCATTACTGGGTTACCGTGTTACATTGGATACATAGTCTTGTCCAGTCTAGTATCATTACTGGGTTACCGTGTTACATTGGATACATAGTCTTGTCCAGTCTAGTATCATTACTGGGTTACCGTGTTACATTGGATACATAGTCTTGTCCAGTCTAGTATCATTACTGGGTTACATTGGATACACAGTCTTGTCGAGTCTAGTATCATTACTGGGTTACCGTGTTACATTGGATACATAGTCTTGTCCAGTCTAGTATCATTACTGGGTTACCGTGTTACATTGGATACATAGTCTTGTCCAGTCTAGTATCATTACTGGGTTACCGTGTTACATTGGATACATAGTCTTGTCCAGTCTAGTATCATTACTGGGTTACCGTGTTACATAGGATACATAGTCTTGTCCAGTCTAGTATCATTACTGGGTTACATTGGATACATAGCCTTGTCCAGTCTAGTATCATTACTGGGTTACCGTGTTACATTGGATACATAGTCTTGTCCAGTCTAGTATCATTACTGGGTTACATTGGATACACAGTCTTGTCCAGTCTAGTATCATTACTGGGTTACCGTGTTACATTGGATACATAGTCTTGTCCAGTCTAGTATCATTACTGGGTTACCGTGTTACATTCGATACATAGTCTTGTCCAGTCTAGTATCATTACTGGGTTACCGTGTTACATTCGATACACAGTCTTGTCCAGTCTAGTATCATTACTGGGTTACCGTGTTACATTGGATACATAGTCTTGTCCAGTCTAGTATCATTACCGTGTTACATTGGATACATAGTCTTGTCCAGTCTAGTATCATTACTGGGTTACCGTGTTACATTGGATACATAGTCTTGTCCAGTCTAGTATCATTACTGGGTTACCGTGTTACATTGGATACATAGTCTTGTCCAGTCTAGTATCATTACTGGGTTACCGTGTTACATTGGATACATAGTCTTGTCCAGTCTAGTATCATTACTGGGTTACCGTGTTACATTGGATACATAGTCTTGTCCAGTCTAGTATCATTACTGGGTTACCGTGTTACATAGGATACATAGTCTTGTCCAGTCTAGTATCATTACTGGGTTACATTGGATACATAGCCTTGTCCAGTCTAGTATCATTACTGGGTTACCGTGTTACATTGGATACATAGTATTGTCCAGTCTAGTATCATTACTGGGTTACCGTGTTACATTGGATACATAGCCTTGTCCAGTCTAGTATCATTACTGGGTTACCGTGTTACCTTGGATACATAGCCTTGTCCAGTCTAGTATCATTACTGGGTTACCGTGTTACATTGGATACAGGGCTTTGTCCAGTCTAGTATCATTACTGGGTTACCGTGTTACATTGGATACATAGTCTTGTCCAGTCTAGTATCATTACTGGGTTACCGTGTTACATTGGATACATAGTCTTGTCCAGTCTAGTATCATTACTGGGTTACCGTGTTACATTCGATACATAGTCTTGTCCAGTCTAGTATCATTACTGGGTTACCGTATTACATTGGATACATAGCCTTGTCCAGTCTAGTATCATTACTGGGTTACCGTGTTACATTCGATACATAGTCTTGTCCAGTCTAGTATCATTACTGGGTTACCGTGTTACATGGGATACATAGTCTTGTCCAGTCTAGTATCATTACTGGGTTACCGTGTTACATTCGATACATAGTCTTGACCAGTCTAGTATCATTACTGGGTTACATTGGATACATAGTCTTGTCCAGTCTAGTATCATTACTGGGTTACCGTGTTACATTCGATACATAGTCTTGTCCAGTCTAGTATCATTACTGGGTTACCGTGTTACATTGGATACATAGCCTTGTCCAGTCTAGTATCATTACTGGGTTACCGTGTTACATTGGATACATAGCCTTGTCCAGTCTAGTATCATTACTGGGTTACCGTGTTACATTGGATACAGGGCTTTGTCCAGTCTAGTATCATTACTGGGTTACCGTGTTACATTGGATACATAGTCTTGTCCAGTCTAGTATCATTACTGGGTTACCGTGTTACATTGGATACAGGGCTTTGTCCAGTCTAGTATCATTACTGGGTTACCGTGTTACATTGGATACAGGGCTTTGTCCAGTCTAGTATCATTACTGGGTTACCGTGTTACATTGGATACATAGTCTTGTCCAGTCTAGTATCATTACTGGGTTACCGTGTTACATTGGATACAGGGCTTTGTCCAGTCTAGTATCATTACTGGGTTACCGTGTTACATTGGATACATAGTCTTGTCCAGTCTAGTATCATTACTGGGTTACCGTGTTACATAGGATACATAGTCTTGTCCAGTCTAGTATCATTACTGGGTTACCGTGTTACATAGGATACATAGTCTTGTCCAGTCTAGTATCATTACTGGGTTACATTGGATACACAGCCTTGTCCAGTCTAGTATCATTACTGGGTTACCGTGTTACATTGGATACAGGGCCTTGTCCAGTCTAGTATCATTACTGGGTTACCGTGTTACATTGGATACATAGTCTTGTCCAGTCTAGTATCATTACTGGGTTACCGTGTTACATTCGATACATAGTCTTGTCCAGTCTAGTATCATTACTGGGTTACCGTGTTACATAGGATACACAGTCTTGTCCAGTCTAGTATCATTACTGGGTTACCGTGTTACATAGGATACACAGTCTTGTCCAGTCTAGTATCATTACTGGGTTACCGTGTTACATTGGATACACAGTCTTGTCCAGTCTAGTATCATTACTGGGTTACCGTGTTACATTGGATACATAGTCTTGTCCAGTCTAGTATCATTACTGGGTTACCGTGTTACATTGGATACATAGTCTTGTCCAGTCTAGTATCATTACCGTGTTACATTGGATACATAGTCTTGTCCAGTCTAGTATCATTACTGGGTTACCGTGTTACATTGGATACATAGTCTTGTCCAGTCTAGTATCATTACTGGGTTACCGTGTTACATTGGATACAGGGCCTTGTCCAGTCTAGTATCATTACTGGGTTACCGTGTTACATTGGATACAAGGCCTTGTCCAGTCTAGTATCATTACTGGGTTACCGTGTTACATTGGATACATAGTCTTGTCCAGTCTAGTATCATTACTGGGTTACCGTGTTACATTGGATACATAGTCTTGTCCAGTCTAGTATCATTACTGGGTTACCGTGTTACATTGGATACATAGTCTTGTCCAGTCTAGTATCATTACTGGGTTACATTGGATACACAGTCTTGTCGAGTCTAGTATCATTACTGGGTTACCGTGTTACATTGGATACATAGTCTTGTCCAGTCTAGTATCATTACTGGGTTACCGTGTTACATTGGATACATAGTCTTGTCCAGTCTAGTATCATTACTGGGTTACCGTGTTACATTGGATACATAGTCTTGTCCAGTCTAGTATCATTACTGGGTTACCGTGTTACATAGGATACATAGTCTTGTCCAGTCTAGTATCATTACTGGGTTACATTGGATACATAGCCTTGTCCAGTCTAGTATCATTACTGGGTTACCGTGTTACATTGGATACATAGTCTTGTCCAGTCTAGTATCATTACTGGGTTACATTGGATACACAGTCTTGTCCAGTCTAGTATCATTACTGGGTTACCGTGTTACATTGGATACATAGTCTTGTCCAGTCTAGTATCATTACTGGGTTACCGTGTTACATTCGATACATAGTCTTGTCCAGTCTAGTATCATTACTGGGTTACCGTGTTACATTCGATACACAGTCTTGTCCAGTCTAGTATCATTACTGGGTTACCGTGTTACATTGGATACATAGTCTTGTCCAGTCTAGTATCATTACCGTGTTACATTGGATACATAGTCTTGTCCAGTCTAGTATCATTACTGGGTTACCGTGTTACATTGGATACATAGTCTTGTCCAGTCTAGTATCATTACTGGGTTACCGTGTTACATTGGATACATAGTCTTGTCCAGTCTAGTATCATTACTGGGTTACCGTGTTACATTGGATACATAGTCTTGTCCAGTCTAGTATCATTACTGGGTTACCGTGTTACATTGGATACATTGTCTTGTCCAGTCTAGTATCATTACTGGGTTACCGTGTTACATTGGATACATAGTATTGTCCAGTCTAGTATCATTACTGGGTTACCGTGTTACATTGGATACATAGCCTTGTCCAGTCTAGTATCATTACTGGGTTACCGTGTAACATAGGATACATAGCCTTGTCCAGTCTAGTATCATTACTGGGTTACCGTGTTACATTGGATACATAGTCTTGTCCAGTCTAGTATCATTACTGGGTTACCGTGTTACATTGGATACACAGTCTTGTCCAGTCTAGTATCATTACTGGGTTACCGTGTTACATTGGATACATAGTCTTGTCCAGTCTAGTATCATTACTGGGTTACCGTGTTACATTGGATACATAGTCTTGTCCAGTATAGTATCATTACTGGGTTACCGTGTTACATAGGATACATAGTCTTGTCCAGTCTAGTATCATTACTGGGTTACCGTGTTACATTGGATACATAGCCTTGTCCAGTCTAGTATCATTATCGTGTTACATTGGATACATAGTCTTGTCCAGTCTAGTATCATTACTGGGTTACCGTGTAACATAGGATACAGGGACTTGTCCAGTCTAGTATCATTACTGGGTTACCGTGTTACATTGGATACATAGTCTTGTCCAGTCTAGTATCATTACTGGGTTACCGTGTTACATTGAATACATAGTCTTGTCCAGTCTAGTATCATTACTGGGTTACCGTGTTACATTGGATACAGGGCCTTGTCCAGTCTAGTATCATTATTGGGTTACATTGGATACATAGCCTTGTCCAGTCTATTATCATTACTGGGTTACATTGGATACAGGGCCTTGTCCAGTCTAGTATTATTACTGGGTTACATTGGATACATAGCCTTGTCCAGTCTAGTATCATTACTGGTTACCGTGTTACATTGGATACATAGCCTTGTCCAGTCTAGTATCATTACTGGATTACTGTATTACATTGGATACAGGGCTTTGTCCAGTCTAGTATCATTACTGGGTTACCGTGTTACATTGGATACATTGTCTTGTCCAGTCTAGTATCATTACTGGGTTACCGTGTTACATTGGATACAGGGCTTTGTCCAGTCTAGTATCATTACTGGGTTACCGTGTTACATTGGATACATAGCCTTGTCCAGTCTAGTATCATTACTGGGTTACCGTGTTACATTGGATACATTGTCTTGTCCAGTCTAGTATCATTACTGGGTTACCGTGTTACATTGGATACATAGTCTTGTCCAGTCTAGTATCATTACTGGACTACCGTGTTACATAGGATGCACAGTCTTGTCCAGTCTAGTATCATTACTGGGTTACCGTGTTACATTGGATACATAGTATTGTCCAGTCTAGTATCATTACTGGGTTACCATGTTACATTGGATACATAGTCTTGTCCAGTCTAGTATCATTACTGGGTTACCGTGTTACATAGGATACATAGTCTTGTCCAGTCTAGTATCATTACTGGGTTACCGTGTTACATTGGATACATAGTCTTGTCCAGTCTAGTATCATTACTGGGTTACCGTGTTACATTGGATACAGGGCTTTGTCCAGTCTAGTATCATTACTGGGTTACCGTGTTACATTGGATACATAGTCTTGTCCAGTCTAGTATCATTACTGGGTTACCGTGTTACATAGGATACATAGTCTTGTCCAGTCTAGTATCATTACTGGGTTACCGTGTTACATAGGATACATAGTCTTGTCCAGTCTAGTATCATTACTGGGTTACATTGGATACACAGCCTTGTCCAGTCTAGTATCATTACTGGGTTACCGTGTTACATTGGATACAGGGCCTTGTCCAGTCTAGTATCATTACTGGGTTACCGTGTTACATTGGATACATAGTCTTGTCCAGTCTAGTATCATTACTGGGTTACCGTGTTACATAGGATACATAGTCTTGTCCAGTCTAGTATCATTACTGGGTTACCGTGTTACATTGGATACATAGTCTTGTCCAGTCTTGTATCATTACTGGGTTACCGTGTTACATAGGATACATAGTCTTGTCCAGTCTAGTATCATTACTGGGTTACCGTGTAACATTGGATACATAGTCTTGTCCAGTCTAGTATCATTACTTGGTTACCGTGTTACATAGGATACATAGTCTTGTCCAGTCTAGTATCATTACTGGGTTACCGTGTTACATAGGATACATAGTCTTGTCCAGTCTAGTATCATTACTGGGTTACATTGGATACACAGCCTTGTCCAGTCTAGTATCATTACTGGGTTACCGTGTTACATTGGATACATAGTCTTGTCCAGTCTAGTATCATTACTGGGTTACCGTGTTACATTGGATACACAGTCTTGTCCAGTCTAGTATCATTACTGGGTTACCGTGTTACATAGGATACACAGTCTTGTCCAGTCTAGTATCATTACTGGGTTACCGTGTAACATTGGATACAGGGCCTTGTCCAGTCTAGTATCATTACTGGGTTACCGTGTTACATTGGATACACAGTCTTGTCCAGTATAGTATCATTACTGGGTTACCGTGTTACATTGGATACAGGGCCTTGTCCAATCTAGTATCATTACTGGGTTACCGTGTTACATTGGATACACAGCCTTGTCCAGTCTAGTATCATTACTGGGTTACCGTGTTACATAGGATACACAGTCTTGTCCAGTCTAGTATCATTACTGGGTTACCGTGTAACATTGGATACAGGGCCTTGTCCAGTCTAGTATCATTACTGGGTTACCGTGTTACATTGGATACATAGCCTTGTCCAGTCTAGTATCATTACTGGGTTACCGTGTTACATTGGATACATTGTCTTGTCCAGTCTAGTATCATTACTGGGTTACATAGGATACACAGTCTTGTCCAGTCTAGTATCATTACTGGGTTACCGTGTTACATTGGATACACAGTCTTGTCCAGTCTAGTATCATTACTGGGTTACATTGGATACATAGCCTTGTCCAGTCTAGTATCATTACTGGGTTACATTGGATACACAGCCTTGTCCAGTCTAGTATCATTACTGGGTTACATAGGATACACAGTCTTGTCCAGTCTTGTATCATTACTGGGTTACCGTGTTACATTGGATACACAGCCTTGTCCAGTCTAGTATCATTACTGGGTTACCGTGTTACATTGGATACACAGTCTTGTCCAGTCTAGTATCATTACTGGGTTACCGTGTTACATTGGATACATAGCCTTGTCCAGTCTAGTATCATTACTGGGTTACCGTGTTACATAGGATACATTGTCTTGTCCAGTCTAGTATCATTACTGGGTTACCGTGTTACATTGGATACACAGCCTTGTCCAGTCTAGTATCATTACTGGGTTACCGTGTTACATTGGATACAAGGCCTTGTCCAGTCTAGTATCATTACTGGGTTACCGTGTTACATTCGATACAAGGCCTTGTCCAGTCTAGTATCATTACTGGGTTACCGTGTTACATTGGATACATAGTCTTGTCCAGTCTAGTATCATTACTGGGTTACCGTGTTACATAGGATACACAGTCTTGTCCAGTCTAGTATCATTACTGGGTTACCGTGTTACATTGGATACATAGTCTTGTCCAGTCTAGTATCATTACTGGGTTACCGTGTTACATTGGATATATAGTCTAGTATCATTACTGGGTTACCGTGTTACATGGGATACATAGTCTTGTCCAGTCTAGTATCATTACTGGGTTACCGTGTTACATTCGATACATAGTCTTGACCAGTCTAGTATCATTACTGGGTTACATTGGATACATAGTCTTGTCCAGTCTAGTATCATTACTGGGTTACCGTGTTACATTCGATACATAGTCTTGTCCAGTCTAGTATCATTACTGGGTTACCGTGTTACATTGGATACATAGCCTTGTCCAGTCTAGTATCATTACTGGGTTACCGTGTTACCTTGGATACATAGCCTTGTCCAGTCTAGTATCATTACTGGGTTACCGTGTTACATTGGATACAGGGCTTTGTCCAGTCTAGTATCATTACTGGGTTACCGTGTTACATTGGATACATAGTCTTGTCCAGTCTAGTATCATTACTGGGTTACCGTGTTACATTGGATACACAGTATTGTCCAGTCTAGTATCATTACTGGGTTACCGTGTTACATTGGATACAGGGCTTTGTCCAGTCTAGTATCATTACTGGGTTACCGTGTTACATTGGATACAGGGCTTTGTCCAGTCTAGTATCATTACTGGGTTACCGTGTTACATTGGATACATAGTCTTGTCCAGTCTAGTATCATTACTGGGTTACCGTGTTACATTGGATACAGGGCTTTGTCCAGTCTAGTATCATTACTGGGTTACCGTGTTACATTGGATACATAGTCTTGTCCAGTCTAGTATCATTACTGGGTTACCGTGTTACATAGGATACATAGTCTTGTCCAGTCTAGTATCATTACTGGGTTACCGTGTTACATAGGATACATAGTCTTGTCCAGTCTAGTATCATTACTGGGTTACATTGGATACACAGCCTTGTCCAGTCTAGTATAATTACTGGGTTACCGTGTTACATTGGATACAGGGCCTTGTCCAGTCTAGTATCATTACTGGGTTACCGTGTTACATTGGATACATAGTCTTGTCCAGTCTAGTATCATTACTGGGTTACCGTGTTACATAGGATACATAGTCTTGTCCAGTCTAGTATCATTACTGGGTTACCGTGTTACATTGGATACATAGTCTTGTCCAGTCTTGTATCATTACTGGGTTACCGTGTTACATAGGATACATAGTCTTGTCCAGTCTAGTATCATTACTGGGTTACCGTGTAACATTGGATACATAGTCTTGTCCAGTCTAGTATCATTACTTGGTTACCGTGTTACATAGGATACATAGTCTTGTCCAGTCTAGTATCATTACTGGGTTACCGTGTTACATAGGATACATAGTCTTGTCCAGTCTAGTATCATTACTGGGTTACATTGGATACACAGCCTTGTCCAGTCTAGTATCATTACTGGGTTACCGTGTTACATTGGATACATAGCCTTGTCCAGTCTAGTATCATTACTGGGTTACCGTGTTACATTGGATACATTGTCTTGTCCAGTCTAGTATCATTACTGGGTTACATAGGATACACAGTCTTGTCCAGTCTAGTATCATTACTGGGTTACCGTGTTACATTGGATACACAGTCTTGTCCAGTCTAGTATCATTACTGGGTTACATTGGATACATAGCCTTGTCCAGTCTAGTATCATTACTGGGTTACATTGGATACACAGCCTTGTCCAGTCTAGTATCATTACTGGGTTACATAGGATACACAGTCTTGTCCAGTCTTGTATCATTACTGGGTTACCGTGTTACATTGGATACACAGCCTTGTCCAGTCTAGTATCATTACTGGGTTACCGTGTTACATTGGATACACAGTCTTGTCCAGTCTAGTATCATTACTGGGTTACCGTGTTACATTGGATACATAGCCTTGTCCAGTCTAGTATCATTACTGGGTTACCGTGTTACATAGGATACATTGTCTTGTCCAGTCTAGTATCATTACTGGGTTACCGTGTTACATTGGATACACAGCCTTGTCCAGTCTAGTATCATTACTGGGTTACCGTGTTACATTGGATACAAGGCCTTGTCCAGTCTAGTATCATTACTGGGTTACCGTGTTACATTCGATACAAGGCCTTGTCCAGTCTAGTATCATTACTGGGTTACCGTGTTACATTGGATACATAGTCTTGTCCAGTCTAGTATCATTACTGGGTTACCGTGTTACATAGGATACACAGTCTTGTCCAGTCTAGTATCATTACTGGGTTACCGTGTTACATTGGATACATAGTCTTGTCCAGTCTAGTATCATTACTGGGTTACCGTGTTACATAGGATATATAGTCTAGTATCATTACTGGGTTACCGTGTTACATGGGATACATAGTCTAGTATCATTACTGGGTTACCGTGTTACATTGGATACACAGTCTTGTCCAGTCTAGTATCATTACTGGGTTACCGTGTTACATTGGATATATAGTCTAGTATCATTACTGGGTTACCGTGTTACATGGGATACATAGTCTTGTCCAGTCTAGTATCATTACTGGGTTACCGTGTTACATTCGATACATAGTCTTGACCAGTCTAGTATCATTACTGGGTTACATTGGATACATAGTCTTGTCCAGTCTAGTATCATTACTGGGTTACCGTGTTACATTCGATACATAGTCTTGTCCAGTCTAGTATCATTACTGGGTTACCGTGTTACATTGGATACATAGCCTTGTCCAGTCTAGTATCATTACTGGGTTACCGTGTTACCTTGGATACATAGCCTTGTCCAGTCTAGTATCATTACTGGGTTACCGTGTTACATTGGATACAGGGCTTTGTCCAGTCTAGTATCATTACTGGGTTACCGTGTTACATTGGATACATAGTCTTGTCCAGTCTAGTATCATTACTGGGTTACCGTGTTACATTGGATACACAGTATTGTCCAGTCTAGTATCATTACTGGGTTACCGTGTTACATTGGATACAGGGCTTTGTCCAGTCTAGTATCATTACTGGGTTACCGTGTTACATTGGATACAGGGCTTTGTCCAGTCTAGTATCATTACTGGGTTACCGTGTTACATTGGATACATAGTCTTGTCCAGTCTAGTATCATTACTGGGTTACCGTGTTACATTGGATACAGGGCTTTGTCCAGTCTAGTATCATTACTGGGTTACCGTGTTACATTGGATACATAGTCTTGTCCAGTCTAGTATCATTACTGGGTTACCGTGTTACATAGGATACATAGTCTTGTCCAGTCTAGTATCATTACTGGGTTACCGTGTTACATAGGATACATAGTCTTGTCCAGTCTAGTATCATTACTGGGTTACATTGGATACACAGCCTTGTCCAGTCTAGTATCATTACTGGGTTACCGTGTTACATTGGATACAGGGCCTTGTCCAGTCTAGTATCATTACTGGGTTACCGTGTTACATTGGATACATAGTCTTGTCCAGTCTAGTATCATTACTGGGTTACCGTGTTACATAGGATACATAGTCTTGTCCAGTCTAGTATCATTACTGGGTTACCGTGTTACATTGGATACATAGTCTTGTCCAGTCTAGTATCATTACTTGGTTACCGTGTTACATAGGATACATAGTCTTGTCCAGTCTAGTATCATTACTGGGTTACCGTGTTACATAGGATACATAGTCTTGTCCAGTCTAGTATCATTACTGGGTTACATTGGATACACAGCCTTGTCCAGTCTAGTATCATTACTGGGTTACCGTGTTACATTGGATACATAGTCTTGTCCAGTCTAGTATCATTACTGGGTTACCGTGTTACATTGGATACAGGGCCTTGTCCAATCTAGTATCATTACTGGGTTACCGTGTTACATTGGATACACAGCCTTGTCCAGTCTAGTATCATTACTGGGTTACCGTGTTACATAGGATACACAGTCTTGTCCAGTCTAGTATCATTACTGGGTTACCGTGTAACATTGGATACAGGGCATTGTCCAGTCTAGTATCATTACTGGGTTACCGTGTTACATTGGATACATAGCCTTGTCCAGTCTAGTATCATTACTGGGTTACCGTGTTACATTGGATACATAGTCTTGTCCAGTCTAGTATCATTACTGGGTTACATAGGATACACAGTCTTGTCCAGTCTAGTATCATTACTGGGTTACATAGGATACATAGTCTTGTCCAGTCTAGTATCATTACCGTGTTACATAGGATACATAGTATTGTCCAGTCTAGTATCATTACTGGGTTACATTGGATACACAGTCTTGTCCAGTCTAGTATCATTACTGGGTTACCGTGTAACATTGGATACATTGTCTTGTCCAGTCTAGTATCATTACTGGGTTACCGTGTAACATTGGATACAGGGCCTTGTCCAGTCTAGTATCATTACTGGGTTACCGTGTTACATTGGATACATAGCATTGTCCAGTCTAGTATCATTACCGTGTTACATTGGATACACAGTCTTGTCCAGTCTAGTATCATTACTGGGTTACATTGGATACACAGTCTTGTCCAGTCTAGTATCATTACTGGGTTACCGTGTTACATAGGATGGATAGTCTTGTCCAGTCTAGTATCATTACTGGGTTACCGTGTTACATTGGATACACAGTCTTGTCCAGTCTAGTATCATTACTGGGTTACCGTGTTACATAGGATACACAGTCTTGTCCAGTCTAGTATCATTACTGGGTTACCGTGTTACATTGGATACACAGTCTTGTCCAGTCTAGTATCATTACTGGGTTACTGTGTTACATTGGATACAGGGCTTTGTCCAGTCTAGTATCATTACTGGGTTACCGTGTTACATTGGATACATAGTCTTGTCCAGTCTAGTATCATTACTGGGTTACCGTGTTACATAGGATACACAGTCTTGTCCAGTCTAGTATCATTACTGGGTTACCGTGTTACATTGGATACACAGTCTTGTCCAGTCTAGTATCATTACTGGGTTACCGTGTTACATAGGATACACAGTCTTGTCCAGTCTAGTATCATTACTGGGTTACCGTGTTACATAGGATACACAGTCTTGTCCAGTCTAGTATCATTACTGGGTTACCGTGTTACATTGGATACATTGTCTTGTCCAGTCTAGTATCATTACTGGGTTACATAGGATACACAGTCTTGTCCAGTCTAGTATCATTACTGGGTTACCGTGTTACATTGGATACACAGTCTTGTCCAGTCTAGTATCATTACTGGGTTACCGTGTAACATAGGATACATAGCCTTGTCCAGTCTAGTATCATTACTGGGTTACCGTGTTACATAGGATGCATAGTCTTGTCCAGTCTAGTATCATTACTGGGTTACCGTGTTACATAGGATACACAGTCTTGTCCAGTCTAGTATCATTACTGGGTTACCGTGTAACATTGGATACATAGTCTTGTCCAGTCTAGAATATCATATTAGATTGTGCGCTATATAAATGCTGTTTATTGTTTAGTATAATCTTATATTATGTTTAAATGTAATATAAAAGTGATGCACATTGAAATGCTATTGATTTTGTTGAATATTTCAGAGCGAAACTTCCTGATTTTTAATCTTGAAAATTTCTTTTGAAACATAAATGCAAATTTAGATAAAATATTAGTAAGTGGGAATGTTGTTTTAATGTCAAAGCATTCCCAATCGGCCACATACAAGATTTTGGAGCTGAGTCTTATGAATGTACATCTATCGAGAGATGGCGTCGTAACAATTCACAATGGTGCCCTCTTTAGTCTAAATGATGTGAGGTTTTGATACAAGCATTACGTAAGATATCAGATATTAGATAAAAGAAAAAAGGTGTTCTTCTAGAGTTTGGGATTTGCATGGCCCTGACACTCTCGATAGCCATGTTTTGTACTGCTGCTACCGGTAGGAAATGCCATTGTGATATTGCTCTGGAGGAGATGAATACTTTTTTTTTTATTTAAGCGTTTGAATTCGAATGGATATGCATGTCTTGTCCTTGTATCAGCCATCGTTAAGGGTCGTATCTGAGTGCCATTTAAAAGAACCAGAGTTGTAAACAGGCTTATGTATGAGGGTCGAAGTCGTAACAGAGTACCATCATAGACGTTTGAATCGGTAGATATGATTTTTACAATTTACAAATTGTAGCATGCGATACCATTTGATAAAAAATTACTATGGAAGCAATATTATAAGGTTGATACAGTTTATTGGTCTGTAACAAACATTAGGTCCATGTGAATGTCTACTGTTTCTTCATTCCGTAAGTTTTTGGATCATATTCAAAGTATTTAGAAGTGAGACATCATTGCTCAGCAATCCCCCATATACGATATGATTTGATGTGAGTGGTTGGGACTCATAACCGGTCACGTGATATGAATAAAACATGGCTTTACGTGCCTTGTGGTTTCGAATTACTGATTTTTTGGCGACTTACAAAATGGAAATCATTACCAACGTGTTGGCTCAAACTGTCGCACAGGGACCTTATACCTAGTCAGAATCAACGGTTACAATGTTTGTACTGTATAAAAAGAAATGTTCATGTGTACTTTCTTTCGTTGTTTGGAACTTTCTTGGTTAGCCATACAACAATGAGAACAATACTATTTACAACAATAGTCGTTGTATTTATATTCGTGGTTCACAATTGACCTTTCATGGTATATAGTATTTGTATTTATATTAGGAAGTTTATGATACTCCAAATTTCATTTAAGGTAAGTTAAATTGCATATGACAAATATGTCGTTTTTTTATTTTGAGAAGGTTAAATATCTTTCCCCCCTGTCAGCCCAAATATTTCGTCTTTACGGTTTGCAACGGACTCTTCCCCGGCATTTTCGGTTTAAATGTATGTAAGGCATGGGCGATGCTATGATCCAACGAATATATATATATATACTTTTCTGAGCCATGCGTTCATTATTAAAGAAAAAACGGTGGCGCATTTTCGCTCAGCTGATTGGTATACTACCCATATTTTGTTTCTGTGGTGATTATTGTTTACTATACTATATCAGCAGATATGAATGTCTGTGTCTGGCTCACAAGTCCCTATGATTGGACTAGAGCTGCCAGCACTTAGACTCGAGTTAACGATGATGCACATAGTGCTATTGTTTTTGATGTTCTACATTTCCAAATGTTCCCGGTAATATAGATATATGTTACTCCTGTCTGGCGATGTGTACAAGGAAAAAAGAACCTTTCTCATATTGCACATATAACACATCAACTCATAACTTCACAGTCAGCCGTGTGTAGGTCATATCTAAATGTGTGATGGCGAAGCGTTTGGAATGATTGATTATGGCATAGCACGCCATACTGCTAGCAAATTTTCTGTGATCTGAAAGATGTTCGGTACATTATTGTCATTTCTTGCAGAACTGTCTACATGGACATGGACACCGAATACCAACCTTATTTGTAACAATGTCAGAGCTACAATGTACATAGTTATATTTAATTCAACTTTATTATCACTTTTTCAATTACAGATGAATAAGAAATATTAAACTGGTTCGGGATTTTTTTTTAGAATTGATTTAGCAATATTTGAACTAACTCATGTCCTCTGCTAACGAAAAAGTATACAAGATGGCGTCAACCGAGACGGTCGATGAAACGGACGCTCCGCAATTTTGTGAATTTTGAGGTGTTTCCAGAAGTACGCCGTTGTATAGAGACGGTACTGTGTGAAGATGAAATATCACTTATTGCAGGTATCTTGTCGATTTGACATATAATTGTCGCATTTTCGAACATTTTGAGATTGATTTGTGCATCATTACTATATATATACAGTTGTATGCTATAGATATCGACACAGGTGAGCGATACTCACCCCGAGGGTCGCGGTATAGCCGAGCGACCGTCACGCTCTACCATCATTTCATAATGAGTTTTTCCACCATTAGCGATACTCACGACGGTGATATTCAACAGTATGAACCCCATGAACAATCGTATACACCACAGTATACCGAACTTGTGTCCGTAAATTCCCTCGATCTAACAGAATGGGAAAATGGTCAGATTCCATTGACGTTTTACGATATGAACGAAACAATGAGTGACAGCTTACGGGATGTAAGTCTCGCGTCACAAAGTGAAGAGTGTAATGAAACCACGTCACAAACGATTGAAACGTCATCTTACCTCACTGAAATAGAAAAAATGAAAGATACTCCTAAAGATGTCATGATAGACCATATACGGAATATCACACGCGATAGTGTTCCTGATCTTGAGGCTCTACGTTATAAACTGTTTACAATTGCAGTTATTAGAGACGATTTCCCTAAGAAAGATGGTTACCTAAGGAAACGTCGCGTAGCCCGTAGTACCGGGGCAGCACCCGCATGTAAAAAGCTTGCGAAAGATTGTTTTGTTCTGACCCGCGCGTGCGAGGGTGAATACACAGAAGACCTGTGTGAAGTGGTGCCGTCCAAAAGCAGAAAAGCGCTTAGCACTGTCAGCAACAAAGCACAGAATACGGAACAATCCGATGTTGGTGGTATTGTATCTTTAAAAGAAACTGTTATAATCCTACAAAGAGAAATTCACGAAATGAAGTGTGAGTACAATAAAGTCGTGAACAACCTCGAACAGAAAATTGACAAGTTATATAAAGAAAAGGACACAGCACAGAAAAGAAGGGAAAAAACACAAACAGAAACGCGACAACAGCTAAAACAAGTAACAGACAATAAGCATGAAAACAAAGCCCTACTTGAAACTGTGAACGAGCTCCAAAGAGAACAAACAGCAAACAAGGCGGAAATTGAGGCTCTGAAACTAGAAAATAAAAAAATCAGAAACGAACTTAATGAAATCAATGTAATTTACCAAGATTCATGTAAGAAAATTGAAGATGTCGAGAAGCAGGTAGTCACCGTGAAAAAGGACATGAAACAGATTGTTGAATCCGCTTCAGACTTCAAAAATATGGCGAGTCGGTACGACAATGACCAGTTAAACGGCGTCGCAAGTACTAAAAAGTCGCTCAAACTATTATCGGAACGCGTTGGTAACTACATCAAATGCTACGATTCCGACATGACCAAAACTCAAGATTCAATACAAACATGTGCATCTTCTGTAGAAGGGATAAAAAAACAACTAGACAAGTTGAGGAAAAAAGTTGATAAGAGCGAGTCTCAAGGTTCATGTAAATCAAAGTCTACTATTGATGATCGCGCAAAGCATACTGTAGAAACATACAACAGATTCAGTGTGCTAGACGCAGACACAGTTCCTCAGTCGAGAGGTATACAACGACATGACCCCGAAACACAAACGAACGCACCCCTCAGCCACAGGTGCGTGGATATACCAGAGACTCACACGAATGCGCCTATCCATTCGAACTCCGCAACAACGTCAGGCGCGAGTCCACCCAGTAGTACAGGAGTAGAAAACAACGACAGTAAGGTTTGTGGAGAGAAAGCCAGAGAAAGGGAAAGTCGATCGTACTCCACGGTTGCATCAAGTGCTATCCCTGTACATTTTCCCACTTCGGCTTGTCGAAGTAACACATCCGCTCCCCGTTGTGAAAAATCTGATTTTGTAAAAGAACAGTCAAACTTGGCAGACCGATTTGTTGGATACAAGGCTGTGTCGAGACAAAAAATAAGCCGGTTCTATATACATGGTATTAACAAGAGAATAGCGTCAGAATCAGCGATGAGGGATTTTCTTCATAAATCAGGTGTGCGCGTAACGCATATAAAGTATTTTCAGAACAGTTGGAAATCCACAGCCTCCGCCCAACTAAATATACAATCAGAGGACGTCGGAATCATATCGGCTGGTGGCTTCTGGCCTAGTGGAATCGGTATGAGAGAATGGGTTCCGAGACAAGTCTTTTACAACCAAATCAATGATGGTTGACTCAATTAACATGATGTGTTGGAACATAGAGGGCGTTATGGCCGGCTCTCCATATTTACTGGAATGTTTAGAAAAATATCATATAGATATTTGTGGTCTTTCAGAACACTGGGTGAGAGAATATAATTTATCTTTCTTCGACATGTTTAAACAGTATGGTTATACAGCTATAGTTAAACCGGTTCATGAAATTGACCCTTTCCGGTATAAATGTAACGTTAGAGGTGGTGTGGCAATTCTTTGTAAATCTAACAATTTTATTTTTTCGGAAATAGAGGTTGAAAGTTCAAGGATAGTTGGTGTGGAGATTCAAACTCCCAATAAGGAATATTTGTACTGTTTCGCAGTTTATATGCCAGCCTCATCAAGACCAATTGATGTTTTTATTGAGCATGTTGAAATTCTAGAGTCACTAGTTACAGTTTACTCAAAAAAGGGTAGGGTTTTTATAATTGGTGATCTGAATGTTAAAATCAGAGGGCACAGAAGTAATTTTGAAAAAAATGAAAGGTCAAGTGTATTCCAATCTTTTTTAGATAGAACTAATTTGTATTCTGCTAACGTTCAGTTAAATTGTAAAGGACCAGTGTACACCTTTTATCCTCAAACAGGACACTGTACTACCATTGATCATATCTTAATTCAGTCAAACGTTTTTGACTTGATAAATTACTGTGAAGTACTAGACGATGATCTTCATAATTTATCGGAACATCACCCTGTCATATGTTCCATATCCATACCAGTTTCTGCCCCTCATTCTGCGGGATCTGCATATGTAAAATATAATTGGAAAAAGGCAAAAACAATCAATGCCTTGAAATGTTATACAATATGTCTAGATGATAATTTAAGTTCAGTGATTATACCTGAAGGTATTATATCGAATAACGACATTGACGGATATTATTCTAACATAGTATTGTCAGTCAAGAAAGCTGCTGACTTAACATTACCTAAAAGTGAATACAAAAGTTATCTTAAACCGTATTGGAACGACGAAGTATCACAAATGCATAAGGTAATGACTAATAAAAGGAAACGTTGGATCTTAGAAGGTAGGCCAAGATCCGGAAGCGTCAGTTTTTTGGAGTATAAACAAAACAAAGCTATTTTTCGCAGAAATTTACGTACTGCCTTTCATACTTATATGTCAAATCAGTTTTCTGAAATTGATAAGTGTGGTGAGATAGACCAAACATTGTTTTGGCAATTGTATAAACGTAAAGTTAATAAACGACCACAATCACAAACTGAATTAAGGTACAATGGTAAAACCTTACGTGAGCCTGCTGACATTGTAGAGGCATGGGCGTTACATTTTGGTGCGATATTTCAAGATAAATCGGATGAATGTTTTGAAACAGGCTTTGAAAATGATATTAACACGCATATTGACAATATTGAGTCCAATGTTAAGTTTGAACAGGATAATTTCCTGAATGACGTCATTACGTCAGTAGAGATATCGACGTCATGCAAGAAACTCAGCACAAATAAAGCTGGAGGGCATGATGGTTTAGTTTATGAGCATTTTAAGTACGGAAGTAATAAACTATTCGAACATATGGCTGCGTTGTTCAATATGATAATAAAAAATGAATACATCCCAAAACAGTGGAAAAGGGGATTAATTGTTACGTTGCACAAAGGTCAAGGGAAAGTAAAAGATGATCCCAATAATTATAGAGGCATCACCCTACTGCCAGTCATGTTTAAGTTATTTGAAATGTCTATATCAAATAGAATCAGCCCAGTCATATGTTCTGATACGTTTCCCAATAAGCAGCAGTCTGCATACCAAAGTAATCTGTGTAGCCTATGCACATCTTTTAACTTACAAGAATGTATTAATTATAATTTAGAAAATGGATCAAATGTATATGTTGCATTTTTAGACAGCAACAAGGCGTTCGACACAGTGTGGCACGCAGGTCTTCTTTTTAAAATACATGAAATTGGACTGAGAGGCAAGATATGGGTTATTCTTAAAGAAATGTATACACATGTAGAAAGTTCAATCTTATTTAATGGCTTAACATCACCTTTGATCAAAATGGAGAGAGGGATTTTGCAAGGGGGATCTTTGTCTGCCAAACTGTACCTAATTTTCATAAACGAATTATTGAATGAAATGGAAAATTGTGGAAACGGCGCAGTTATTGCAGATTTAAAAGTTAACATCCCAACTCAGGCAGATGACATTTGCCTTGTTAGTACAAATTTTCAAAGCCTACAAAAAATGGTTAATATATGTGAAACCTATAGTAAGAAGTGGAGATTCACTTTCTCATCTACGAAAAGTAAAATTGTATTGTTTTCTGAAAAACGCATATCCCATAATATACAAAATGTCTACCTATACAAATTTGTACTGCCTGTAGTTGAAGAAATTAAACATGTCGGAATATTGTTAAACGGCAGAAGAAATTCAGTTGAAAGAACTACTAGAGCATGTTGTAAATTAAAAACTGGTGTTATGTCTCTTCTAAAATCTGGTGCTCATCCCAACGCACTTAACCCTCTCACTGTTGCTAAAATAGTCAAAATTAAAGTGTATCCTTCTGCACTTTTCGGATGTGAACTATGGTTACTCTCCAAAACTGAAGTATTATTATTAGAAAAGGCACAAAATTTTATTGTGAAAAGTATTCAAAGGTTTGAAAAGAGAACTAGGACAGACATGTGTGTATCATTGCTTGGCTGGACTAGTATTGAATCTTATATTAATATCAAGAAATTATTATTTCTGGGACGAATTTATAATATCGATAATAGTATGCTAGTACACAAGATATTTATTACTAGATTTTTTATGTTCATTGTAAACAACGAAAAACAACAGGGATTTATACCCGACATTATTTCTATTTTAAGAAAATATTCATTGTATGAGACTTTTGTTGACTATATAAAGCAAGGGTATTTTCCGGGGAAACTACAATGGAAAAAAAGTGTCTATGAAAATGTATATAGAGTAGAGGAAACTGCATGGTTAGAACGTATGCATAACCACAATGACTTTTTCAGATTTAAATTTATTCATTCTAAAATTAAACCACATTATTTATGGAAATTGGCTATTAAATATCCTCAGTATTATAAATCTATACACTGTATCATAAAATTATGTACAACATCTCGTATGTTGGACCATATGGCTTTATGCCACTACTGTGGTATTTTATACAACGATACTTTAATGCATATAATTCTACATTGTGAAAAGAATACTGCTATTCGTGATAAATTATGGTGTTTTTTATTTAATATGTTGGGTATTGATTTTATTGCGTACCTTCACAATTTATCAGATTTTGAACTAGTTAATGCTTTATTAGGAAGCAAGTTAGACTATGACATGTCTAACGAAGACAACGAATATGTAAGATTAGCAAATGTAAATTTTCTGAATGAAATGCTTAAAAATATAACCCAATTTGCTAACAATTGATGTTTCAATATAATTACTTGTGTGTGAAATAACTTTGTATATGTATATTCAGACTATTCTTGTTTATATGTTGATTGTATGATGTAATTATTCTATTTGTGAATCTTCATTTGTGGAGGAAATAAAGAGAATAATAATCACTTTTTCAATTACAGATGAATAAGAAATATTAAACTGGTTCGGGATTTTTTTTTAGAATTGATTTAGCAATATTTGAACTAACTCATGTCCTCTGCTAATTGACATGGATACTAAAATAAACCCTGCTACATACATTGCAACATAACAGATCTATACTTTCTCTCTATTCTCTAAATGCTATCGTCTTTCCTTAACCCCAGCTCGACAATTATTCGTTTTTGTCTTTAATTAATTAATTTTATTAATTAAGCGTCCTAACAAGCGGGCAAAATATTGGTTTTGTTCACGAGCCGAGACAAACCAAGAGGTCCATACATTGGTACTTATCCTTGTCTCTGGTTGACGTTAAGCTTCTAATGAGTGACATGTATTGCATGGCTGGTTAGCCAATTGTCAATATTATGTGACCGGGTAGTTTATCACACTGCTGTGTCCAGAGTATGACGTTTCATTGTCATTGTAATAACCAAAAAGGCCATTAATTGGCACAATCATCTCTGAACAGCATCTTTATATGACCTTGGAATTTGCGCGGACGTAATCTAATAACAAACAAATGCTGCAAGCAAGTTTTCCAATTTTCTAGAAACGGAACGATTTTTCATTTAATTCTCAAGAGTTTGACGAAAATTCAACAGGAAGAAAATGGGTTACCATTACACAGGGAAAATTCCTTCACGTGAAACTCACGTGATTCACGTGAACTTCACATGATTTTTTTTCCATTAGAAATTCACGTGAAAATCATATGAATTTCACGTGAAGGAATTTTGCCTGTGTATAGGTATTTTCGTTGTGACCTGGTGTTGACTCTATATGTGTCTATTTTTTAATTTCCTTTATTATCTAAGTTTCTAAATGATATGTACGCTATAATTGTCTTCGCAATTTCATTTAAATGTGAAGGTGAGATTCAACACTACTCAGTTCTCGGCATTTTGTCTTTGTGCCTTTCAATTGTGCGGAAAAGAATGAAATATATGTTTAGCGACGTTTTCCGTAAGATTTAACATGGTTGTGCCTTGCCCGTAATATTTCATGCAACAAAAGAACGCCGACATAATTACCAATCCATAATTCAACTCAAAATATATTAAACGAGGGAAAGTATAAACAAATAAAGATGTACTGTGGAGATTCTGAAAAAAGTACAAGGAGAATAAGGCCAGGTGCTCTGGAAGATTAAGCGTCTTCTGCTTTATCGACGACACTCGCCATGCAAATCTAGGTCATAACGACACCCACAATAAAAATCTAGGTCACGATGATACCCCCCGTACAAATCTAGGTCACGACGACACCCTCCATACAAATCTAGGTCACGACGACACTCGTCATGCAAATCTAGGTAACGACGACACCCGCCATACAAATCTTGGTCACGACGACACCCACCATACAAATCTAGGTCACGACGACACCCGCCATACAAATCTAGGTCACGACGACACCCATCATACAAATCTAGGTCACGACGACACCCACCATACAAATATAGGTCACGACGACACTCGCCATGCAAATCTAGGTCCTAACGACACCCACCGGGTTAAGTCACAATTTCAACTGAGAGTTAGAATGGTTACATCATTACCACCAGGCATATCAACAAGCATCGAACTTTATATTACATAAGAAAATAGACTATAAACCCGACGATCTGGGGAGTCAAGAAACGATTTTCAGGTTTTCGTTAAAACGTTGCTTTGCAATCTCTGTAATTTTGATTGGCCAAAATCCCTTACTATTGATCGTGGTGACGATCGGGTACAGCTGACTTTAAGGTCTGAAGGTTAAGACATACATCCGCTATGTAAAAGATAAAATATAACATGTTGTCTTATCACACTATCACAATTGTTAAAAATTGAGCAATATATAACGTTTTAAGCATAATCAAATGAAATAAAGACGCAAAAGTTGATTTTTTAAAATCTTAATAAACTAATAAAGTTAAAAAAAGAATGATTTCACTTGAGCTTTATACTTTAATCATCACCCACAACTTTCGGATTATCTTTACATGCCATTAATGATATTGTGAAAGTGGTGCTTATCTGCCAATTAATTTGACAGAAATTTGACGATACAGTGAAAATATAATAAGTTCACCATGACAACTGGCCTCGAGCGAGCGCTACCAGGCACGTCATAGCAAATTTAAGACTCTAATCGACAAAAACGCAGATTAAAATAAAAATGATTATGAATAATTCATGAAGAGAAATCGAATTATGCATTATTAAAGAACACTTTGATTAAAAAACATAAAAATAATATAAAAACACCAAAGGCAAAATGGAAAGCATGGCGCCATAGATGAAACAAACCGTTTATAAAAAATCTGAATCATTTTAGTGTCAGTAAAACGTTCTATGATTTCTGGTTTTGAAGAAAATTTGCTTTGTTCAAAATCACCCGAAGAAATTATTATGTAAATTGAAATAATCAATGATTCCCTTATGAATATTCATAAGGTAATTTGATTTTGTATGTACCTGCGTTGAATGTCATCACGGATATAACGATATTAAATGGCTTCGGGATTTTGAAATTGTTAAGGAAAACGACAAATTTAAAAAAAGGCTATATCGATTGAAGAAATGATTGGGTTTACTAGACAGGAAATAGAATTGCTTAAGTACGTATAAGACTGTCGCATGTTACGATTTATGCTCATATGTCAGCCGCGGGGAAACAGTCGGCGAGTTTGGCCAAAGCGCCGTGATCTATAACAACATTTTTATACCTATTGATAATACTTTTACACAGACGTATCATTATACTGTACACACAGATTGCTATATGGAGGTTTCGCTACACAACACCTAGTATGATAAGCCTCCCTTTTGTATGGCCACGTCATATATGCAAGTTTCTTGAACGTGCCAAGTTATTACAATTGAGGAAGCATTTTAAGCCTTTTTCTGACATCATGGATTTATATTTTCCATTTTTTGAATGCTTGTAAAAAGTAATTTGTGATCTCTCTTTACATAATCTTATGAAATGTCACTGACGATTTGATTATTGCTAGCTTCTCTTCTTTGCTAAAACACATAGGCTACCTAACCTCATCTGCTGCTAGGCTAGTTACTGAAACACATAGGCTACCTAACTCCATCTGATGCTAGGCTTGTTACTGAAACACATAGGCTACCTAACTCCATCTACTGCTAGGCTTGTTACTGAAACACATAGGCTACCTAACTCCATCTGCTGCTAGGCTAGTTACTGAAACACATAGGCTACCTAACTCCATCTGCTGCTAGGCTAGTTACTGAAACACATAGGCTACCTAACTCCATCTGCTGCTAGGCTAGTTACTGAAACACATAGGCTACCTAACTCCATCTACTGCTTGGCTAGTTACTGAAACACATAGGCTACCTAACTCCATCTGCTGCTAGGCTAGTTACTGAAACACATAGGCTACCTAACTCCATCTGCTGTTAGGCTTGTTACTGATACACGTAGGCTACCTAACTCCATCTGCTGCTAGGCTAGTTACTGAAACACATAGGCTACCTAACTCCATCTGCTGCTAGGCTAGTCACTAAAACACATAGGCTACCTAACTCCATCTGCTGCTAGGCTAGTTACTGAAACACATAGGCTACCTAACTCCATCTGCTGCTAGGCTAGTTACTGAAACACATAGGCTACCTAACTCCATCTGCTGCTAGGCTAGTTACTGAAACACATAGGCTACCTAACTCCATCTACTGCTTGGCTAGTTACTGAAACACATAGGCTACCTAACTCCATCTGCTGCTAGGCTAGTTACTGAAACACATAGGCTACCTAACTCCATCTGCTGTTAGGCTTGTTACTGATACACGTAGGCTACCTAACTCCATCTGCTGCTAGGCTAGTTACTGAAACACATAGGCTACCTAACTCCATCTGCTGCTAGGCTAGTCACTAAAACACATAGGCTACCTAACTCCATCTGATGCTAGGCTAGTTACTGAAACACATAGGCTACATAACTCCATCTGCTGCTAGGCTTGTTACTGAAACACATAGGCTACCTAACTCCATCTGCTGCTAGGCTTGTTACTGAAACACATAGGCTACCTAACTCCATCTGCTGCTAGGCTTGTTACTGAAACACATAGGCTACCTAACTCCATCTGTTGCTAGGCTTGTTACTGAAACACATAGGCTACCTAACTCCATCTGCTGCTAGGCTTGTTACTGAAACACATAGGCTACCTAACTCCATCTGCTGCTAGGCTAGTTACTGAAACACATAGGCTACCTAACTCCATCTGTTGCTAGGCTTGTTACTGAAACACATAGGCTACCTAACTCCATCTGCTGCTAGGCTAGTTACTGAAACACATAGGCTACCTAACTCCATCTGTTGCTAGGCTTGTTACTGAAACACATAGGCTACCTAACTCCATCTGCTGCTAGGCTGGTTACTGAAATACATAAGCTACCTAACTCCATCTGCTGCTAGGCTTGTTACTGAAACACATAGGCTACCTAACCTCATCTGCTTTAAACCTTGTCATTTTTTTTATCCTTTACTTGATATCAGTCTTATGACAGACATTACTTCATTTGCTTCAAGTCTTGTCACTGAAACCAATAGGCCACCTTACCTCATCAGCTGCAAGGCTAGTCACTGAAACACATAGGCCATGTAACCTCAACTACTGCAAGGCTAGTCACTGAAACACATAGGTCATATAATCTCAACTACTGCAAGGCTAGTCACTAAAACACATAGGCCACCTTACCCAATCTTCTGCAAGGCTTGTCATTGAAATACATACGCCACCTAATCTAATACATTGTATGTTACGAGACTTCTCAATGAAGCACAAAGGCCACCCAGCCTCACCTGCTTCAATCCTTGTCACTTTTTCTATCCTTGTCTACATGTCAGAAGTCTAGCATTTAGCTAACAGTTTGGGCCTGTATTAAAAGGTACACCAAGTAATAATTTGACTCTCTTATTTCCTCTATATTCCCATAATGTTGTCAGCTTTTCTGCAAATCTGTGCTTTTAGAGAAACCTTCCCCATTTTTCGTTGACGCGCTGTCAAAGTTACCAGAATCGATGACGGGGAATAAAGGTAATTGATCTAGACCCAAATTGACTAAAACTTCAAAAATCTTCTTCTCTACTCTCAGATATGGTGGAATTCAAACACTCTTCAGAGATGGAAGGGTCTTAAGGTGCTTTACCATAATTGCGAATTCATGACCCTGGGGTCACACGTTTGCCCTTGCGGAGGGGTAAACTTTACTATAGTTTATATATAGGGAAATAATATTTTTGACTATTATTTGTTTGATTTCTATTGGAATTCATTCTAACGTTGTTACCATTATCAGCATTGGTGGACAATTTAACCACATGTCCGCTGCAGCATTGTTACATTACTACGGAATATGGTGACGGTTCAAAATACAGTTCTGTCATCATTTCTCGAGTACTTTGTTATACCTCATACAGGTATTATATAGGTAAAATATATTGTTATACCTCATACAGGTATTATATAGGTAAATATATTGTTATACCTCATACAGGTATTATATAGAAAAAATATACTGTTATACTTCATACAGGTATTATATAGAAAAAATATACTGTTATACTTCATACAGGTATTATATAGGTACAGTATATTGTATACCTCATACAGGTATTATATAGGTACAGTATATTGTTATGCCTCATACAGGTATTATATAGGTCACAGTATATTGTTATGCCTCATACAGGTATTATATAGGTACAGTATATTGTTATATCTTTGTACAAGGCAGCTATGATCCACATTGATGGTTCTTTGAATACTTTAATGAGCATAAAATAAAAGGCTTCATTACATTTTTCTTTTTTGAATATTTCTGGAAGAAAGGTTACGTGTAGGTGATGTACTAACTGAAAGTGGAGATGCTAAAGATTTATAAGAGGACAGAAAAACGCACGTGCTTTACAAAAGTCACTTGACAGTGTGAACAAATCTACAAAGCGACTGCAGAATTTTATTCCAGGCCTGAGGTAGATGGGGTAAGGTTTGGAGCTCCGACTGACAAATTTATCTGCCAGTAATGTTATACTGCGTGCACTTCTAGACCATGTCTTTGTACATAGTACAGCGTCACATCACTCAGTACTGACAAGTACACAACAAAGATTTGTCTACACACAACAAGGTCTTGGTTCGTACTTCTTCCCTTTTTTTAATCGACATCAACCATACGTATGTAATATAGACCAAGGCACCAAGGTCTGAGATCAACGAAAAAATGGTATACCGACAACGCCCGCTAGTTAGACCATAACAAACTTATACCAAGAATATAAGAGATATGTATCAGGTGGAGATATTTTAGCTAAACTTTGCCCAATCGCCGCTACCATAATGAGATATCTACAATCAGTATGCTTGAAAGCATTGGCGAAAATTGTATTCATTTTTTATAATGAAATATGCCTGGAAAACACAATGTTGTTATGGCATCATGAATGTTTAAAAAATATATATTTCTTAGATTTCAATAACGTTACATGAAACAATATGAGGTAGGTGTGAACACTTTACAAAGAATACATCAACAACTACTGTAGGTGTTAAGACGTTACACAAATAAATCAACAACTGCTGTAGGTGTGAATACTTTACAAAGAATACATCAACACTACAATAAGTGTTAACACTTTACAAAGAATACATCAACACTACAATAAGTGTTAACACTTTACAAAGAATACATCAACAACTACTGTAGGTGTTAACACTTTACAAAGAATACATCAACACTACAATAAGTGTTAACACTTTACAAAGAATACATCAACAACTACTGTAGGTGTTAACACTTTACAAAGAATACATCAACACTACAATAAGTGTTAACACTTTACAAAGAATACATCAACAACTACTGTAGGTGTTAACACTTTACAAAGAATACATCAACACTACAATAAGTGTTAACACTTTACAAAGAATACATCAACAACTACTGTAGGTGTTAACACTTTACAAAGAATACATCAACAACTACTGTAGGTGTTACCACTTCACAAATAATACATCAACAACTACTGTAGGTGTTACCACTTCACAAATAATACATCAACAACTACTGTAGGTGTTTCCACTTCACAAATAATACATCAACAACTACTGTAGGTGTTAACACTTCACAAATAATACATCAACAACTACTGTAGGTGTTAACACTTCACAAATAATACATCAACAACTACTGTAGGTGTTAACACTTCACAAATAATACATCAACAACTACTGGAGGTGTTAACACTTCACAAATAATACATCAACAACTACTGTAGGTGTTAACACTTCACAAATAATACATCAACAACTACTGGAGGTGTTAACACTTCACAAATAATACATCAACAACTACTGGAGGTGTTAACACTTCACAAATAATACATCAACACTACAATAAGTGTTAACACTTTACAAAGAATACATCAACAACTTCTATAGGTATAAACACTTAACAAAACAATACATCAACAACTACTGTAGGTGTGAATACTTTACAAAGAATACATCAACAACTGCTGTAAATGTTGACACGTTACAAACAATACATCAACAACTACTGTAGGTGTTACCACTTCACAAATAATACATCAACAACTACTGTAGGTGTTACCACTTCACAAATAATACATCAACAACTACTGTAGGTGTTAACACTTCACAAATAATACATCAACAACTACTGTAGGTGTTAACACTTCACAAATAATACATCAACAACTACTGTAGGTGTTAACACTTTACAAATAATACATCAACAACTACTGTAGGTGTTACCACTTTATAAATAATACATCAACAACTACTGTAGGTGTTAACACTTCACAAATAATACATCAACAACTACTGTAGGTGTTAACACTTCACAAATCATACATCAACAACTACTGTAGGTGTTAACACTTCACAAATCATACATCAACAACTAATGTAGGTGTTAAGACGTTACACAAATAATACATCAACAACTAATGTAGGTGTTAAGACGTTACACAAATAATACATCAACAACTACTGTAGGTGTTAACACTTCACAAATAATACATCAACAACTACTGTAGGTGTTAACACTTCACAAATAATACATCAACAACTACTGGAGGTGTTAACACTTCACAAATAATACATCAACACTACAATAAGTGTTAACACTTCACAAAGAATACATCAACAACTTCTATAGGTATAAACACTTAACAAAACAATACATCAACAACTACTGTAGGTGTGAATACTTTACAAAGAATACATCAACAACTGCTGTAAATGTTGACACGTTACAAACAATACATCAACAACTACTGTAGGTGTTAACACTTCACAAATAATACATCAACAACTGCTGTAAGTTTTGACAAGTTACAAACAAATACATCAATACAAATTTAACTACTGTAGGTACAAAAAAATCAACATCTACTGTGTTAACTAATCAATCGACCTACAATTTAGTTTATAGTAAAAGCAATGGCGTTTGAACCCAATCGTTGAAATGTGACAAAATGTGTTGGACTATGATATCAGTGACATCACGTGTTGGACTATGATATTGGTGACATCACGTGTTGGACTATGATATCAGTGACATCACGTGTTGGACTATGATACTGGTGACATCACGTGTTGGACTATGATATCGGTGACATCACGTGTTGGACTATGATATCAGTGACATCACGTGTTGGACTATGATATCAGTGACATCACGTGTTGAACTATGATATCGGTGACATCACGTGTTTGACTATGATATCAGTGACATCACGTGTTGAACTATGATATCAGTGACATCACGTGTTGGACTATGATATCAGTGACATCACGTGTTGGACTATGATACTGGTGACATCACGTGTTGGACTATGATATCGGTGACATCACGTGTTGGACTATGATATCAGTGACATCACGTGTTGGACTATGATATCAGTGACATCACGTGTTGAACTATGCTATCGGTGACATCACGTGTTTGACTATGATATCAGTGACATCACGTGTTGAACTATGATATCAGTGACATCACGTGTTGGACTATGATATCAGTGACATCACGTGTTTGACTATGATGTCAGTGACATCACGTGTTGGACTATGATATCAGTGACATCACGTGTTGGACTATGATATCATTGACATCACGTGTTGGACTATGATATCAGTGACATCACGTGTTGGACTATGATATCAGTGACATCACGTGTTGAACTATGACACTGGTGACATCACGTGTTGGACTATGATATTGGTGACATCACGTGTTTGGCTATGATATTGGTGACATCACGTGTTTGACTGATATTGGTGACATCACGTGTTGGACTATGATATTGGTGACATCACGTGTTTGACTATGATATTGGTGACATCACGTGTTGGACTATGATATTGGTGACATCACGTGTTTGACTATAATATTGGTGACATGACATCACGTGTTTGACTATGATACTGGTGACATCACGTGTTGACTATGATATTGGTAACATCACGTGTTGACTATGATACTGGTGACATCACGTGTTGACTATGATATTGGTAACATCACGTGCTGGACTATGATATTGGTGACATCCCGTGTTGGACTATGTTATTGGTAACATCACGTGTTTGACTATGATATTGGTGACATCACGTGTTGACTATGATATTGGTAACATCACGTGCTGGACTATGATACTGGTGACATCACGTGTTGGACTATGTTATTGGTAACATCACGTGTTTGACTATGATACTGGTGACATCACGTGTTGACTATGATATTGATGACATCACGTGTTGGACTTTGATGTTGGTGACATCACGTGTTGGACTATGATACTGGTGACTTCACGTGTTGACTATGATATCGGTGACATCACGTGTTGACTATGATATCGGTGACATCACGTGTTGGACTATGATATCAGTGACATCACGTGTTGGACTATGATATCAGTGACATCACGTGTTGAACTATGACACTGGTGACATAATGTGTTGGACTATGATACTGGTGACATCACGTGTTGGACTATGATATTGGTGACATCCCGTGTTTGACTATGATATTGGTGACATCACGTGTTTGGTTATGATATTGGTGACATCACATGTTTGACTATGATATTGGTGACATCACGTGTTTGACTATAATATTGGTGACATGACATCACGTGTTTGACTATGATACTGGTGACATAACGTGTTGACTATGATATTGGTAACATCACGTGTTGACTATGATACTGGTGACATCACGTGTTGACTATGATATTGGTAACATCACGTGCTGGACTATGATATTGGTGACATCCCGTGTTGGACTATGTTATTGGTAACATCACGTGTTTGACTATGATATTGGTGACATCACGTGCAGGACTATGATACTGGTGACATCACGTGTTTGACTATGATACTGGTGACATCACGTGTTGACTATGATATTGGTAACATCACGTGTTTGACTATGATACTGGTGACATCACGTGTTGACTATGATATTGGTGACATCACGTGTTGGACTATGATACTGGTGACTTCACGTGTTGACTATGATATCGGTGACATCACGTGTTGGACTATGATATTGATGACATCACGTGTTGGACTATGCTATTGGTGACATCACGTGTTTGACTATGATATTGATGTGATGGTTTTAAATTGGTAATGCAGAACCTAATATCGAGTTATAATGAATTGGCAATTCTTTGAGAGAGATCGTCTGACAGAGCTGTACTGAGCTTTGGGAAATTAAAGAAAATGGAACAGAATTGTTTTGAAGCATCTATCCCAGAAATTACTCGTGACTTCGAAGACAATAATACGTTTCTGCGTTCTGTGCACAATGAGTCGCACAGTTTAGGAAATCCATCAGCGAATTGTCGGAAATTATCAATTCAATAAAGCTATATAATTATCCGTTCATCAACTGATTTCCTCTCATTCTAGCTGTAGAAGATAGCCATTGGACACAGGAGACTACGTCTTCTGTCCCCATGAATCATATGCTTCATATAACATTGTGCGTATTTAAAATAACGCTTAACGCCAAAGGTTAGAGTTAGAAGTCGTAGTCTTCGTAACCTGTATAATAAAATCGATATGAATGAGGTAGGAGTGTACACATGCTTTTGTACTTCGCTGCAAAAAAAATCATGAAACTAACAGATGTATTCATAACAATCTTTGAAATATCTGGCCACCGATAAATATTATGTTCATATTTTTATTTCGGAAATAATATCATTTGAATAATTATCAAAAATACTTCTAATTTCTAACAAATTACGTCGAAAGTATTGCATTAGGTGTTAGTATCTTTTGAACATGAGCTAATTTTACTAACATTTGATTAATTGGTTTGAGTACGAGGAATTCTCCATATCAAAATCTACACAAAACGTAAAATTGGAATCTTGAAACGCCGATAATTATTCCTAGCAGTAGATCTACATGCCTGGGTATAACGACGTTTAACAAGGTTTTGTGATGTACCAGATAGGGAGATAAACAGATTGTGGCATTGGATGTTACGGCACGTTGCTGTTTTGTGAAATTTACTGCTAAGTAAGTAATAGAGCTGTATAAATGATAACAAGAAGAGCAGTAGGAAGTGTAGGACACACATACGACATAGGAATTTATAACAGGTCGTATTTCTGTCGCCTTGGTTACCATATATATGTTTAATTTGATAATCTAATCAGTACATCTCCTAGGGGGGTGATATATGCTAGCACGATCTTAATGAACGTCTCGTTTAAAACATATTTTCACCAGGGTAGCTTTTTACTTGTGTTTAAATGGCAACGTTTAATACATTAATGTCTCATTTATCATCAGGGTAATTTCTTCAATTGTTGTAAAAAAAATTCATATATGTTTATGATTGTAAAATATGCTGCAAATATTGTCATTTTAAGGGTTTTGTTTTTCGCAATTTCATTTTGTACACGGAAAAAGCGAGAACAAAATCTTTAAAAAGCAAAGAAATGAAATGGTCTGTTTCACACAACAAAACATAAAACATTTCCTATATACTCTAAGAAAAAACGGAACAATGAATAAATGGAAAATAATATTTAAAATGATAAGTTCATGAAGTAGTTTACGTGGTTAGAACAAGAGGTTTATGATCGACCAAATGATTTTAATGTCCTTCCAAAAGAACATTCCATCAACCCCACCGCTGAAGTATTAGGATAATATACCGACTACGGCCATTATCAATGATGCTTAAATTTAGACAATTAATCAATTAGCAGTGCCATCGATAAAACCTCGTCGACAAAGTGTCTTGCTCAGTTCCCTTATCCAATGCCACTGAGACGGAAATTTACTAGTATTTGGGAGTGCATTTTTCATATAATAGTCTAATTCACTACCGTACATTTTATAAACAAGTAGTCCTTTTTTTATCCTTGTTCTTCAGTCTAAAATCTACTCTATATGATTATTGACCTTTTTATTTTCCTTTCTTTCATCAAAAACTATCTACATCATGGAACATTTTCTTTTGTGTTCTGCTTCTGAAATCAAGATTTTCTCCTACAAACTCTTAAATGAAGACCTTAATAAAGAGCAATATTACTGCCTGGAATTTTAGCACAACAGGTCCGATGGCTTTAGTCACGGTGTAGCGTTCTTAATTCGTCCGTCTGTCATCCGTCAACATTTAAGTTACCACTACTTAGTAGTCCTCAACGACTGAATGTCTTGCGATTAAATAAGGTCTGGATCATAATTTTGTGGAGGAAAATGTCTAAATGGGGAATATGACTTCTTTTTGGGCTGAGTTCGGATCCCAATATGTCAATATATGTGAATTCTTTAATTCGTTACTAGTCCTGAACCACTAAACTAATCTACATCATAATACCCCTGGAACGAAATAAGGGGTATATTGGAATCAGTTTGTCTATCTTCAATATATAACAACTCTTCTGCTATGTAATTTGTTAAGCATAACTTGCTAGTTTGGTAGACATTGGACTTACGACATGTTCAAGCAGCGAGAACCAGAAGCCTAGAGCGGCACGGACGTGTGTTGGTGATACAGACACACTAAAACATAAAAACATAAAAACCTCTAAACTGAAACCATCACACTGTAATAAAAATGGACCCAGTGCGACTAATAAAACTACATCTCGGACAATGTATATTTTAAAATAAATATCTATAATGGCAATTGATTATCAGGTATAAGTCTAGGGATTAGTCCCAGCAATATCAGGCTCTTACATGTATACTGAATCTCTACACATCTACACATCCTGGATACACTTTGTTATATACATACTATATATACTTTGTTCTTCACATGCTTGATGTCTATCGTTCTACACATACTATATACACTTTGTTCTATACATACTATATACACCTTTGTTCTATACATACTATATAGACTTTGTTCTATACATACATGTACTATATACACTTTGTTATATACATACTATATACACTTTGTTCTATACATACTATATACACTTTGTTCTATACATACTATATACACTTTGTTCTATACATACATGTACTATATACACTTTGTTATATACATACTATATACACTTTGTTCTATACATACTATATACACTTTGTTCTATACATACTATATACACTTTGTTCTATAATACCATATACACTTTGTTCTATACATACATGTACTATATACACTTTGTTATATACATACTATATACACTTTGTTCTATATATACTATATACAATTTGTTCTTTACATACTATATGCACTTTGTTCTATACATACTATATACACTTTGTTCTACACATATTATATACACTTTGTTCTATACATACATGTACTATATACACTTTGTTATATACATACTATATACACTTTGTTCTATATATACTATATACAATTTGTTCTTTACATACTATATACACTTTGTTCTATACATACTATATACACTTTGTTCTACACATATTATATACACTTTGTTCTATACATACATGTACTATATACACTTTGTTATATACATACTATATACACTTTGTTCTACACATACTATATGCACTTTGTTCTATAATACTGTATACACTTTGTTCTATAATACTACATGTATATACACTTTGTTCTATACATACTATATACACTTTGTTCTATACATACTATGTACACTTTGTTCTATACATACTATATACACTTTGTTCTATACATACTATATACACTTTGTTCTATACATACTATATACACTTTGTTATATACATACTATATACACTTTGTTCAATACATACTATATACACTTTGTTCTACACATACTATATACACTTTGTTCTATAAATACTATATACACTTTGTTCTATACATACTATATACACTTTGTTCTACACATACTATATACACCTTGTTTTATACATACTATGAACACTTTGTTCTATACATACTATGCACACTTTGTTATATACATACTATATACACTTTGTTCTACACATACTATATACACCTTGTTCTATACATACTATGAACACTTTGTTCTATACATACTATATACACTTTGTTCTATACATACTATATACACTTTGTTCTATACATACTATATACACTTTGTTCTATACATACTATATACACTTTGTTATATACATACCATATACACTTTGTTATATACATACTATATACACTTTGTTCTATACATACTATATACACTTTGTTCTATACATACTATATACACTTTGTTCTATACATACTATATACACTTTGTTCTATACATACCATATACACTTTGTTCTATACATACCATATACACTTTGTTCTATACATACTATATACACTTTGTTCTATACATACTATATACACTT
Organism: Pecten maximus; assembly: GCF_902652985.1. Taxonomy (NCBI): domain Eukaryota; kingdom Metazoa; phylum Mollusca; class Bivalvia; order Pectinida; family Pectinidae; genus Pecten; species Pecten maximus. The sequence continues at coordinate 36,878,950 of NC_047019.1, forward strand.
TGTTCTATACATACTATATACACTTTGTTCTATACATACTATGCACACTTTGTTCTATACATACTATACACTTTGTTCTATACATACTATATACACTTTGTTCTATACATACTATACACTTTGTTCTATACATACTATATACACTTTGTTCTATACATACTATATACACTTTGTTCTATACATACTATATACACTTTGTTCTATACATACTATATACACTTTGTTCTATACATACTATATACACTTTGTTCTATACATACTATATACACTTTGTTCTATACATACTATATACACTTTGTTCTCTACATACTATATACACTTTGTTCTATACATACTATATACACTTTGTTCTATACATACTATATACACTTTGTTCTCTACATACTATATACACTTTGTTCTATACATACTATATACACTTTGTTCTATACATACTATATACACTTTGTTCTATACATACTATATACACTTTGTTCTATACATACTATATACACTTTGTTCTATACATACTATATACACTTTGTTCTATACATACTATACACTTTGTTCTATACATACTATATACACTTTGTTCTATACATACTATATACACTTTGTTCTATACATACTATATACACTTTGTTCTATACATACTATACACTTGTTCTATACATACTATATACACTTTGTTCTATACATACTATATACACTTTGTTCTATACATACTATATACACTTTGTTCTATACATACTATATACACTTTGTTCTATACATACTATATACACTTTGTTCTATACATACTATATACACTTTGTTCTATACATACTATATACACTTTGTTCTATACATACTATATACACTTTGTTCTATACATACCATATACACTTTGTTCTATACATACTATATACACTTGTTCTATACATACTATACACTTTGTTCTATACATACTATATACACTTTGTTCTATACATACTATATACACTTTGTTCTATACATACTATATACACTTTGTTCTATACATACTATATACACTTTGTTCTATACATACTATATACACTTTGTTCTATACATACCATATACACTTTGTTCTATACATACTATGAACACTTTGTTCTATACATACTATATACACTTTGTTCTATACATACTATATACACTTTGTTCTATACATACTATATACACTTTGTTCTATACATACTATATACACTTTGTTCTATACATACTATATACACTTTGTTCTATACATACTATATACACTTTGTTCTATACATACTATATACACTTTGTTCTATACATACTATATACACTTTGTTCTATACATACTATATACACTTTGTTCTATACATACTATATACACTTTGTTCTATACATACTATATACACTTTGTTCTATACATACTATATACACTTTGTTCTATACATACTATATACACTTTGTTCTATACATACTATATACACTTTGTTCTATACATACTATATACACTTTGTTCTATACATACTATATACACTTTGTTCTATAATATTGTATACACTTTGTTCTATACATACTATATACACTTTGTTCTATACATGCTATATACACTTTGTTCAATACATACTATATACACTTTGTTCTATACATACTATATACACTTTGTTTCTCACATACAAAATACAATTTCTTCTACACTTTTGCGTAGTATCTTCCCCAGTATAGGAAATTTGTGAACTTTGTTAAGTGTTAATAATGACAAGAACTTTGATGCTATGTTAATTCAGCACACTGTCTGGAGATCTTATTGAAATGTCGAAAACTATTCAATCTAGAACCTCTTCAGTAACACCTTTTTAACTACACCCAGAATTCGATCATTCACCTCCTATTTGATGTGCAATGCCTTCTACATTGGTTTTCATTGCTAGTTCGTAAGGCAGTTTCTTCGATCAATGATATAATTAACGTTATCAAGGCCCAACACATCTTTGCATTGCCAGCTTGATAAAATATTGCCTTTCTATTCTTAAAGTAGAACATAGGTTTATGTTTTGTTTACACTGTATGAATTATTCCAACAAATGTAATACAGCGTCATTTAATGTGTCTATAAAACAGTGAATATGTATTAACATTAATGATAATTATTTTATGGTCTTTCACCAAATGAATGGTTAAACAGTGGTATAGAGTGATAGTGGTAAGCTGACACAACATTACCTAAGCTTAATACAACATACTAGATTAAACAGCCGTCTTTACGGAGTGAAACCTTCTCGAAACTGGAAAGACAAATCAGGGGTACAATGAATTGCCCACATTATTGATGATGGTCTTAGTTAGCATGAGGTGCGTATTCCGAACACACCGGCTTTCTAGGACTTCTCGGACGACTAAATGACTGCAAGATTGAACACTCGACGAAAATATATAATCTAATTACAAAATATGTAATTATTTGCATGTAGCTGCAATGGAGAGGATTTTGAAATAGGTAATCTAGTACATTTTAAGAGAAAATGAGTGCTTGCTCCAAAATAGAAGCAATTTCCTGTTAAAGTCATCTGGATTATATTGCACCTTTCCACTCCACTTTAATGGTATCTCAGAAGTCTTTAATGTATGCTGGGCCTTCCCAAACATATTCAACGCAGGTAATTATATTGAATTTAACCAATTCTTCAAACAATCACGCATCGCTTGTCTTTATTACGTCAATAAAAGAGTGGCTGTCGCAAAAATAAGTGTTCGTTACTACGGCTTATCAGCGGGCTGTTTTGGCAATCTCCTTGATTAAATTTTTGAAATTGAACGCTGAAAAGAACGCATGGATCAGTCGGTTTTAATTCCGTTTGAAGACATTCATTAGACGTGGAACTAACATAGAGTGAAGTTTGTAGAGGCTGTTGTTTAATTATACACACAATCACCTGTCGTGTGGGGAACGTCAGGTACACCTCCACGGAGATTGCTGCCTTGATCCACACTGTAAGGACACGCGCTAGGGATATACCTTGAATAACAATTACTCACAAACTTGGAAATCTGACCTTTAAATAAATAAATTTGTTGGAAGTTTGTAAAATATAATATCTTCCATATGTTAATTTTAATGTAATGTTGTATGAATGTATTGCTGATCCCTTAATACGAACTCTTCCTTTATCTATTTTAGTAATAATTATCAAACTATTTAACTGCGTCATCGCCTCATTATCATTTTATGCATCAACTGACGACAGGGACCTCAATATCCTAAGGTAGAGCCATAAAATGATTTCATTGTTTTACTGTAGTTTATCGTTCTATGTTATGTCGTTGAAAACACATCATGCAACTTGATTACCCTACCGCTTTGACCTACCTGTAAATACAATATGATTGAGAATTGTATATCGACCAGCTTGACGGCATGACTTCTTCACAGTATTCGTCAGTCTGGTCGGTATGGGGAACAATACGATATGGATAGCAAGTTTTTATCACGTATTTTTATGTCTCGTAGGGTTATTTATTGTCTCATCTTCTGTATTTCATTAAACTGATCTTTTGTAATTCAACCCTCTTGTTCTGCACATAACATGAACAGCAATACTCATTCCAATATGGTTTTATGCAAAGACCGACAATACTGAGCTCATTTGACAGAGGTGCATTAGCGCTTCTAAATGATTGAGCTATTAAAATATCCACAAAATATGATTTATTTTTTTAACAAATCTTTACATTAGAAATCACTTCTGAAAGTTATTAAAGAGCTTGATACTGATTTGTTGGAGAAGACTTCGTCATGCCCAGGGGTATACTATCAACGGTTTTGTGTGGTTCATTTATCTATCATTTTAATCTAATACATTACTTATAAAGTGATTCTGAAGTATAATTATAATAAACAGTACCTATATATCACCAAGTTGTGAAAGAAGTGTACAAAAGACAAACAATATATTACAGTAATATCGTCTAAACAAATTTAGAGGAGGATCCTTTAAAACCAACACGAATTAGACTGCTACTGTTTCGTCCTTGTAGGACTCGTCAGTGATGCACTTAAGTCCTAGTGTTGATGACAGGAGGCCACCAAAACACTCGAAAAGAAAGAACAAAATCTGAATTCATAAAATCTTATAATTCTCAATAAGTTTCATCATCTCAATATTGCAATTCAGAAGAACATTAATCGATATTTCGATGTTACCTTGTTGAATAGTTTACATATGTGTGTGTTTGTGTTTGATGATCATGTATTCGTAAGTCTGCAGATGGATAACGTTCATCTGTTATCAAGTGTTTTATTGTGTCTCTAAATCTACATCTTTGCACATTTTATCGATCGGGTGAAGCATTTGCCTCCATTTCTTCTGTATACTGAAACATTATTTAAGAATATATATCATGGGACTGAATCTTTGGGAAAGTTCTCACCGATGTTGGGGGAAAGTAGGCATTCCTGGTGTCGTTATCTCCATGGTGATGTGTATGCGTCATCATTTCACCATTTATCAGCATCACTCATGACAGACTAGCACTGGTTTAGAACATTTGAAACCTAGTACTTATAAATCTTCTTTGGTATTCTTACTGAAATGTTATCTACATCTACATTCATTGGTTCGACGAAATCAATAGGAATTAAGTAAGTCAAACCATTACTAAGGCGGTCTATAAAGTACTTTGGATCCATTGACTTGTGAGGTTATCTGAATAGAGTTGTTTTTAATAAAAGCGACGCATATTAGTCAAAACGACTGCGTTCGTACTGATGAGGTATGACATAATGTACATAATAAGTTAAAGGTTGACACTTATCAGATTTTAAACTAAAAGTATGCTGACAGTGAAGACACGGACAGAATTGTCATTTCCCATTAAAACAATAAAACCTTCGTTAAATGTATACGACACCATCTGTATTGAAATTATTTAATTGACACGTCATGGTTTCATAGTCAATATACCAGGATTTAATTCTACGTTAGTGAGCGGATCGAAAGTTTACTGGGCGATATCAATCAAGATGTCACATCGGTATTCAGCACTCATGTTAAGCTCGTGAGGAACATTGTGGTGGTATTATCTATGTGTTATATATATTCGATAGATGATTGAAACTTTAACCGATAATTCAGTGTAATCTGTGGCTGAATGATGGATATTTTGACGAAGAAGTTTGCTGACTTTATTGAATCCGCTGTAATGTTATAAAACCTGCCAGAGATAACATGGTTTTATCTACAGGATGCTGAAATTGCTTCATCAATCTCTCGATAAATCCCGCATTGGTAAGACTGGACTCCAGATATACAACAGTGCCACCATATAAGTACACAAGCAGTCGAATTAATATTGGGTCGTTCCCAATGTATTACAGCGAGCGGTTTGTGTGTTTGTGCGTGTTCGTCCCAATCAACGTTAGCCAGATATTAAATCTGGCCCCGTCACATTTGGTGCCAAGTTCACAAGTATACCGGAGTGCTTATAAGTGCTCCATATCCCATGGTATCCCGATCGACTTCTACATTAGCTCCATTCGGTGCCAGGGTTGAGGCGTATTGTTGGTTACTGGTGTCACAGAAGTATCCGTAGTGACAGTACCTTCCTATTACGTCTGTACAGGAATTCATCAGTGCCTGTTAGTACAGGGTGTCATAAATGTGTCTTACGCGTGAAACGTATGGGACCAATCTGTGATGTCCGGGACATTTCCTGTAGTGACTTCGTTCTGCTGTGCCTCTCTCGACAACTTGTCCAGTGAGTGGCGGTCCATTACTGTTCATCTGACCAATGTGTAGCCGTGTAAAGACGGACACTCTCGCTAATACTAACTCTTCCTGGCCATCGTTCACCATCAGCCGGCGGCTAAAAGCTTCTCTAATTGTTTTTGTGCCGCACTGCTTTTGATATTCAATTTGACAATATTGGTTTGTCAATCAGTTCGGGCGCAGAAAGCCTCTATCGTCTGTAGACGCAAATCGAAAATTTAATACCGGTCCAACCATTTACCGGGAAGAAGGAATTATAAATATATCTAATGACTCATTTAGGCTTCATACGCATTTGCGATTTTGTTGCAAATTATTGAAAATCAGAAATCAATATAATGTGTTTACGGTTGTGGTGGATTTTTCTCCGACTTGCATCGTCTGTGACCGTAGGACGAACATCGACGTTTGCCCTCACTTTCTCCAAACCCTGATCTGAGGGACGCCTCTCAGATTGCCAGTCATACACAGGCCTGACTCCTGATGTCACTCTGAGAATTATTCGTTTCAACTATAACGCACCGGAAGTGCCAAAGAGGAACCACCGGATGTGAGATGTACGCAACATGTGGTTTGGTGCAATTCTGATAACCTTGACCTCTCTGGTGGTCACAACATGTTCTGTGGTAAGTTGTCTTGTTTATTTTTGAATGGTGTGATTTAAAACTATTTATTGTGTCTTATGGATGAGTAGTAGTTTTATATTTCGTCTAACATTTCCATGCAAATCTTCCTTTATCTTGTGAAGAGAACTTGATATCTTTCTTTGATCGCGCATCCGTATCTGTCTATCGATTTCGGTGTTTATATTTCTTATAGAACGATTATGTATACACAAACATCTTAATCGGTATCTGTATTTTACTGGTGATTGTGAAAAGTGAGAATTTGATAAAAAAAAAAAAGATTACAAAAATGTTCATGTGAAATTAAATACTAATATTGACAAATATTTGTCAATCTCATCCTTTAGCATTAACATTATCTTTTTTCTATGCATGTATGACTACAGTATATGGTAGATTATAATGATATTGTAATACCAAGCATACAGTTGTATTACAGTACACAGTGTTGTCATATTTTACAACTTGCATAGTTCTGATAGTAGTATAATACTGCACAGTCATGTTGGTTTCGATGTACTTTTTATATACTTGGTATATTTCATAACAACTTTGTATTTCAATACAAGATATTATACATTGTAAGATTACAATGACTGATTGTTTTAGCTGTATGGTTAACCTACTGTTAGGTTACACTGGTAATATTCATTAACGCAAAATTGTTAACCTTCTGTTAGGTTTGGTTGTAAGGGTCGCTATGACTAAATTCTTAATTTGCTGTTAGGTTACGGTGTTAATGTTCGTTATGACTAAATTGTTAATTTACTGTTAGGTTACGGTGTTAATGTTCGCTATGACTAAATTGTTAACCTTCTGTTAGGTTTCGGTTGTAATGTTCGTTATGACTAAATTGTTAATTTACTGTTAGGTTACGGTGTTAATGTTCGCTATGACTAAATTGTTAACCTTCTGTTAGGTTTCGGTTGTAATGTTCGCTATGACTAAATTGTTAATTTACTGCTAGGTTACGGTGTTAATGTTCGCTATGACTAAATTGTTAATTTACTGTTAGGTTACGGTGTTAATGTTCGCTATGACTAAATTGTTAATTTACTGCTAGGTTACGGTGTTAATGTTCGCTATGACTAAATTGTTAATTTACTGTTAGGTAACGGTGTTAATGTTCGCTATGACTAAATTGTTAATTTACTGTTAGGTTACGGTGTTAATGTTCGCTATGACTAAATTGTTAATTTACTGTTAGGTTACGGTGTTAATGTTCAATATGACTAAATTGTTAATTTACTGTTAGGTTTCGGTGTTAATGTTCGCTATGACTAAATTGTTAATTTACTGTTAGGCTACGGTGTCGTTACTACTACTACTAAAAAGTATTACCTTTCATCTCTCATTTACACTTTATTGTCTATACAATTTTTCATTTAGCATTTGATTCACCGGTGTCGCAACAGGTATAAGAGTAATACACGGCATTGGCTGCGGAATTATATAATGTGGCACCAACAAACATTTACATTGAGATTCCATGTCTATATCAAATATTCTCTTGTGATGCTGTGTATATCCATGTTTTGACAGGGATTTGAACGTCACGCGAAGCTGTTTACAGTAGGGTGTTTGACGGTGTGTCTTTTCATTGTATTGTAGAAATAAAAATGTTTGTGTATTGTGAAAACTTTAAGGGGAAGACACGTAACATTTTGGTACAGGAGGTTTTTTTTATGGCTGTCATTTCCATCTTCCTCGATTACAACTTAGTATTTATGATCGCATGAGTGACAGATCGCAATGTTACGGGTAGATGAGAAAGACATATCAGAAGGCTTCATTGGTTGAGTTCACGGAAGTGACGTAAAATGTGTAACAGTAATATCACTTTTCAAAATAAGTGTTTAAACATGTTCTGTATTGTGCAACTATATGCTGCTATATAAATTGTATTTAATGATCTACAGCTTCCGTTTAACATTCTAAATGAATAGAAATGACACAGATAACATATATTTTTAACATTTAAATAATTAACATTGAAAAATGTATTTGCATTCCGTCTCTTGACGGATTCGTTAGTGAATTTAGTAGTTATTCATTGTTTCACTCCGAGCAGGACATCACGGGACCCGCAGTGTTATGTGTAACAGCAGTTTATCCTAATGATGCAATTGGCAAAGACAGGTTTATCGCGTACAACAGAAACTGATACAAATTGCCACTCAGAATTGGTGAGCACGATAGATTGAAATCAATCCGCTGTAAAAAAGAAAGTTCAATGTTTAAAGAATAACAATGATGTATGCTTTCGTAGGCTTGTCGTTTTCACTTTGCTCGGCCATCATTCCCAAAGGAAATGTACGTCGGCACGCAAAGCATGCCGTCAAAAAGAACAAATAAGATCTACGATGTCCTTAACTAGCGGCTGCAGGTAACGTTGTTATGGACAGACGTTAACGGAAGAGGATTTCTATTGGACACAAGGGCAGATAATTCCAATATATCAAACGAGATTACTGCCTTAAGGAAATATATGGCTCGTATATAACATGCATGTACTAAAAAACTGTACAATATACATATTACAACAATCCCGTCACAAGAATGATGAATGTGTCATCATTTATGACATGATTACATGTACAATTAGGATTCTTTATTCCTAACGAAACTGATACAGGTTTACTCTCCTATAGATTTTGAAGGATTCCTTATTCTATACGCAACTTGTATAGGGTGACTCTCTCCTATAGATTTTGTAGATCCCTTATTCCTGATGCAACTAATACAGACTAACTCTTTCCTATATATTTGCAGAGTTCCTGATTCTCAACACATCTGATATAGAATGGCTCTCTCCTATAGATTTTGTAGAATTCCATATGTCTAGAAATGCTTACTTCTAACACGGCTACTGATGGTGTTTATTGTGCTATTCGTGTTTCTTATGCTACATCCATTTTCATTTTCAACATACCTCCGATACGTGTACTCACCTGTGATCCTTTGAATAACCAGCGTTAATGCATTGAATGATACGTGTGCCATCTGAACTTTACAACACAAAACATTTGACTTCATCATAGTCCTTATAAAATAAGTATGTCTGTTTTATGTTTCTATTTTTATCGCAGGTAAAAGGTGATACTTTTGTTACGGTAATGTGTCGGTAGGTGAAAAGTTTGTTGCTGTCTTCGACAGTTTTTGGTAGGACCAATAAATATGAAAATATGCCTATAATGATATATGCTTGGTTTATAAATCAAGATCATGCTAAGTCGTTAATTAACCAGCATGTATACGTATAACACCATCAAATTAGCTTGAAAAGGGCACAACGTGTACCAATATATAGACCACAAAGCTTGATTGTTAATTATAGACTATTAACAAGTTGAAGATTTCAATGAGAGTCAATACGCATCAGACATTCTAATAACCAGTTAGAGATAATTGTTTTTTTCTGGGAGTAAAGGAAGTTCTCAAAGCTGTGCAATTGAAACTGTCTCGGCGAAAACAATTTACATTTTTTTGTAAAGCAAAAAATTAAAATATTTCTTCTTATCTTACAGACTCTGGTAGAAAATTACAGTAATCCTAGTAAACACTGAGATGTCTTTGATTATAGGTGATCGTAATGTCAGTTTAAAACTGTAGTGTAATAGACATGTATAAAAATTACAACTTAACTGAAATACTAGATATATGACCGAACGAGGACGTGCAGTAGAAGCGTGTAGCCATGCAGTAGTCTTTTAATGGTATTGCATGAATGTATATTTGAAGAAGATAAACATTCCTGCAAGGATATTCCACAAACGCAAATTAAACATTGTATCGATACCGTAGTGTTTGTTCACTATCCCGTGGCAGGAGATATGTATTCATACTCTGTATAAACTAGCATTTACTGAGAACTGGGATTATATCACAGACAATGACAGACCTGCCAACCCTGTCGGCCCATCAAAGTACAGGTTTGTGGCGTCCGAGGCGTTGTTTATGTCTTTTACTGAGGCTTGGAGAGATTTGGTAGCGTCTCCTTGGAGGTTTAGTGTCGGATCATGATGGATGGGGATAAACTTCGACCCAAGAAAACATTCGGCACCAAGGCCTCCCTGGTCCATTAGTTGCTTTTGTATGAGGCAAGGTGTACGAATTCATAGTCATAGTGTATACTACACGATCTGTTTTACAGAACATTCTACACACAAGGCGCAACTAGAAACAAAATACATAGGCTGGAGAGTCTATATAATGTAGAAATCATATACATAACTGGTGTGCATACGCTACTAGACATATATAAATCAAACACACTCGAAAAGTATTAGAAGATTTCTTTTTCCCTTTGAATACACATTTTGAAATATCAAAGCATAAAGCGAAAGATTACTTAATTTGAAAATGATATAGTTCTATGGTGCAAAGTTTAAACGAAATGACATGCAAAAATAAGATTCATCCGTTTTGTAACATAGTACATTATTTCATAATAACAGCAGAACAAATAGCTTCCGCAATAACATCAACCAATATGAACAGTAACACTGAAGGTACATGAATAGTACAATTTCATTGGAGGAGAGATCGAATTTGAGTCATTTTGCCATGACGAAACATTTGTTCTACCGTACGAATGGCTTGCTGAATGAACTATATATTGCCATACCTAGTAATTGGCCAGGCAGTCCCTATATATTAAAGCTCTATGTTTGGACGTAATTACAGCCGGACTGACCCCTGACATTATAACTAAAAATAAGTAGAGGCAGCTGGGAGGGTATGTACCGGTAAGTCTAGTAAAGTGCTTCAAAATTGGTCGAGCCGTTGGCGCTAATTACTATTTTTAACGAGAGCTCGAAGGCTTCATCTCGTCTTACCAATCTTCTCGTACGTCAGGAAAAAAGGATACATTTGTGCCTTGTTCAATAATATTCCGAAATTCCTTAACAGTTTAATTAGATTTGTTAACATTTCGATATTTTCAAAATGCACCGCTGTTTTTAAAAATTATTTAAAATTAACATGCTCATAACATTCGCATCTAATTAACCATTAGAGCCTCATCAAAAGCAGTTTGATATCAGCCACTGATACATAAACTGTAGGAGTGGAACTATTCCAGGGCAGCAGACACATATTTTACCTTAAAAGATCATGTATTCCAATGTTTTTTTTTACAAACGTCCCTTGAATTGGACATTTTAACAAATAATCCATCAAAGACTGCTTTTCGGTGAATTTAGCAAACGGAGATTTACTATTGCATGTTGTTTCACAGAGTTAACACAAAACTGGAAGAATATTACAACTGGAGGATTTGTTAAGAAACTTAGAGATCAGAGACGAACGGTCTGCTGATAAAAAGACCAAGTCACTAATGTCTGTACGGGCATGTTAAGAGATTACTGAAATATTTGGATACAGTTGCTATATCCATATACATGTATACCGATAATGATATAAAATCTGACACAAGTAAGCTTTATTTTGTGAAATATAATAAACAAACATACTTTAAACAGGGTGATATATGAAACTCAAAATGCATTCATAACGTATACACAAAGTATTAAAGAGACATGTCAATAGAAGACAAATATGTTATTTACTTACAATTGCATGCAAATTATAAATCGTCTTTAAACGGTAAGATAAGACCATGTGTCCAGAGAGGGTAAGCGTCTTCTTCTACGTCGATGACGGCAAAGTTTATGTAAATGTAGGTCAAACACAGGTCGTGTAACTTTCTGAAATCGACGATGTCGGTGGTGACTACAGAACCACCACATATATATATGGATACGCAGCACGTCGAACGTCATTTCGAACCGAACCAGGAAATTAAGTATTTTCCAATAAAATATTGATTATGACAGTCATATCACTATAACATTTCCAGTTATAATCGACAGCTTTCAGAGAAATCTTGAAATTTCGAACAAGATCGTTGATTTCGAATCAACTGACTTAACAGGTCGGGCGTTTTACAAAAACTAGGGCTGCGCTATACACGAAACCGAGAATGAGGCATAAAGGCGTAACAGGGAACATGTTTACGCATATTGATGTTATATCAACTCAGTTATATAAATGGAATCTCTGCAAAACAAATTATTTTGTTAATTGGTTTCTCAAAAATAAAAAAAAGTTAACGAAAGTTGTATCGCTGGATGACCAACAAACGTGTATGATGAAGGCCTTCTTGTGGTATGCATCCCTGTGTAAGAAAACAATTCCCGTTCTTTCTCCATCATCAAACGAAAGAAACTCTCCATTTTGTACAATATTATACTGTCATATAAAGGATAGAATGGTCAATTGTAATCTATGATTAAAATATATTTTACATTTACTAAACAGTTTTGTATAGGGAAATGAACACTAAATATATATGTATTGCAGCTGTACCGGTACGAACTAAGGGGCTACTCGGACGAGGACAAGACTTGCTGTAATGGCACACTGGCTTTCGCCAGCAATATGACACATATGCCGTGCTCTAGCATGCGTTGCTGTGACCGGACGGAGATGGTCGCTGTTGTACCAGTCAACTACGCCCTCGGCTTTGGTTTTCGGTGTTTGGTATGTCATAGTTTTTCATATCCTATAAGTTGATAAAAGTGATAATTAATTGACTAAAGTACTTTTACATATCCATGTTGATCAAATAACATCTTACAATAAAGTTTGAGACTTCGTTTCTGTTACATTCAAGTCGATATAATGAACCAAGGTTTTCCGGTCTTCACTAAAGGAATTGCGCTGCTATTTTAAAAGTACTTTTACATGGAAGTTGTTGGTTGTTTATAATCTTGGGCCCCAGTATTTGTTATTATTGTTTTATGATAATGGTTTTATCATGTTTAACGTTCATAGTCGCCCCAAGTTCTGGTATAAAATGTAATGAAACACGCCGTAACATGTTAGTTCCCGTAAACCGATGTTTTTCGCTTTCAAATTCTTTGTTCCCACATACCGTACATTGTATGTGGTGGGTTTGGTCATGTTAAATAGTACTCATACGGACTTCCCTTATTGTCATATTCTCAAAGAAACAATAGTAAACGTCAACAAGCCAAGGCCCATTGACAACGATTTCAACAGTTCGCGAGAATAAAATTACTTTTTTCGTTTTTATGGAAATCCGTTTACCTATGCTATGCTTTAGAACATGAAAGTAAAACGTTATAGAACAATACTTGTTATACAGGTTTACTTCAGTTCTCATTATTTGTGTAACAGGCTTAATTGAAAACTTACACATTCTGATTAAGGTGATATCGTCTTGGTACTTCCTGGACAGTCATTAACACATTTCGTTATGAGTTTGTCGTGTATTATGTGTTAGTTTAAAAGTGTTTATGAAAACGTCCGATTCATTTCAGAACAATCTTATCACTAATATTGTGGCATGTGAACTTCCGAAAGTTTAAAGCAGCAGATAAGAATTCCTAGACAGAAGTAAATCAATTTCCAAGGACATCTCTGCAAAATGTTACTGGATAGGGAAAGAAAAGAATATTTCAATTATCTGTGTTATGAATTATTTGCAAGGTTTCTGGAACGTCGAAATGTCTCTAATAGAAAAAGGAAAATGTGGTGCCCGAGTACGGTAGCCATCATAATAATCGTGAATTAGGATTATGAAATTGATACCAGAAAAATAAGTAGCGCATATGTTTAAACGCTTCCTATCTGGGATACATGTATGATTGTCGCAAATATTACAATATCACAACAAAGACAAATTCGAAAGAGATATTTGAAAAAATAGAGAATAGGACCAGGTGCTCGGGCTCTTCAGCGATTTTAAATCATTGATTCAGATTAATCTGGCTTGTGACAATGCAAACATTATGACGCAATATTATATCTTCGTAAATATTTTACTAGCTAAACTTTATCATGCATCCATCACTGCCGCTGAGGATCATACCTGTCAGACAATACGGAACAGTTGCATAATGCGCCGTCTTCATTAATAGACATTCCATGTAAAGATTCATTTCTAATTTCATATTAAAAGTTTTGTTTTGTCTTTTTTTTTTTTCTTTTTTTGGGGGGGGGGGGGGATCCCCTTTTTTAATGTTTGTCCTTCGTAAAATCCTTCTTCGGTGATTTTTCTTAATTTCAAAGGAACTGGCGTTTGACAGTCGTGTAAACACATAATTGTGTTCCATATAGAACCATCATAATTCTCTTCACACTTGGAATGATGCTGACAGTATGAAACCAAAGGCTCGTTATGTTCAGTGTCATCCAGAACTAGATCTTGTCATACTTTACACATCTCCAGAGCTCATAGCGCTCTGTGGCGGCACATTCAATTCTGCTCTGTTATTCCATAAAAAAACTTTCCTGTGATGTCTTAATGGAAATATTTGCAACTTTTAAAATGGGTTTTGTATTTTTTGCACACAAAATGTCCTTGAAAAACGAAATATGGAACTGTTTGGAATGGGTGTCATATTCCTTCGGCATTGAAACGTGTTACATTTTCAAAAACTATGTTTCGTACCAATCATTCCATTTTAGACATTACGTTACTCCATCAGACGGCAGAATAGGAAATTATTTTCAACGGGTAGTAGTAGTTACTCCTCTCAGTGAGTGTCCAGAATGAACCTTCTGTACCCCACCATGCTGTAGAACAATATAATATTTAATTGTGTTTATTTCTCCGTCTGCTTGTGTGTGGAATAATTGTATTGGAGTCCAATATTTGGGAAAAAAACAAAGGAGGGAGTAAAGTCGGTAAAAAACCAATACATGATACAACATAGAATTCAGGACCCAGCTGTTTGAAAAGGCTCATCGCAGCTTAACAACAAAATCCCAATAAAATAATTTCTTGTAAAACTAGCTTGATAAAACAAATCGTGAAAGTCTCTTCCTTCCTGTCTATTTTAAGGAACATACATATTTTGATGTAAAAGAAAAAAGATAATTCAGTAATAAAGTGAATGGATAAACGTATCACCTTTTGAATTACTGACCCCGGGAGGAAAAGTATCATGAACTCGATGATTTTGTTATGCAATTACGTTTCTACAGTAGAAGAGGGCATGGATGTAACACTACCATGGCCGAATTTAAGGTCAGGATGACGAGAATGAATGAACGGTAGCATGTAGAACTGTTTGCTTCCCTGGTTGGAAAATATGCTTGTTATTTTTACAGAAAACCTGGCATCTAACATAAATCTAGCTTAACAAGCAAGTTTCCGTTTTTCGTATTGGTAGAAATCAATAATTAACTTAATTTGATTGGGAATTTATAATTTTAACGTACATGTATTATCAATGTTTTTTCTGTGGTATTTCAACAACGCGTGAAATTGACTGTTTACTTATGGATTGTTCTAAAGACACGCAATAATGAATTGGCATATTTTGAAACCGAAAACAGAGTTAGACACAGTAGTATTAAAAAATATAATGTTTCATGCAATGTTTTCGTCATTCTAGGGCTCTTAAGTGATGATAAGGGCTTAATATGTTGATACATAGCAGATATCAAAAAAAAAAAAAAAAAAAGACTTCGGAAAGATTCTAGGAAATGTCAAAATCTAGATCTGGAGGTAAAGTAGCCTTATAATGCAATTGGATTATAAAAAAAACTCGTCTAGTAGAGTGCGTCTAGTAGCGCGGTAAGTAGCGCGGTAAGTAGCGCGTCAGGTACAAGTCAAGAACCGCGATTTAGCGACACATAAAGTCGATTCCTTTGAATGGTCGTTATAGAAATATCAAATACTTTATCTGGATGTAGTTCACTTAAGTTACCACCGGAGTGTCCATTACGTAATAGTAGTTCCAGAGGCGAGTCGAGACAATACTCATTGTAACGGATGTAGTGGCTACATAAATCACTCGTCAATCTCCAGATCATCCATTTTGTGGATACTTATTAAGCCGAACATGTTCCCTGCACGTGACAAACCATATATCATAACGTCACGTCGTTCATGCCACTTTCCATGCCCATTAAATAACCATTTACTTGGTGTGTTTTTTCAACGAAATTTACGTAGGCTGAAAATAGAAAAGATAATGTCGATTTATGCCTTTGATGAACGATTTCAGATCAATGGTGCAGATACTACATTCAATAAATAAGCAAAAACTGGTTTAGGTGTGACAACCTGGATCAATATTTCGGGTTTGAGATTGATGGTAGTGAATTTATGTTTGGGGAGATTACACTAGTTGTGATGTTACCACGAGAGCATGCAGGATCTGGTAGGAATTCAAAAGTAAAATGGCGGACGGCGGTATAGGAACCATTTCCTTAATTATATCATGCGTGGCGGTGAGGCGAGTGTGCGGGCTAAATATTATTTCCGTAGTAATAGAAGAACAGTCAGCCTCGCTATCTTTTAGAACTGATTTCATGCCCGACATCTGAAGTAGCATAGACCCTGTCTGTTTGTTTGACATAAAAAAAAAACTCGTTTGATATGATGTCAGTCATTTCTATGTTTTTCTTATCCTAATCAATATCATTCGCTGATGTGTAAAAGTAATTACAGCGTGTATGCCACTAAGCTAACCTTACTTGGATCTGAGATGCTACAGTAATACCCACTGAAAGCTATTTACTCAAATACGGGAAATTGATATGCAATGTAATTCTATTTTCTCCACAAAAATAGCATAACCCGCTTTCAATTGTTTCTTCCAATTGTTAAACCTAATCCAGTTTTTCAAATTGAAATAAGGATGTATGGTGTTCGGTAACAACAATGTCTCTGGGCTACTGTTCCCTGCGTGTCGTCCGTGTTAATGAACACCTGGTTTCTGGTAATGGAGAAAAGCTTCACTGTGCGCTTTTTGATGTATACAGAATACAGTTACCAAGTTAACACTACCGTGGGTAAGGAAACACATAATAATGCATTGACATACCAGCACGCTTGTCAAATTAACTAAGGAGAAACTGCAGAAATATGTTGTTCCTCTGTCTTTCTGTCTTTCTGTCTGCCTGTCTGTCTGTTTATCTGTCCTTCCAGATTGTTTTTAATCTGCTTTAATTTCTTTTTTCTCTGGTTCATTACCATAATCACGAATGTTGTTGTGTGTGAGCATTAGGAAAAATGTTCCTCTATTCAGGCGTTGGTATTGTCTGTTACAATGAATGTTCATTTTATCACTTCCTGTTACTAAATATGATTTTTAACCATATTCAGTCATTTTAGTTTTTCTGTGGCTCTCTAGGGCAACATTTTTACCCATGTTGTAAGTTGTTTAGCAGTGGTGTCTTTTGTTACACACGTGTTTTGGAGTTTTACTTTTTCCTGCCACATGGAAATTAATAGCGATAAGGCGGGGTCCTTTCTTTCTTACTGTCAGTGATTTAGCTGTGTGCTAATAGGATATACCAAACATCATATCCTAACTTTAACGAAAATAGAATTAATCCGATGTCAACATTTTTGAAATATAACACTGTTAACATTTTGTAAATACAATTTCAGATTACCCACATCGATATAATAGTATTACCATTAATTGAATAATAAATCAATCTCCTTGTATAACGTTGGAGTATATAACATAGACATGCGTGTACCTATGTGTCAACCCGTCTTCCCATTGATATTGTTCGCATGGAGACGGCGCTGAATAATTAGAAGTGTATACATTTTCTATAAACAATTGTGATCTGTGATCATACATCTTTAAATAACTAGCGTTTTAAATATACCAACAGAAATGTTTATGTGACAAGATGATTTTCAATATCAAGTGGAGTGTTTGTATATACCGTTCTGGTATGTCAGTGGTAAAAGTGATATCTTCAAAATGCAAATAATAAGTACTATCCGTATCCTTTACATGTCTCATTATTCATTTAATTGGATGAAATTAACATAAAACAGATATAATCGCGAGAAAATGGAAATGGGATATCATGGAAATTTCATAGAAGCCATCAGTGAATGGCATTAGTTTAATAGATGTTAAAGTGGGCAGAATTCCTTTTTTATACAAATATAATCGTTACTGGGCTATGTAGCCTCCGTGACTTGGAATGGTGTTTCAGCAACATTTCTAATGAAATATTGTACCAAGGATATTACAATAGGAAGCAGAATTAGCAAAATTCGTCTTTGTTGTATTATTGGGCTATAGGGACAATGAATCTGTCGATAAAGATGTTGACAAAGACGTTTTATTGTAGTCTATACGAATACGTTTTCTCTGTAACGGTCCCAACAACAGGACACAGATCCTCGCCAAGGAATGGTCAACTTGATTCTTCACTGTATGATCTATTATTGGGACAATACACTCATATCGATTTCCTTGCCTTATTTACATACAAAACATTTAATACTCCTTTTTAAGTATAGTTTAATTATGTTTCTGTATCGTTGTAACTGTAATCTAAATTTTACAAGAAGTATGCCAGGAAACGTTGACTAGACTCAGTAACGGCTCTGTCCTTGTTGTGCCGCATCAAGAAAGCACATAGACCCATCATCTTGGTTTTAACTCACCCATGGGGCTTAATGGCACTTTTATTTCCAAGCCATAAAACTAAAGTTTCCAATTTAATCCGAAGTTTTTGTCCAATTACTTGGAAAAGCCTTCGTTGCCCCTTCAGAAGGTGAATCTCAGCGGAACATCCTTGGAATATAAAACATCATTCTTGTTGAATTTGTTTTTTATACAAAAAGTCACGATTCGGATTATTGACCGGGATATACGGATGTATTTTACTGAACATAATAAAAACAAAATATAAAACTATAATAACACTATCATTAATATGGTACTGGAGGTCAGCATTGGCACTATAGACACAGTATCATTTGAACACAAGTTCATGTGTAAGGAAAACAAAGGTCAATTATCTTAACTCAAATTGTCTCTATACAAGGCAAAGTAAGGTAAATTATCCTAACTCAAATTGTCATGATACAAGGATAAGCGAGGTAAATTATCTTAACTCAAATTGTCATGATACAAGGAAAAGCAAGGTAAATTATCTTAACTCAAATTGTCACTATACAAGGAAGAGCGATGTAAATTATCCAAACTCAAATTGTCATTATACAAGGCAAGGTAAGGTAAATTATCCAAACTCAAATTGTCATGATCAACGGCAAAGCAAGGTAAATTATCTTAACTCAAATTGTCACTATACAAGGAAGAGCGAGGTAAATTATCCTTACTCAAATCGTCATAATACAAGGCAAAGCAAGGTCAATTATCCTAACTCAAATTGTCATTATACAAGGAAAAGCAGGGTCTATTATTCCTAACTCAAATTGCCATTATATAATAAAAAGACAAAGCAGAACCAATAACATCCTAAAACTAATTTAATGACGTCGAAAACTTTCAATTGTCAAATGAATTATATATATATGATTAGTTTAAATGGAAATGAAGATCGTAAATTGGGTATTTCATTGAAATGTATCTTGAAACTTCCCTTACCTGTTGACGAAAAGAGGCATCTCAATAGCTATGTAACGCAATGTATAACAAGCATATCCTCGCTATCACTTAGTCGATCCTATATATACACTGTGCATGGCCATATCTTAAGTAAATCGATTTTTGTTCAAGTTAACCTTTGCTGTTAATGAATTAGGCTCGTATCGGATTTCAACGTAACACGCAGGATTTCGTAAAGCAAATATGAAACTTCCTGAATAAAAACCTTTGTGTCATAAATCTCCGAAGAATTTGTATTTTTGAAGAGGCCTTGAAAGTATTAAAGATTTTGTTTATCTATTTCGGTTTTTCCTTTTTTTATTTCAGCCGAGGACCAAAATATCAGCAAGATGTCTCCACCATGGCCAGACGGTGGTGTCGTCCAACGAGACATTTATAACATACGAGGCCCGAGTATGCTGTGAGGGAAGCAAATTCAACGTGTTCATCAACAAGGACGATGTGGCACTCACCATAAAGTGCATGATGCGAAGGTGACACGCATGAATACTCCTTCATAGGGTACTTAGGAAGTGACATAGTGACATAATCATGTTGCTGTGGTATAAAGTCTTATTGGCACAAATTGAAAGCAGTCGATAACAGCATCCATAGACAAAAGTATGCACAGTCTTCTCATTAGTCTTTGACAACTGTTTATTTAACAGCAATGTTTCCACAATCACTCTATTAGTGTATCACAAATCTGTATGAGTCACTGTGTCTATGAATACAGTAATATGGCGTAACATACCACGCCATATTTTTGCGCTCATTCTATCCCTTGTTTGTAAAGCTAAGATGGTGCTTATTATAACCAAGGTCAAAGAAATGGGCAATTTCTGCACGGACATCAATCAGACAAATATCCGACTAAAGCTACTGATTTTTCATTACCAACTATCGAACACCTGGTCCTGCCCAGCCTGGCAACAGCACAGTGATCGATGTATAGGACATGAGTAGATGGCATGTCTACATCACCTGAAGGACATATTCCTAATGATAGACTTTTATCATGCTGTTACAGCAGGTGTTTTTTTATATCCATGATATTCTCCCATTATTTAAAACCGTGTTAATTACTATATTTGGTATCGACACAATAAAATAATATAACAGCCGACATAACAACCGATGCTGGACAATGCTTTCTTCGATTTCCGAAAAACTATAATGTGCAATTGTAAAATCGCTTGAATTTAATTTGCCTACCATGGGAGACGGATTACGTGGCAGGAGTGTGGCGAGGACATAAAGTGTATGTTGCGTTTCGTTATTGACTGTATGGGTCTAGTGTAATGCAAATAAATCCTCTCCAATCTATTACGGGTTAGTGGCCCCTATTTGTGGTCCTGACCACGTGGAGAGGATGTATCGGTATAATTACACAGCGCAGACACTCGGGATGACAACTCAAGGACAGATTCTCGTACCCTAAGTATAATCTCATTAGGGGTCAGTAATGGACAAACATTGGTCAATTTGTCAATAACAACAACTAGATTATACCAGCACGGTGCTTCCTGTCCTATGTTTTACTATTCTTCATGATGGCAGTATTGTATGTTCTTTTGCAGACAGATTACCTGTATGGTTTAATCAAAAATTGTGTAATTTTGTATGATCCTCCGGTTCGACAGGCATTTCTGCACCAGTTTGACAGGTAATGATTATTGCATCAGATCGACTTTATCAGCTTCATATGATTCAATATATCATGCATAGCTGGATAATTACCATTTATTTATAGATATATAACTTTTAACATGAATGGACAAGATAGAGGTGTATCTGTAGACTGTGTTCACAATGTAATTCCCCGGCAGAAGCCATTAAATGTTTGATAGACTCCGATAATCATTGCCAAGAACAAGACAATCCAATTAGTTAATATCCTCCTTTATGTTTACCTCGTTAATTTCCGAATTGGTATCTATTGAACGGGTACTTTTTGGATATAATTCGCATTTGCTTGGATCCAAAAAAGGACGTAGTGGGAACATTAAGGCCAGTAGAACCACTGCCTTTTAGACCGATAGATTTACTACACTGGAGACAATCAGGTGACCCAAATGTAGCATTCCGCTCGAAAATTCAGAAACATTACGTTGTGCTTAACGCAATTGAGATGTAAAATGAATTGGTATGATTGAAATAAAACGGAATTTCCCCTATGGGATCAGTCGATTTGAAGTTGGTGTTTGTTTCGTGTATTTATTTTACGAATTTTCTGCAATCGGACTTTTTTTTAAACATTTTAGTTGTGCTTTAGTAAAATACAATTCAAATGAAAATCATTCAAGATTCAATTCTATTCCGAAATGTTTTACATTTTTTCAGATATTTGAAATATTCATTTAAGGAGGTGACTTTGCTGTGGCATTATCTATTAATTTGTGTCCGCCTCCAGGAGAAGTCCAGGTCTCTTGTGGTTCTCCGGTGGATCTCATTATAGCATCACTACTGCCTAATGGAGGACAAGCTGCAGGGTCTTCGCCAGAGGGGACAACATTCGAACAGCTCCGTAATGAATGGTTCTTAGTGATTCTCGTTTAAATCTCCAAAATCGCGTTAACGTGTAATTGCATTGCTTTTGTAGGTTAATGCGATCTTTTAAGAAAATGGTGTTTCCTAATTTGATTATTTAAACTGAAGACAGACGCTCCATGCTGAAGCAGTTATCTAAATAGAAATGGTATTATTGTGTTTAGAGGGACAAGCAATAGACTTTTTAAAAACACGCCAAAATTCCATTTCAAATATTGTATTTGCCATTCTTTTGCTGGAAAGTTTTTCTGATATTTAGATACTATCAGAACACACATAATTCTAGTTCACTCTCTGTTTCTCTTTCATTTTAAATGACATGACCAGGTTGATTGAATTTATTCATATTTCAAATGAAAGCATTATAATGATACGGAAATGTAATCAACGTCATTTCATAATGTTGTTTTCTAAAGGTATAATGACAAATGAATTGGGTGGAAGGTAAACACTCAGGAAACCCCCTCTTGAACATAAAGTACAATATGCTTGGCCACTAAGTCTAAAAAGTCGGTAAATATATCCTCGCTTTAATTAGAAGTCTCCTCTTTAATATTCCAACTCATTCTACACAAACGTTCGGTATCGCGGAATATGAGGATTGGGTCATTTCAATGAATACGTGTATCTGAATAATATGCATTTACAAAACCGTTTAACAGTCGAATACATTAAATTAGGTTATTATGAAATATCGCTTTTTGTATTATGAAGTAAAACATTTGAGCGGTCGTTTGAATCATTTTAAAGATTTCATGTTGAAGCTTAAGCCTCTGAATCCCCCATGATTGTAGTCACTTGACGTTAAATCTCTATAAAAATTCGTTTTGTGTAAACTTAGAGGATTTTGGGAATCATTGAATTAAAAGCACGGGAAGTGATTTACATGTTAAGTTTGTTACGGTCTCACGACAAGATAGGACTATCGATTATATTAAATATCACTAGCTATGTACACGATGTGGAATTAATAGCACCAGTACGTCATAAACGTGAGCATTCTCCAACATTTTAAAGACATTTCACGTTAGACAAATACTATCATACCATTTTATTCCTATCATATTTCAGACATTAACAAATAACGCTTAAGGGGAATATCAAAAAGCCCATATAAAATGAAAACCTACACTATAAAAGCCTGGTGACGAAGTGGCTAGAGGAAACAAAAATTGTACTTGATGACAGAACAGTGCACTGGGAAATAGACAAAGTAAAAAAAAGTTGATGTAGATCGAAATTTTATCAATTCTTCTAGATAATCACATGGGAAATCATTGCCTTGAAGCTACTCCAGCAATACACATTAGAAACTTGACAACAAAACAATGTGTTTTCTGTGTCGAATTCTTATAATTTCTATGTGTATAGATGTGTTTAACGTGACTGAAACTAATATGACATGTTATTATTACATATTCCTCTCACTGTAGAATACAGAATTCAGGGAAATACATTATTAGTATCTTACATTAAATCGCTGGATATTTGGAGGATTAGTGGAGAAGGCATGGCGATTTGTCTTTGTGATTTGTTAAATGCCACAATAAGCTTGTATCGGAGGTTGATATTGTAGTCATTTATCTGTGATAATGTCATCGTTATAACTACATATTTATCTGAATCACTCACCAAGATTAAGAGGGAAAATTGCTAGATGGAACTTATACAAAGAGAAATCGACGAGTAAAACATACTCATATATTCTTTAAAGTTGGACATCTTTAATAAATACCCCCTTCTTTCTGGTGGCCTCTTTGGTTTTGAATTTCCAAAGGAATATCTTTGGGATGGGAAGGGGGGGGGTGGGGGGGGGGGGGGGGTGTCTTATCAAAATAAGACGGCATCCTTTTATAAATGCGAGAGGTTGATATTGTATTCTTAGTTACGTGTGGAGTCGACATTTAAATGGCCCGTACAGAATGTTTAACTGAACTTACACATTAATGATGTTATAAATTGACAAATCTATGTTATTGCAAAAATAATGGTGGTAATGTTCTTTGAATAAAACATGAACAACCGCCACATGAAACAATATATATGTTCCTTTTACATGTCATGTTTCGTTCGATCTATAATAAAGTTATATGCAGGCATCAGATTTAGACGTGACATTATCGTGACCCAGCCCAAGCATGGCTTTGGAGACAGACAGCAGGGTGTAGTCATTACGGTAATCACACGCAGTCCTGACAGCTAACTTGTCGAACCAGCTACGTAATAATACATTTCTTTGTCATAAAATATACGTTTCGCCAGTAAATTGATTGCCCATCCATTTAAATGCACTGTCTGGTTCTCGTTCCTAGCGACAGTATATTCTGTGGAACGTTTTTCCAAAGTAAAACAAATTCTGCCAAATTGAATGCTTTAAGCATTTCACATTGGACAGTCGCCACGGAAAACCTGTCCCTGGAAAACATTTCATGGCCGAGTCTCAATTTTTTGTCCGCAAACTGGATATAGGCGAACATTCCTATTTCAATTTAAATAGATGTAGTAGATTGTCTCAGATTGTTCTATCATGCGCACATAAATCACCTTGATAAAGGAACCCCAAAAAAAAAAAAAATAGTCTCGTAAATAATTATGAATTCTTTAAAATGAAATATGTTAACAGGCCGGCCCTTTTTAAACTTATATCATTAAGTACAAAAATATCACTGGCGCTGTGTCGAGCAAGTCAATATGTTGGCAAGTCGTATTTTTGTGTTGATTATCGTTTATTATCAAACGCTTCTTTAAAGAAGTCAGCTGGTTGTATTTGACATGTATCCCCGTTGGCATGTTGATAAATCCAACAGGTGTAAGATGTATTGATCATCTAAGTCAGCTTATATCGTTACAAGTGAAAGCAAAAGTTGACAAAGACCAAGGACCAGGGTAATTTTGTATAGAAATATACCATTCCTGTGGTAAAACATTGTTTTGAAAGCAAAAATACATTAATAACTAATGTTGGCATATACTATGAATGCATACAGAAAGACGTAACCCTGAGAAGTAAAGGTTCTCAGCAGGATCGAGTACCAACATTTCTTTCCCTTCGAAACATAAAGTACAGAACATCCCCGGAAAATGTAAGCTGGTCAACGACAAACCAAGCAGTGTTTGCCAAAAAAGACAATGGAATAGTAATGTCATAAGCAATTAATAAAAAGTTCTTCTGCCATCAAATATGCTGCTTTATTCCATCAACAACCGTAAGTTATTAAGTCCTCAATGAATGCTGTTTTACCTCGTCAGCAACCACCACTTACAAATGTTTAATCCCAAGTAAAAGTATGTGCAGCCATTTTACCCACATCAATCATCAGTCTGTTATTAGTATAGGACGGTACATGGAACATATGACAAAACAGTTTGCAATGTGTCTTAAACTGTATGAAACTAGAACTGTCACCAGGATGGCTGACTAATACCCCCGCAATCTGCACGAGTCAATGGTGAACTGGAACTGTTAATTAGAGGCTAATTAAGATAACCCAGTAAAATAGTGACCAGTTGCCAAAGCAACCATAATTTTGAGAAAAAAAAAGTGGCATGCACATCTACACATGGTCCTCTATATTTGTGTGAAGTTTCATTGAAATTGGCCATTTAGTTTAGGAGGAGTTGTCCGGACAAACTTAAAGTTATGGTTCTTATCAGAAAACCTGTTTATAGTGACCAGTTGCCAAAGCAACCATAATTTTGGAAAAAAAGAGAGTGGCATGCACATCTACACATGGCCCTCTATATTTGTGCGGAGTTTCATTGAAACCGGCCCTTCGGTTTAGGAGGAGTTGTCCGGACAAACTTAAAAGTTATGGATCTTATCAGAAAACCTGTTTATAGTGACCAGTTGCCAAAGCAACCATAATTTTGGAAAAAAAAGAGAGTGGCATGCACATCTACACATGATCATTAATATCTGTGTGAAGTTTCATTGGAATTGGCCCATCTGTTTAGGAGAAGTTGTCCTGACAAAATGCGTCTACGGACGGACGGACGGACGGACAACCTGATTCCAGTATACTCCCCTAACTTCGTTGCGGGGGTATAATAATTATAGTGATAAGGAATCACGTGTTAAACATGTTGGTGGTCGTCAGAGGAGGTGAAATAGAGTAAACAAGTACATCACAATATCGGTATATAACCAAACCATACATCACAATATATGTATGTAACCAAACCATACATCAAAATATCGGTATATAACCAAACCATACATCATAATATCGGTATATAACCAAACCATACATCACAATATCAGTATATAAGTTATAACCAAACCATACATCACAATATCAGTATATAACCAAACCATACATCACAATATCGGTATATAACCAAACCATACACCACAATATCGGTATATAACCAAACCATACATCACGATATCAGTATATAACTAAACCATACATCACAATATCGGTATATAACCAAACCATACATCACAATATATGTATGTAACCAAACCATACATCACAATATCGGTATATAACCAAACCATACATCACAATATATATATGTAACCAAACCATACATCATAATATCTGCATATAACCAAAACCATACATCACAATATATGTATGTAAACCAAACCATACATCACAATATCGGTATATAACCAAACCATACATCACAATATATGTATGTTACCAAACCATACATCAAAATATCGGTATATAACCAAACCATACATCATAATATCGGTATATAACCAAACCATACATCACAATATCAGTATATAAGTTATAACCAAACCATACATCACAATATCAGTATATAACCAAACCATACATCACAATATCGGTATATAACCAAACCATACACCACAATATCGGTATATAACCAAACAATACATCACGATATCAGTATATAACTAAACTATACATCACAATATCGGTATATAACCAAACCATACATCACAATATATGTATGTAACCAAACCATACATCACAATATCGGTATATAACCAAACCATACATCACAATATATATATGTAACCAAACCATACACCACAATATCTGTATATAACCAAACCATACATCACAATATCAGTATATAAGTTATAAACAAACCATACATCACAATATCTGCATATAACCAAAACCATACATCACAATATATGTATGTAACCAAACCATACATCACAATATCGGTATATAACCAAACCATACATCACAATATATGTATGTAACCAAACCATACATCACAATATCGGTATATAACCAAACCATACATCATAATATCGGTATATAACCAAACCATACATCACAATATCGGTATATAACCAAACCATACATCACAATATCAGTATATAACTAAACCATGCATCACAATATCGGTATATAACCAAACCATACACCACAATATCAGTATATAACCAAGCCATACATCACAATATCGATATATAACCAAACCATACATCACAATGTCGGTATATAACCAAACCATACATCACAATATCAGTATATAAGTTATAAACAAACCATACATCACAATATCTGCATATAACCAAAACCATACATCACAATATATGTATGTAAACCAAACCATACATCACAATATCGGTATATAACCAAACCATACATCACAATATATGTATGTAACCAAACCATACATCAAAATATCGGTATATAACCAAACCATACATCATAATATCGGTATATAACCAAACCATACATCAAAATATCGGTATATAAGTTATAACCAAACCATACATCACAATATCAGTATATAACCAAACCATACATCACAATATCGGTATATAACCAAACCATACACCACAATATCGGTATATAACCAAACCATACATCACGATATCAGTATATAACTAAACCATACATCACAATATCGGTATATAACCAAACCATACATCACAATATATGTATGTAACCAAACCATACATCACAATATCGGTATATAACCAAACCATACATCACAATATATATATGTAACCAAACCATACACCACAATATCTGTATATAACCAAACCATACATCACAATATCAGTATATAAGTTATAAACAAACCATACATCACAATATCTGCATATAACCAAAACCATACATCACAATATATGTATGTAACCAAACAATACATCACAATATCGGTATTTAACCAAACCATACATCACAATATATGTATGTAACCAAACCATACATCACAATATCGGTATATAACCAAACCATACATCATAATATCGGTATATAACCAAACCATACATCACAATATCGGTATATAACCAAACCATACATCACAATATCGGTATATAACCAAACCATACACCACAATATCAGTATATAACCAAGCCATACATCACAATATCGATATATAACAAAACCATACATCACAATGTCGGTATATAACTAAACCATACATCACAATATATGTATGTAACCAAACCATACATCACAATATCGGTATATAACCAAACTATACATCACAATATATGTATGTAACCAAACCATACATCACAATATATGTATATAACCAAACCATACATCATAATATCGGTATATAACCAAACCATACATCACAATATCTGCATATAACCAAAACCATACATCACAATATATGTATGTAACCAAACCATACATCACAATATCGGTATATAACCAAACCATACATCACAATATATGTATGTAACCAAACCATACATCACAATATCGGTATATAACCAAACCATACATCACAATATATATATGTAACCAAACCATACACCACAATATCTGTATATAAGCAAACCATACATCACAATATCAGTATATAAGTTATAAACAAACCATACATCACAATATCTGCATATAACCAAAACCATACATCACAATATATGTATGTAACCAAACAATACATCACAATATCGGTATATAACCAAACCATACATCACAATATATGTATGTAACCAAACCATACATCACAATATCGGTATATAACCAAACCATACATCATAATATCGGTATATAACCAAACCATACATCACAATATCGGTATATAACCAAACCATACATCACAATATCAGTATATAACTAAACCATACATCACAATATCGGTATATAACCAAACCATACACCACAATATCAGTATATAACCAAGCCATACATCACAATATCGATATATAACAAAACCATACATCACAATGTCGGTATATAACCAAACCATACATCACAATATATGTATGTAACCAAACCATACATCACAATATCGGTATATAACCAAACCATACATCACAATATATGTATGTAACCAAACCATACATCACAATATATGTATATAACCAAACCATACATCATAATATCGGTATATAACCAAACCATACATCACAATATCTGCATATAACCAAAACCATACATCACAATATATGTATGTAACCAAACCATACATCACAATATCGGTATATAACCAAACCATACATCACAATATATGTATGTAACCAAACCATACATCACAATATCGGTATATAACCAAACCATACATCATAATATCGGTATATAACCAAACCATACATCACAATATCGGTATATAACCAAACCATACATCACAATATCAGTATATAACTAAACCATGCATCACAATATCGGTATATAACCAAACCATACACCACAATATCAGTATATAACCAAGCCATACATCACAATATCGATATATAACCAAACCATACATCACAATATATGTATGTAACCAAACCATACATCACAATATCGGTATATAACCAAACCATACATCACAATATATGTATGTAACCAAACCATACATCACAATATCGGTATATAACCAAACCATACATCATAATATCGGTATATAACCAAACCATACATCACAATATCGGTATATAACCAAACCATACATCACAATATCAGTATATAACTAAACCATGCATCACAATATCGGTATATAACCAAACCATACACCACAATATCAGTATATAACCAAGCCATACATCACAATATCGATATATAACCAAACCATACATCACAATGTCGGTATATAACCAAACCATACATCACAATATCAGTATATAAGTTATAAACAAACCATACATCACAATATCTGCATATAACCAAAACCATACATCACAATATATGTATGTAAACCAAACCATACATCACAATATCGGTATATAACCAAACCATACATCACAATATATGTATGTAACCAAACCATACATCAAAATATCGGTATATAACCAAACCATACATCATAATATCGGTATATAACCAAACCATACATCACAATATCAGTATATAAGTTATAACCAAACCATACATCACAATATCTGTATATGACCAAACCATATATCACAATATCGGTATATAACCAAACCATACATCACAATATCGGTATATAACCAAACCATACATCACAATATATGTATGTAACCAAACCATACATCACAATATATGTATATAACCAAACCATACATCACAATATCGGTATATAACCAAACTATACAACATAATATCGGTATATAACCAAACCATACATCACGATATCAGTATATAACCAAACCATACATCACAATATTCGTAATCAACCCTACCTTTCAGTTTGTATAAGGTAGCTTTTTTAATGATACAACGATAAACATCTGTACTTTTTAACAAATGAATACACAATATTATGGGTATTCTGAAATATGTAAAACCATAAGTATAATGAGTAACTCAGTTCACTGACTGTACTTATCTACACATAACTAAAACTGTTTTAATAACAATGTTGAAAATAACTTAGGTATAGAAAGTGATAAAAAGACCTCATTTCCCAGATGTGATTCTCTCTTGGATACTGTCAATAAATACTTGAATCGAAAAAAAATATTGCTATCAAAATGTATGATTAGAGCAGATATTTGAATATACAGTCACTCAACCTTAAGAATAAATACGGGCACAAACATTGTCCATGGATGCATTTCTATATACCGACGGCATATCTCGTTGACGTAAACCTTCACGTCGTGAGGAATTCACATTGTTGCGAGACTTGTCAATCTTTCGCAGGTCATACTGAGAACTACAAACGACCATCGTCCTTTGTGTTTGACAAGTCAGTCGTGGTATTGCAATATCAACCTCAAGTTCCTCTGTCACGTTCTCGGCCTGAGTGAACCAGTCATGAAATCCCCCTCAATGTCTTTTCGCATACTCGCGATTTCCGATTTTGCCTTCTCTACATCCAATACCCATGGTATACATCCTGGCTCCTAATCTGAAGTGTGGTAGCCAGAGGTTTTACTGTTTCCAGCACACTTTTTGTTACCAGATAGGAAACTATACAATCCCCTGACTGAAGGTTGTTCAGTAAACCACTTGCCTTTGTTCTGGTTTCCCGATACCAGTACCATAAATACGCTGTTTCACCTTCTAAGAATAGATCTTGGTTCGAACTGGGATCAACAATTGACTCCAGCGTGATACCTCCAGTTTCAAAAATGTTTTAAAGCAAGTATAGCGTTCAATCCATCTCGTTTTGCAAAGACCTGTCATTAGTCATATAATAATTGAATAATTTAATTGGGCTGTCTTTGCTTTTTGGATATTGAAAATATATAGTACTTAATACAGCATTTAGACTTTTTTTTCTCCAACTTCCTTTTTTTCTATTGCCAGAAATGTGAGATGCCAGATAGGAGGTGGTTTTTTTTGTAAGAGTACAACATTTTACAAATCACAAAAAACAACAACAGTGAAACAACAAGCCGAATCAGCATAAAAAAAACGAACGTGGGCGTACCTTACACAGGGAATGTCCTGAGTGTTGGTAACGGTAGAATCACACCACAAAAAGGACACGAGACGTCATTTGTCATGGTTTAGTCGTTTTATTAATTTAGAACTGTAATCTGAGATCACGTGTTTCCTGTGTTAATGGGTAACAGATCCCAACAGTACACACATTATCACCTCTGTAGTGGTCCGTCACCAGGGCTTGGACTCCTTACAAGATAATGGCACACACTTTGGCTGGTTCCGCATTTCAAGGCCGCGCACAAAGATAATTTTAACTGTTTTCTCTTAGAATATAAATTGGAAGGAAAATTAGCTGCATAAACCTTTGAAACAAACAAGTCTGTATAATATATATATGTGGGCTGTCAACTTTTGTTAAGTTTTTTGTATTTTCATTATTAAGCTTTGTCATGTAACCAAGTCCACTGGTGATTCTAGCAACAGACATATAATCTATGCAGCATTGGCGGCAGTAATCCGAAAGTCTATGATATTTTATCGGCTTTTTAACAATCACATATGAGCATCATAACTCCTGCCAAAGTGAAAAGGGGAGTGGAATGTGTGTGTGTGTGTGTGTGTGTGTGGGGGGGGGGGGGGGGGGGGGGGGGGGGGGGGGGAGGTGTGTGTGTTAATGTTAATCACGTGATTTTAAGTATCACAGGAAACTGTTTTCAGTAATACTAGTCAGGTCACATGATGAACACTGTCGTTACAATATGACTGCAAAATGTTTGGAAACAGAGTTAGATTCTAAAATGAGTGGATTGACCTTTTTCTGTGTGGTGACATGTATGTTTGTTTGATAAAGTTTGTCGAACTTTTTTATGCACTGATATATTGCTTATTCTCTCCTAACCGTTTGTTATACAGCAATCAGGTGATGAAACAATAAAACAATACAAACAATGCTAGAATTACTTAAAGAATGATGTTGATCATGATATGTTAATTCTTGTGTAATAATGTTGATCATGGTATGTTAATTCTTGTGTAATAATGTTGACCATAATATGTTAAATCAGGGGAGTTAGTGTCCCTTTTATAACATAACGTCACAAATCCTTTCCTTGGAATATTTTTTCCTTTTTCTACTCGGATGTCTTGGACTTATTACTGTCCTGTCTCAGGATTATACTCCTATTGCTTATTTGGTTAAGACAAACGCATTTTAAGTTAGGCGAACGCTCACATGTCTAAATAGAACAAATATCTATCAATAAGAGCTGTGAAATAAAAATATAAAGTGATATCTGTACATTAAGCAGTGGAATCGATCTTTTAATGCTAGAAGAATGACGATATTCATCATCTTTTATCATACCAACATTCCGATGGTACTTTTTTTATCGATTTGCCGGAGACAATGCCTGGTGAGGCTGGAAACTGTTTCAGGTTATACAGAGTACGCTGGAATGACAAGTCTTCAGCCATACAATATAGATATGGTTCCTTACTATCAGTGTTGATTTTTTCTAAAATGTCAGAGGTTTTAAATACCATCTTGTCCTCTTGGCTAGTAATACATGAAGTCAGGAATCATCTACCCATATGTAACACTTCCAGTACCACGTGTGGTACATCCTACCCATCTGGAACACTTCTAATACCACATGTGATATATCCTTCCCATCTGGAACAATTCTAGTACCACGTGTGGTACATCCTACCCATCTGGAACACTTATAGTACCACCTGTGGTACATCCTTCCTATCTGGAACACTTCTAGTACCACGTATGGTACATCTTTTCCATCTAACACTTCTAGTACCAAGTGTGGTACATTCTACCAATCTGGCACATTTCTAGTACCACCTGTGGTACAACCTTCCTATCCGAAACACTTCTAGAACCACATGTTGTGCATCCTTCCTATCTGGAACACTTCTAGTACCACATGTGGTGCATCCTTCCTATCCGGAACACTTCTAGTACCACGTGTGGTACATCCTTCCCATCTTGAACACTTCTAGTACCACATGTGGTATATCCTACCCATCTCGAACACTTCTAGTACCATGTGTGGTACATCCTACCCATCTGGAACACTTATAGTACCACCTGTGGTACATCCTTCCTATCTGGAACACTTCTAGTACCACGTATGGTACATCTTTTCCATCTAACACTTCTAGTACCACGTGTGGTACATCCTACCCATCTTACACTTCTAGTACAACGTGTGGTACATCCTTCCCATCTAACACTTCTAGTACCACGTGTGGTACATCCTTCCCATCTTGAACACTTTTAGTACCACATGTGGTACATCCTTCCCATCTGGAACACTTCTAGTACCACCTGTGGTACATCCTTCCTATCTGGAACACTTCTAGTACCACGTGTGGTACATCCCTCCCATCTGGAACACTTCTAGTACCACATGTTGTACATCCTTTCCATTTAACACTTCTAGTACCACGTGTGGTACATCCTTCTCCTATGGAACACTTCTAGTACCACATGTGGTACATCCAGCCAATCTGAAACACTTCTAGTACCACATGTGGTACATCCTACCCATCTGGAACACTTCTAGTACCATGTGCTGTACATCCTTCCCATCTAACACTTCTAGTATCACATGTGGTACATCCTACCTGTACCGAAAACGGTTTGTGTCATATTTGGTGCAGAAAACGCTCTTCCATACGGAAGACTTTTACAGTGACTCGTGGGTTAGAAAATAGTAGTACTTTTTGTATCGATTGAAACAAATATACATAATGTACTCTCTTTTGACGTTCCTCAATTTCCCCTTCTACATTGTTTTAGCCCTGTGTTTCACAGTTAAGAATGTTGTTTTCCTTTTTTTGTGTTTCTCCATTTTCTGTCGTCGCTTTTCCTTCTTGTTTTGATGTTTCTAGTACCTGTTGTTGTTATACAATGCTTCCTCTAGTATCCCTGACTGGTGTTTAAAGGACGAAACCGTTAGGGTAAAGTGATGTTAGGTCGAACACCCTTCATAGTGTACGCCTCATACCTCATTACACTAGAACGTGAAAGCTTCCGGGAGAATAATACATACCGTTCGGCCTCTCCTCTTGGGTTTCTATTCAATTTCATGTCGTTTTTACTCAACAAAGTAAAGAAATAACACCAAATGTAGCATACTGATGATGTGATGATAAGTCAGACACATTTGATGTTAGGTCGGACATGTTGATTTTGAGTCGGACACAGCTTGATTTGTATAGTTGGACGTATCAATTATCATCAGCTTCTTCATTACGTCTTCGGGCCCACTTCGTGGTGGTGTTATAGTAATGTATTATTACTTATCTATCAGTGGCGTAGGAAGTCGTCAAAAAGTGGGGGGCAAAATTTTTTTTTAACCTTAAATTTTACGCACTAAACAAATCGTATGCCATCTCCGCAAAATTAGGCAATAATTATCATTTCAACATCCCATGATAATTTTGATAATTTATGTAGTACAAAATAAGTTATTTACGCAAATCAGGATATACATGTATTATTTATGGCAAAACATGAATCACCAGGCCCGGCCAGGATTTTCGAAAGGGTGGGGGGTCCAGTAATTTAGTAATAATGCGAGCGCCGTAGGCGCGAGCCGATTTTTTTGCTTTTTTTTTTTTTTTACGAGGGGTCTGAGGGGCCGCCCAGCGGGTCCAGGGCAGCGCCCTGATAGGGTGTTCAAGGGGGTCCAAGCCCTCCGCGGAAAATGAATATAGCACATTTCAAAAAATTCGGGATCAGGCGCGGATCCAGGAGTTTTCGAAAGGGGGGTCCAGTAAATAAGTGATCATGCGAGCGCCGTAGGCGATTTTTTTCCCCTTTTTGCGAGAGGTCTGGGGGCCGCCCAGCGGGTCCCAGGGTAGCGAAGCACCCCTGTGGATCTGCAATCGAAAGGTGGGGGGGCAGTAATTTAGTGATAAAGCGAGCGCCGTAGGCGCGAGCCGAATTTTTTTTGTATTTCCTCGTACCTGTCGGTAATTAGTATTACTCTATTCACGTTAAAACCGCGCATTCTTATTCATGTTGTGTTTCTGTCTTGTTCTCATTATGAACTCAATTAACTTCACAAATTATCATCAACTTATTGAATCTATGTGATGAAGTTAAGCAAAATTTCGTATTAAGATATAAATATTGACTTACCAGGCTATTGCAGACGACCGACACACAGGTCTGAGGATTGATATACTAGTATAAAAGTCGGAATGTTCCGGATGTACAAGATAAAGTTTTTATCGTTGCCTTCAAGAAAACATTATCGGTTCGAAAATATACAGATATTTATCGAAATGAATATATAAATTCGTGTTTTTTCCCCTTTTTTAGATTTTGGATGTCAAAAAGTGGGGGGGGGGGGGGGGGGGGGGGGGCATTACTTTTCTTAGTAACTGCCATTTTATTGTGTTTCCATATTAGATATATTTATATTTTGAAACTTACCTCAGGATGTGTATTATGTACAATCCTTCCCTTAGTAACTACCATTCATTGTGTCTCCCAATATGATGATATTTAATTTTTCAGATTTACCTCAGGAATGTAACAAGCCTTTTTATGAGCAAACACACAAATCGTTCCCCATTATCATTGCTCTGGTTGATAACAGTTTTTAGACCTGGTATTCCGACGAATCTAGATTCAATGGTTCGTATAAAGATCATTTATAATATAAAAACAGGATCAATGTTGTTCACGCTGCTCTTTATCGTTTTGAAGTTTACGTAGTAATACAGAACAAAGAAAGACAACTCGGTCTTAACTGTAAACCTACAAGTTGTCTGATTTTCAAAAGATATGTCTGTAACTATGTTTATAATATAGATAACATTGCAGTGTTATGTAATTTTGAGTTATAACATCGTGGCCCAGTTGTTTAAGGGGGAATTAGGATAATCACAGTTTAAATAATCTTTAGATTCCTGATCTATCACTTCTCGCAAATCTAACTGGACACAATTTTACAAAACCCTAGAACACTTACATTCATTCTCATGCTACCTGCCTATTTTAAGGAACACGCGGATTTTTTGTAAGTGAAGGGGAAATGAGATTTTCACTGATCAAGTGATTAAGCTGATTAACCTCTTGATTGAGTACGACGTATTTTTCTGCTTAATTGCGTACGATGTTAAATTGTTTTCGTAAGTTACGAAGTTTTGTGAAATGGTACCCTGGGCTGCATCTATGGACTCCTAGATGCTGTCTTACTCACATGACGTGATTGTTACGTCATTTTGATCAATATCACGAAATGCTTCGTAATGCTACCTAATCAGGCGCAGCGAGGATTTTAATTGAGGGCAATTGCGTTAATATGACGTCATTTTAGCGCTAAGTTGATCATCGTCACGGCAAGGTTTTGTACTGTATGTGAGATTTCCTGCAAATCAATCGCAGAAATGAATTTCTATTTTTAAAGACATTTTCCTTTCGTATGAAAATACAGTGAAAATAAAGCACGTAATTATTAAAGAAAGATAGGGTTAAACATAGGTAAATGTAAATATAGCAATTAAACGCTTGTTAGAATGTTTGGATTGTCAATATAAAATGCAATCTGAGGCGCCATGAATATTTCTCTGTCACCCAGATTGCATTTATATTGAGAATTGATACAATCTTACACGCCTTTAAATGTTAATTTAACATCAAATGAGCTATGCGTTCGGAATTAGATCCCATATTGACCCATACGAACGTTACCATCATTTATTAATAATAGATTACATGTAATACCGATAGTGTAGAATATTTCGGAAGGTTCGACCAATCTAACACTCAAGATACTAAACAGGAAACAATAGCATTACGTAAAAAGACAGAGAAAGGCGGTTGGATTAATTTGCTCTTCCCCACGGCGTCAAGATGTACACAAAACGGTTAACAAGAAATGCAAATTTTACTTCCGGTAAAACAAGGAATAAAGCAATGGACATTTTAAGTAATAGTACAGGAACACCGACAAAGCAAATGTAAACCAAAATTAAGCAAAACATTATGAAAATCGGATTTCTATGATTGAGAGAGGCTCCCCAGTGTCGCCATCGTCCCTCGGGGACTAGCGATAGGGGAAGTGATCCATCAAATTCTAATATCGTTTATTACAATACCAATATGTCACATGTGGTACATAAACATTTGGTCCCTCAAACATAGCCTCCAGCTTATCTTCACAACCACTTAACATTCACGTAACAAATCCGGTGGTATTTTACAAGTCTATAAATCATCACTCTGGTGAAATGGAACACAAGTAATTTAATAAATTGGTAGTATGTATCATGGTTAACCATGGGTCTATTGTTGACATGTAATTTGTTAAAACTGGTTTTTAATTTCGGCAAAACATGTCGAATAAAAGGTATGTTTGAGGAGAACACAATAGGCTCGTGTGGATCTACTGCACACAATAAACATGTCGTCATGCTCACAAGTGTCTATTGTGGTTCGAGCGTTTGTTTGACCGGATTTCACTTTATGAAAGCATAAACATCGATTCTCTTCTGACCTCGAAATGCAAATTGCGGCTGTGAATGTATGGCATATATGCATTTCAATCATCACAAATGCTCTTAGCAGACAGCATGAAGAGCTATGAACAGACAAATGTAGCAAGAAGACTGATTTCAGGAAAAATACTGTTAGAGCTTGAGGTAAATTATGACGATTTTTGAAATAGCTCCAAAATCAACAGTTTAACTATTTGTCTTGAAAACATTTTTCCTGCTATGCTCAAATGTCTTAATATTATCTAATAAGGGCCTTTTTTATTAGTTGAAATGCCTGCCTATATGTCATATTTGAGCACTATAATACACAGTCGCCATTTGCATTTCAAGGTCAATACAGAAACAATGTTTATGCTTTTATAAAATCAAACCTGGTTTAACAAAAGTCCTCACTACCTATATACACTTGGAAGCATAGTCGCATGTTTATTGTGTGTAATATATACGTCATCCACACGACCTAATTTCACCAGAGCAGTGATTTATAGGCTTGTAAATG
Source organism: Pecten maximus (assembly GCF_902652985.1). Classification (NCBI taxonomy): domain Eukaryota; kingdom Metazoa; phylum Mollusca; class Bivalvia; order Pectinida; family Pectinidae; genus Pecten; species Pecten maximus. The sequence goes on from NC_047019.1 coordinate 36,917,959, forward strand.
CATGTCTTCTTTTTATAAATATCATTTTTTTTATAAATACCATCTCGTCACAATACATGATGAAACTGGATGAAGATGAGACATCATTGATCGAGTGTCTAAGTAATTGTCATTGTTTGTATCTACTTACTTTTAAACTATATACATTGTATTACGTTTGAAGGAACACTATATTGTATTAGGTATTTACCGAATGTTTACGCTTTACAATCTTAGCCTTCTTTCCGAGGAACAATTTAGTCAATCAAATAGATTACAATAAACACCATCTAAAGTATACGAGAGATACGGAGCGAGGTTTACATCTAATGAGATATACGGAACAGAGTTTACATCTAATGCATATGATAAGAGATACGGGACAGAGTTTACATCTAATGCATATGATAAGAGATACGGGACAGAGTTTACATCTACCGGGTAATACACATGATAAGAGATACGGGACAGAGTTTACATCTACCGGGTAATACACATGATAAGAGATACGGGACAGAGTTTACATCTACCGGGTAATACACATGATAAGAGATACGGGACAGAGTTTACATCTACCGGGTAATACACATGATAAGAGATACGGGACAGAGTTTACATCTACCGGGTAATACAGCATGATAAGAGATACGGGACAGAGTTTACATCTACCGGGTAATACATATGATAAGAGATACGGGACAGAGTTTACATCTACCGGGTAATACATATGATAAGAGATACGGGACAGAGTTTACATCTACCGGGTAATACATATGATAAGAGATACGGGACAGAGTTTACATCTACCGGGTAATACACATGATAAGAGATACGGGACAGAGTTTACATCTACCGGGTAATACACATGATAAGAGATACGGGACAGAGTTTACATCTACCGGGTAATACATATGATAAGAGATACGGGACAGAGTTTACATCTACCGGGTAATACACATGATAAGAGATACGGGACAGAGTTTACATCTACCGGGTAATACACATGATAAGAGATACGGGACAGAGTTACATCTACCGGGTAATACATATGATAAGAGATACGGGACAGAGTTTACATCTACCGGGTAATACACATGATAAGAGATACGGGACAGGAGTTTACATCTACCGGTAATACATCATGATAAGAGATACTGGGACAGAGTTTACATCTACCGGGTAATACATATTATAAGAGATACGGGGGACAGATTTACATCTACCAGGTATACACATGATAAGAGATACGGGACACAGTTTACATCTACCGGGTAATACACATGATAAGAGATACGGGACAGAGTTTACATCTACCGGGTAATACACATGATAAGAGATACGGGACAGAGTTTACATCTACCGGGTAATACACATGATAAGAGATACGGGGTGAGCTTTACATCTACCGGGTAATACACATGATAAGAGATACGGGACAGAGTTTACATCTACCAGATAATACACATGATAAGAGATACTGGACAGAGTTTACATCTACCGGGTAATACACATGATAAGAGATACGGGACAGAGTTTACATCTACCGGGTAATACACATGATAAGAGATACGGGACAGAGTTTACATCTACCAGGTAATACACATGATAAGAGATACGGGACAGAGTTTACATCTACCGGGTAATACATATATGATAAGAGATACGGGACAGAGTTTACATCTACCGGGAAATACATATGATAAGAGATACGGGACAGAGTTTACATCTAACGGGAAATACATATGATAAGAGATACGGGACAGAGTTTACATCTACCGGGTAATACATATGATAAGAGATACGGGACAGAGTTTACATCTACCAGATAATACATATGATAAGAGATACGGGGCGAGCTTTACATCTACCGGGTAATACACATGCTTAGATATACGGGACAGAGTTTACATCTACCGGGTAATACATATGATAAGAGATACGGAACAGAGTTTACATCTACCGGGTAATACATATGATAAGAGATACGGGACAGAGTTTACATCTACCGGGTAATACATATGATAAGAGATACGGGACAGAGTTTACATCTACCGGGTAATACACATGATAAGAGATACGGGACAGAGTTTACATCTACCGGGTAATACATATGATAAGAGATACGGGACAGAGTTTACATCTACCAGATAATACATATGATAAGAGATACGGGGCGAGCTTTACATCTACCGGGTAATACACATGCTAAGAGATACGGGACAGAGTTTACATCTACCGGGTAATACACATGATAAGAGATACGGGACAGAGTTTACATCTACCGGGTAATACACATGATAAGAGATACGGGACACAGTTTACATTTACCGGGTAATACATATGATAAGAGATACGGGACAGAGTTTACATCTACCGGGTAATACACATGATAAGAGATACGGGACAGAGTTTACATCTACCGGGTAATACACATGATAAGAGATACGGGACAGAGTTTACATCTACCGGGTAATTCATATGATAAGAGATACGGAACAGAGTTTACATCTACCGGGTAATACATATGATAGGAGATACGGGACAGAGTTTACATCTACCGGGTAATACACATGATAAGAGATACTAGACAGAGTTTACATCTACCGGGTAATACACATGATAAGAGATACGGGACAGAGTTTACATCTACCGGGTTATACATATGATAAGAGATACGGGACAGAGTTTACATCTACAAGGTAATACATATGATAAGAGATACGGGACAGAGTTTACATCTACCGGGTAATACATATGATAAGAGATACGGGACAGAGTTTACATCTACCAGATAATACATATGATAAGAGATACGGGGCGAGCTTTACATCTACCGGGTAATACACATGCTAAGAGATACGGGACAGAGTTTACATCTACCGGGTAATACATATGATAAGAGATACGGAACAGAGTTTACATCTACCGGGTAATACATATGATAAGAGATACGGGACAGAGTTTACATCTACCGGGTAATACATATGATAAGAGATACGGGACAGAGTTTACATCTACCGGGTAATACACATGATAAGAGATACGGGACAGAGTTTACATCTACCGGGTAATACATATGATAAGAGATACGGGACAGAGTTTACATCTACCAGATAATACATATGATAAGAGATACGGGGCGAGCTTTACATCTACCGGGTAATACACATGCTAAGAGATACGGGACAGAGTTTACATCTACCGGGTAATACACATGATAAGAGATACGGGACAGAGTTTACATCTACCGGGTAATACACATGATAAGAGATACGGGACACAGTTTACATTTACCGGGTAATACATATGATAAGAGATACGGGACAGAGTTTACATCTACCGGGTAATACACATGATAAGAGATACGGGACAGAGTTTACATCTACCGGGTAATACACATGATAAGAGATACGGGACAGAGTTTACATCTACCGGGTAATTCATATGATAAGAGATACGGAACAGAGTTTACATCTACCGGGTAATACATATGATAGGAGATACGGGACAGAGTTTACATCTACCGGGTAATACACATGATAAGAGATACTGGACAGAGTTTACATCTACCGGGTAATACACATGATAAGAGATACTAGACAGAGTTTACATCTACCGGGTAATACACATGATAAGAGATACGGGACAGAGTTTACATCTACCGGGTTATACATATGATAAGAGATACGGGACAGAGTTTACATCTACAAGGTAATACATATGATAAGAGATACGGGACAGAGTTTACATCTACAAGGTAATACATATGATAAGAGATACGGGACAGAGTTTACATCTACCGGGTAATACATATGATAAGAGATACGGGACAGAGTTTACATCTACCGGGTAATACACATGATAAGAGATACGGGACAGAGTTTACATCTACCGGGTAATACACATGATAAGAGATACGGGACAGAGTTTACATCTACCGGGTAATACATATGATAAGAGATACGAGGTGAGCTTTACATCTACCGGGTAATACACATGATAAGAGATACGGGACAGAGTTTACATCTACCGGGTAATACATATGATAAGAGATACGGGACAGAGTTTACATCTACCAGGTAATACACATGATAAGAGATACGGGACAGAGTTTACACCTACAAGGTAATACATATGATAAGAGATACGGGGTGAGCTTTACATCTACCGGGTAATACACATGATAAGAGATACGGGACAGAGTTTACATCTACCGGGTAATACACATGATAAGAGATACGGGACAGAGTTTACATCTACCGGGTAATACATATGATAAGAGATACGGGACAGAGTTTACATCTACAAGGTAATACATATGATAAGAGATACGGGACAGAGTTTACATCTACCGGGTAATACATATGATAAGAGATACGGGACAGAGTTTACATCTACAAGGTAATACATATGATAAGAGATACGGGGTGAGCTTTACATCTACCGGGTAATACATATGATAAGAGAAACGGGACAGAGTTTACATCTACCGGGTAATACACATGATAAGAGATACGGGACAGAGTTTACATCTACCGGGTAATACACATGATAAGAGATACGGGACAGAGTTTACATCTACCGGGTAATACATATAATAAGAGATACGGGGTGAGCTTTACATCTACCGGGTAATACATATGATAAGAGATACGGGACAGAGTTTACATCTACCGGGTAATACACATGATAAGAGATACGGGACAGAGTTTACATCTACCGGGTAATACATATGATAAGAGATACGGGACAGAGTTTACATCTACCGGGTAATACATATGATAAGAGATACGGGGCAGAGTTTACATCTACCGGGTAATACATATAATAAGAGATACGGGGTGAGCTTTACATCTACCAGATAATACATATGATAAGAGATACGGGACAGAGCTTACATCTACCGGGTAATACACATGATAAGAGATACGGGACAGAGTTTACATCTACAAGGTAATACATATGATAAGAGATACGGGACAGAGTTTACATCTACCGGGTAATACACATGATAAGAGATACGGGACAGAGCTTACATCTACCGGGTAATACACATGATAAGAGATACGGGACAGAGTTTACATCTACAAGGTAATACATATGATAAGAGATACGGGGCGAGCTTTACATCTACCAGGTAATACATATGATAAGAGATACGGGACAGAGTTTACATCTACCGGGTAATACACATGATAAGAGATACGGGACAGAGTTTACATCTACAAGGTAATACATATGATAAGAGATACGGGGCGAGCTTTACATCTACCAGGTAATACATATGATAAGAAATACGGGACAGAGTTTACATCTACCGGGTAATACACATGATAAGAGATACGGGACAGAGTTTACACCTACCAGATAATACATATGATAAGAGATACGGGACAGAGTTTACATCTACCAGGTAATACACATGATAAGAGATACGGGGCGAGCTTTAATCTACAAATAATGGGAAATGCGGGGCGAAGTCTGCATCTAATACATATAATGAGAGATATGGGGAGGAGTTTACATATAATAATATAATGAGAGTTACGGGGCGAGATTTACATATAATAATATAATGAGAGATACGGGGCGAGGTTTACATCCAATAATATAATGAGAGATACGGGGCGAGGTTTACATCCAATAATATAATGAGAGATACGGGGCGAGGTTAACACATAATAATATAATGAGAGTTACGGGGCGAGATTTACATATAATAATATAATGAGAGATACGGGGCGAGGTTTACATCCAATAATATAATGAGAGATACGGGACGAGGTTTACATCCAATAATATAATGAGAGTTACGGGGCGAGGTTTACATCCAATAATATAATGAGAGTAACGGGGCGATGTTTACATCCAATAATATAATGAGAGTTACGGGGCGAGGTTTACATCCAATAATATAATGAGAAATACGGGACGAGGTTAACACATAATAAAATAAGAGTAACGGGGCGAGGTTTACATCCAATAAAATAATGAGAGATACGGGGCGAGGTTTACATCCAATAATATAATGAGAGTAACGGGGCGAGGTTTACATCCAATAATATAATGAGAGTTACGGGGCGAGGTTTTCATCCAAAAATATAATGAAAGTTACGGGGCGAGGTTTACATCCAATAATATAATGAGAGTAACGGGGCGAGGTTTACATCCAATAATATAATGAGCGATACGGGGCGAGGTTTACATCCAATAATATAATGAGAGATACGGGGCGAGGTTTACATCCAATAATATAATGAGAGTTACGGGGCGAGGTTTTCATCCAAAAATATAATGAAAGTTACGGGGCGAGGTTTACATCCAATAATATAATGAGAGTTACGGGGCGAGGTTTACATCCAATAATATAATGAGAGATACGGGGCGAGGTTTATGTTTAACATATACAATTAATGATACGGGGTGGTATTTACATCTTACAGATACAATGAGAGATATGGGGTGATATTTACATCTTACAGATACAATAAGAGATATGGGTTGGTTTTTACATTTTACAGAGACAATGAGAGATATGGAGTGATGTTTACATTTTACAGAGACAATGAGAGATATGGAGTGATATTTACATCTTACAGAGACAATGAGAGATATGGGGTGATATTTACATCTTACAGAGACAATGAGAGATATGGGGTGATATTTACATCTTACAGAGACAATGAGAGATATGGGGTGATATTTACATCTTACAGGGACAATGAGAGATACGGGGTGGTGTTTACATTTGACAGATACAGGGAGAGATATGTAATATAAGATATAATGATGAGTATGTATGTTTTTATATACTGGGTTGTTGTTATGTCTGTCAAAGGCACTGAGTGTAAACTAAGGCACTATTTTCCTGATAAGATTGTGTCCTATGCGATAGCCATGTAGCTTCGCGCCTCACTGGGATAAGATGGTTCTTTTAATGACACTGTCGAACGGTAGCCCGCAGTTCCAGAATTATAAAAAGCAAATGATTGCTGTAGATATACCAAGTATATCCAAAATCCCTCTGAAACAAAATTGACGATATTCCGTTAATATTTCTATTCATTTACATCAAAATATTTCACGTCACTTCGGAATCTTTCAATTTTTTCATATAACAAGGTTAATGAACAATCGTATCCGAATACCTCACAATCCACTCGTAATATATCAGCAAGTTTTGACATATCCTTCCTGTCGACTGATCTAAAAGCCTCCGCGAATGCTTCCTGGCGGTATTGTTCAGAACGTTCGTGGTCGCGTGCGTCCCCTACGGCATTGGTGACTGCCGTGACGTAGTCATGTTGCGTTATATTTTCAGCCTGATTCCTGGTAAACGGAAATTTTGAATGCTTACTTATTACACCTCGTATTTGAAATTTTCGCCACATTGTTTTCTGTGCATTGTAAAAACTTATACAAATATTCTGTTTAAACGCAAACAATATGTTTACCTGGTCCTTAATAGTATCGCTCAAAGTACCAGCTCTCATGGTTTTATTTAAAGTGTTGGCCATACCATCAAACCCTAATGACTTAACGATGTACACAGTGTCGTCAACAAACGATTCCATCTTACCTATGACGTCATATTTCACCTGACATGGACGACAGTGATCAAACATTGGTAAAAAATGTCCGTCTCGATGTGCGTTGTGTGTTTCAGAGTGAATTAAATATTTAACGAACTCTCTAAAGGTGACGTCATTTCCGCAAATGTTCTTCTCTTTCTTTTTTCCTTCTCTAAAATTTTTCACGATGTAAGTGCCCAACCACTGCCAGAAAGCTGGGTTCGGTGAAAATAATTTATCGACATATCCCGAGAAAATGCGATGAAATGGATGCCTGGTGATGATGAAACTGCGGTAAGTCGAAATCATTGTGTGGATTTCATCGAAAAAAACATTTCTGAACGTTTCCTGACCACCTCCCAATGCGTTTCCTGCTGGTATGTCATACGGACTTTTGGCGGGACTTAAACCAGCCAGAATCTGAAATAGTAATAGCGTATTTAAATGGCAGTATCCCTGACATGATAAGTGATTTGTTTGGTTGTGGAGTCCTACAGGTGGTAAATCATTAAGAGATAAAGACAGTTTTATATCATCGTGTGATGATGTCGTTTACCTGCCATAGTCGTCTCCAGAACGTCGACCCAACCTTCTCTATGGCGCAGTATAAAACGCGATGTTTTCGGTCTACAACAAAGTGGTCTTTGACGGAATCTTGTGAATTATTTCCTCTAACTCCATGATCAAAGTCGCGTCCAGCACAGACCTCCAACATCGTCTTTCGTCGCGTGGCATATACCTTATTCAGCTGCATGTGTGAAGCAAGGATCTGAAAAATAACATGTTCGATAATAAAAACTGTACTTTCTAAAATAAACTAAATACATTTTGATAATATATAAATACGTTTAATAACCTTAAGTATCCATACCCCAGAATACTAATCAACGACCGCATCTAATTTTTTTATTTATCTGCGTGGTGTAGAGGCACATTGAGCGTGCAAAACAGAGACCAGACTCAATGAGCTTCATTATATTGCATATATATGGGGTTTTTTTTATTTGTTTTTTGTTTTTGTTTTTTGTTTTTGTTTTTGTTTTGTTTTTTCAATTAAGAAATGTTTTGATCGAGCTGCAAATAGCATATAACATAGTATAAACAAACACATATGATATATATAATATTTAACTATTTATCATATAGGCGCATGTTATGGCATTGAGTAAAGAATAAAACACAGGGTAACCAGATCTTTACAGAACTGAAGTGTTCATGAATGGATGAAGTCTGACATTTTGTCGAAGAAGTACCTATCGCTTTATACTTAGGAGGATGATGGAAAGTATCAATGATCATTTGGTTAAATCGGTGGTATGGTGGAATAATCCAGACCCACGGATCGATGATATTAATAGATAGCAATGTACATACCGGAACAGTTTGTTCATAGATTGGTTCCGGTACTTCTAACTGTCTACCATCCGGTCTGACCAGTTCACCTTGGTAGAAAAGAACAGACTTAACAAAGCCCAAAAGGTGTAACAAGATAATACATATGTATCCGAATAACGTTAAAACAAGAGATAATTATAAATACATTATATGAACACTCATTTTGTAATAATCTAATTCTCGAATTATCAACAATAAATGTGTAAAGAGCTGTATTAAATTGCATTTATGATTGTATGTAATATCGTGAGATTTAGGATATCATGCTTAGCCTACAAATCAGATATATACTGGATTTGACGTGACATGAATAGGAATCTATGGACACGTGTATCAGTATCGACAATGGGTTTTAGGTGTGTATGCCTGATCTGCTTATACGACTTGATAAATACAAGTATAGTCCATCAACAACAATGTCCTGTACATCAACAACAATGTCCTGTACATCAACAACAATGTCCTGTAAATCAACAACAATGTCCTGTAGACATCAACAACAATGTCCTGTACATAAACAACAATGTCCTGTACATAAACAACAATGTCCTGTAGACATCAACAACAATGTCCTGTAGACATAAACAACAATGTCCTGTAAATAAACAACAATGTCCTGTAGCCATCAACAACAATGTCCTGTAGACATAAACAACAATGTCCTGTAAATAAACAACAATGTCCTGTACATCCACAACAATGTCCTGTAGACATCAACAACAATGTCCTGTAGACATAAACAACAATGTCCTGTAAATAAACAACAATGTCCTGTACATCAACAACAATGTCCTGTACATCAACAACAATGTCCTGTAGACATCAACAACAATGTCCTGTAGACATAAACAACAATGTCCTGTACATCAACAACAATGTCCTGTAGACATCAACAACAATGTCCTGTAGACATAAACAACAATGTCCTGTACATAAACAACAATGTCCTGTACATCAACAACAATGTCCTGTACATAAACAACAATGTCCTGTACATCAACAACAATGTCCTGTAAATCAACAACAATGTCCTGTACATAAACAACAATGTCCTGTACATAAACAACAATGTCATGTACATCAACAACAATGTCCTGTACATCAACAACAATGTCCTGTACATCAACAACAATGTCCTGTATATCAACAACAATGTCCTGTACATCCACAACAATGTCCTGTAGACATCAACAACAATGTCCTGTATATCAACAACAATGTCCTGTACATCAACAACAATGTCCTGTACATCAACAACAATGTCCTCTACATAAAAAACAATGTCCTGTAGCCATCAACAACAATGTCATGTACATCAACAACAATGTCCTGTACATCCACAACAATGTCCTGTAGACATCAACAACAATGTCCTGTACATCAACAACAATGTCCTGTACATCCACAACAATGTCCTGTAGACATCAACAACAATGTCCTGTACATCAACAACAATGTCCTGTACATAAACAACAATGTCCTGTACATCCACAACAATGTCCTGTAGACATCAACAACAATGTCCTGTACATCAACAACAATGTCCTGTACATCAACAACAATGTCCTGTAGACATCAACAACAATGTCCTGTACATCAACAACAATGTCCTGTACATCCACAACAATGTCCTGTAGACATCAACAACAATGTCCTGTACATCAACAACAATGTCCTGTACATAAACAACAATGTCCTGTACATCCACAACAATGTCCTGTAGACATCAACAACAATGTCCTGTACATCAACAACAATGTCCTGTACATCAACAACAATGTCCTGTACATCAACAACAATGTCCTGTACATCAACAACAATGTCCTGTAGCCATCAACAACAATGTCCTATACATAAACAACAATGTCCTGTACATCCACAACAATGTCCTGTAGACATCAACAACAATGTCCTGTACATAAACAACAATGTCCTGTAGACATAAACAACAATGTCCTGTACATCCACAACAATGTCCTGTACATCAACAACAATGTCCTGTAGACATAAACAACAATGTCCTGTAGACATAAACAACAATGTCCTGTAGACATAAACAACAATGTCCTGTAGACATCAACAACAATGTCCTGTAGACATCAACAACAATGTCCTGTAGACATAAACAACAATGTCCTGTACATAAACAACAATGTCCTGTACATCAACAACAATGTCCTGTACATAAACAACAATGTCCTGTACATCAACAACAATGTCCTGTAAATCAACAACAATGTCCTGTACATAAACAACAATGTCCTGTACATAAACAACAATGTCATGTACATCAACAACAATGTCCTGTACATCAACAACAATGTCCTGTATATCAACAACAATGTCCTGTACATCCACAACAATGTCCTGTAGACATCAACAACAATGTCCTGTATATCAATAACAATGTCCTGTACATCAACAACAATGTCCTGTACATCAACAACAATGTCCTATACATCAACAACAATGTCCTGTACATCAACAACAATGTCCTGTACATCAACAACAATGTCCTGTACATCAACAACAATGTCCTGTAGACATCAACAACAATGTCCTGTACATCAACAACAATGTCCTGTACATAAACAACAATGTCCTGTACATCAACAACAATGTCCTGTACATCAACAACAATGTCCTGTACATCAACAACAATGTCCTGTACATCAACAACAATGTCCTGTACATCAACAACAATGTCCTGTACATCAACAACAATGTCCTGTACATCAACAACAATGTCCTGTACATCAACAACAATGTCCTGTACATCAACAACAATGTCCTGTACATCCACAACAATGTCCTGTACATCAACAACAATGTCCTGTACATAAACAACAATGTCCTGTACATCAACAACAATGTCCTGTACATCAACAACAATGTCCTGTACATCAACAACAATGTCCTGTACATAAACAACAATGTCCTGTAGACATCAACAACAATGTCCTGTAGACATAAACAACAATGTCCTGTAGACATCAACAACAATGTCCTGTAGACATAAACAACAATGTCCTGTACATCAACAACAATGTCCTGTACATCCACAACGATGTCCTGTACATCAACAACAATGTCCTGTACATAAACAACAATGTCCTGTACATCAACAACAATGTCCTGTAGACATAAACAACAATGTCCTGTAGACATAAACAACAATGTCCTATAGACATAAACAACAATGTCCTGTACATCAACAACAATGTCCGGTACATCAACAACAATGTCCTGTACATCAACAACAATGTCCTGTAGACATAAACAACAATGTCCTGTACATAAACAACAATGTCCTGTACATCCACAACGATGTCCTGTACATCAACAACAATGTCCTGTACTTCAACAACAATATTCTGTACATCAACAGCAATGTCCTGTACATCCACGACAATGTCAATTTGTATGTTAATTATCTCGTATGTCGTTTGCAAAGTACAATGTACCTTACTTTTTTGTTTAAGAATAGCATCGACATTTTTGTTTTTTATTTTAGCCAATTTTCTTAACTCGGATTATGAAGTGGGATTTAACGCAAGCATTCCTGACCGGTGTGATATGGTGGATGAACTATTTAGATAACTATAAACTAAAACAAGAAATTATTTACGATAAAGCTATTTTAATAAGAATATACGTACGTGGTGTTTGGCCTTTATGACCAGGCGCGCCGTCAAGACATATATTAACATCCTTTAGTATAACGGTCAGTCCAATTATACAGCTGATACAGAAGATGTAGCGACATCGCCGTCTGTTAGGAATCATCACTCTGGTAATGTGCTGAGATTGAAAAGGAAGGTTAACTTAAACACAAACAATTACGATCAAATTTCCAAAGCAGCTCCGGCAAATTTACGGACTTGTTCAAATGGCCATCTGGTCTGGATATTCTACAGTTACTTTGGCGTGGCAGCTCATTTAACACAGCTGTCATTTTTAAAAACGCAACATTGATTTTAATGTATATACTTTTATAATATTATCGTCTAAGACATAACAACAGCCAGAGGGACAAAGGTTTATCATTGTCGGAAAGATAAGGTTTTACCTGTATCGGGTGGATTGAAAGCATGTCATTGTTAATAAAACGACTCATTTTAAATTCTATTAAAATCTGAATATATGTGATCTTTACCAAGTCATTACTGTGTATTGAATTATACGTGTTAACCATATGTTACGTGTACTATTTCACTCCTGTTGCATTTAGTAAATTGATCATTTTATTTTTCGACGTCAAAATATTATTTTCTCGGACAATTTTTTATGACGGGTTAAAAATCAAATCAGAATGATTAATCTATCTAACGAGACGTATACCAAAACTGTCTGAAGGACTTACCACGGAGTAATGATCTTATCCTGTTCCTTTTAGTATGGTGTGTCATAGAAAAATGAGCAAATGAGGACACCCTAGGCATTACCAGTACGGCCCTATATTACGTATATTGCTCTGTATCGGACCAACGTGTTATAGACACTCAGGATCAATCGCTCTATAACTCGTATTTTGCCTGATCATGAAGTATTAAATGAATTAAAACCAGAATGGTGTAATCGTACACTGTTTACTGATATGTTTAGATCAATAACAGTTTAACTCGGTTCTCATTACCGATAGACCAGGTTAAAAGATGTGAAAAAAAAGTTTATTAAATCTCCCCTTCTTTTATGTTAGATTTGGAAAATGTTCATTTTAGGGGCAAATTTTACCACTTGAGAGATGTAACGGTATGATACATCCCTCATAACTTTATTTATCATAGTGGATTATAAAAATCATCGATAAAATCCCAAATGTACAGATTTAAATTTTACAGCTTACACACAAAAGGTAATATTAACTTTTGCTATGAATTAAGCACACATTTTATAGATGCATCAGCCTGTTTTGAATTTCTAGAACTGTTTAATGATGATAGGGCGAAAACGGTATCAACTATGTTACCATGAAATAGTAGCTTGATAACAATTATATTATTGGTAAGGTTAAAATCCATTTTTATAATCAATAAATACCTTCATTAGACATCTAATAATTTCCAAAGTTTGCCAGTGTATGTAAAGAATTTTCTATGTTCTTAATCATTTATAATGAGACACTTCTCAGCCTAGTCACGAGTTAACACCAATTTAATCCAGTTCGTTATTAAAAAGTATATATGATTTGTTGTCTTATGGAGATTCCAAACAGCTTGACCCATTTTATATTATATATTAGTATCTGTGGATTAACATTCGATTTGATCTCTTTCCTCAAAGTTCAAACACTATTTCCATGTGTAGAATCAAGCTACATATCACACTAATTATTGGTACCACTACTGAGTGAAAATTACTAACCACGAAAGACATTATAAAGATGTGTCTATCTATAAGCTGTGCCTATCTATGGAAAGCATTATAAAGATGTGCCTATCTATGGAAGACATTATAAAGCTGTGCCTATCTATGGAAAACATTATAAAGCTGTGCCTATTTATGGAAGACATTATAAAGATGTGCCTATTTATGGAAAACATTATAAAGATATGCCTATTTATGGAAGACATTATAAAGATATGCCTTGCCATGAAAGACATCGAAGTTAAGCTGTGTCAATCTATAAAATACATTATAAAGCTGTGCCTATCTATGGAAGACATTGTAAAGATGTGCCTATGTATTCAAGACATTATAAAGCTGTGCCTATCTATGGAAGACATTATGAAGCTGTGCCTATGTATTAAAGACATTATAAAGCTGTGCCTATCTATGGAAGACATTATAAAGCTGTGCCTATCTATGGAAGACATTATAAAGCTGTGCCTATCTATAAAAGACATTATAAAGCTGTGCCTATCTATAAAAGACATTATAAAGCTGTGCCTATGTATTAAAGACATTGTAAAGATGTGCCTATCTATGGAAGACATTGTAAAGATATGCCTTGCCATGAAAGACATCGAAGTTAAGCTGTCTCAATCTATAAAATACATTATAAAGCTGTGCCTATTTATAAAAGACATTGTAAAGATGTGCCTATCTATGGAAGACATTGTAAAGATGTGCCTATCTATGGAAGACATTGTAAAGATGTGCCTATTGATGGAAGACATTATGAAGCTGTGCCTATTTATGGAAGACATTGTAAAGATGTGCCTATTTATGGAAGACATTATAAAGCTGTGCCTATGTATGAAAGACATTATAAAGATGTGCCTATTTATGAAAGACATTATAAAGATGTGCCTATTTATGAAAGACATTATAAAGATGTGTCTATCTATGGAAGACATTGTAAAGATGTGTCTATGTATGAAAGACATTATAAAGATGTGTCTATGTATGAAAGACATTATAAAGATGTGTCTATTTATGGAAGACATTATAAAGCTGTGTCTATCTATGGAAGACATTATAAAGCTGTGCCTATTTATGGAAGGCATTATAAAGATGTGTCTATGTATGAAAGACATTATAAAGCTGTGCCTATCTATGGAAGACATTATGAAGCTGTGCCTATGTATTAAAGACATTATAAAGCTGTGCCTATCTATGGAAGACATTATAAAGCTGTGCCTATCTATAAAAGACATTATAAAGCTGTGCCTATCTATGGAAAACATTATAAAGCTGTGCCTATTTATGGAAGACATTGTAAAGATGTGCATATTTATGGAAGACATTATAAAGCTGTGCCTATGTATGAAAGACATTATAAAGATGTGCCTATTTATGAAAGACATTATAAAGATGTGTCTATCTATGGAAGACATTGTAAAGATGTGTCTATGTATGAAATACATTATAAAGATGTGTCTATGTATGAAAGACATTATAAAGCTGTGCCTATTTATGGAAGACATTATAAAGCTGTGTCTATCTATGGAAGACATTATAAAGCTGTGCCTATTTATGGAAGGCATTATAAAGATGTGTCTATGTATGAAAGACATTATAAAGCTGTGCCTATTTATGGAAGACATTGTGAAGCTGTGTCTCTCCCTGAAAGACATTGAAGTTAAGCAGTGTCAATCTGTAAAAGACCTTGTAAAGCTGTGCCTATTTATAAAAGACATTGTAAAGATGTCCCCATCCATCTAATCTCGACTATACAGCTTCTTCTTTCTATTCCATCCAAGGCAGCTCATTTGATTTATGAAAGAAATGAGTTTTCGATTTCAGAATATTTTATTGTCAAGATGGTACAGACAAAGGGAATTGGGCAACAGGACAAGCCTATAAAAGCCCTCTCCTTATGATATATATATATACAACATAATGTACATACCAAAAATAAATATGAATGCTTTAAATGATAGGGAGTATTTGTTTGACCGGATTTGACTTTATGAAGGTATAAACACATATTTAGTTTTGACCTTGAAATGCAAATGGCGGCTGTGGATGATATTACACAAATATGGCATAAAGGGAGGCATTTCAGCCATTAAAAATGCTCCTATATAATACATTTAAGACATCTGATTATAGTAAGAATTACCATTTTAAGACAAATTGTCAAACTGGTGAGTTTTGGGCCTTTTTCAGAAATATATATCTTTTACCCCAAACTCAACGGATGAACATTTTTTCCTAAAAACAGTCTTCCTGCCATGTCTAGAGTTCTCTATAGTATCTAATATGAGCATTTTTGACGCTTGAAATACCTTCTTATATGCCATAATTGCCTGCTCTTATTCACAACCGCCATTTGCATTTCAAGGTCTAAATAAAACAGTGTTAATACATATCATAAAGTCCAATCTAGTCGAACCAATGCTCCTATTTTGTGCCTTAGACCCTTGTGAGCAAAAAGGACATGACTGTTTTGCACAATAAATGAGATACAAATGAGTTAATTATGTCCCCCTGAAACATGCATTTTTCTCATGTTTTGTTGAAATTTACGAACTACTGAACAAATTGAATGTCAACAGCAAGGCCCACAGTTTGACATGATACCTATCAAAATTTTATCAAGTTATTTCTATTAAATAACACACTAGTAGGGATGTATAGTCTTGTAAAATATCATTTTTGATTTGCTGTTTAGATGCCCCTTAAGTAGATTTTGATTTCCGATGTTTCGTAACAGCTGGCAGACACAGAGTCAAACAGGATTATTGCAATATAACTTTCACCATTCCTCACGTATACATTCATTCTTATTCAATACAATGAAAATAGAATAATTATAAAAATGTCCCATCTATCACTGAAATGCAGCTTGGACATGATGCCTGATGTCACATTATATTTCCCATCAAGCCAGACATACCGAAGGGAACAGGGGATAACCCTGACGTATCTCGAGAGATAACAGACCTCCTGACGTATCTCGGGAGATAACAGACCTCCCGACGTATCTCGGGATATAACAGACATCCCTTACGTATCTCGGGATATAACAGACCACCCTGACGTATCTCGGGAGATAACAGACCACTCTGACGTATCTCGAGATATAACAGACCACCCTGACGTATCCCGATAGATAACAGACCACCCTGACGTATCTCGGGATATAACAGACCTCCTGACGTATCTCGGGAGATAACAGACATCCCGACGTATCTCGGGATATAACAGACCACCCTGACGTATCTCGGGATATAACAGACCACCCTGACGTATCTCGGGATATAACAGACCACCCTGACATATCTCGGGAGATAACAGACCACCCTGACGTATCTCGGGATATAACAGACCACCCTGACGTATCTCGGGAGATAACAGATCACCCTGACGTATCTCGGGAGATAACAGACCACCCTGGCGTATCTCGGGAGATAACAGACCACCCTGACGTATCTCGGGATATAACAGACCACCCTGACGTATCTCGGAACATAACAGACCACCCTGACGTATCTCGGAAGATAACAGACCATCCTGACGTATCTCGGGATATAACAGACCACCCTGACGTATCTCGGGATATAACAGACCACCCTGACGTATCTCGGAGATAACAGACCTCCTGACGTATCTCGGGGTATAACAGATCACCCTGACGTATCTCGGGAGATAACAGACCACCCTGACGTATCTCGGGATATAACAGACCACCCTGAAGTAGCTTGGGATATAACAGACCACCCTGACGTATCTCCGGAGATAACAGACCCACCGGACGTATCTCGGGAGATAGCAGACCTCCTGACGTATCTCGGGATATAACAGACCACCCTGACGTATCTCGGGAGATAACAGACCACCTGACGTATATCGGGGGATAACAGACCACCCTAACGTATATCGGGGGATAACAGACCTCCTGACGTATCTCGGGAGATAATAGACCTCCCTGACGCATCTCGGGATATAACAGACCACCCTGACGTATCTCGGGAGATAACAGACCTCCTTGACGTATCTCGGGAGGTAACAAACCACCCTGACGTATCTCGGGAGATAACAGACCACCCTGATGTATCTCGGGAGATAACAGACCACCCTGACGTATCTCGGGATATAACAGACCTCCCTGACCTATCTCGGAGATAACAGATCACCCTGACGTATCTCGGGAGATAACAGATCACCTGACGTATCTCGGGGGATAGCAGACCACCCTGACGTATCTAGTGAGGTAACAGACCACCCTGACGTATCTCGGGAGATAACAGACCACCCTGACGTATCTCGGGAGATAACAGACCACCCTGATGTATCTCGGATATAACATACCACCCTGACGTTTCTCGGATATAACATACCACCCTGACGTATCTCGGGAGATAACATATCACCCTGACGTATCTCGGGAGATAACGGACCGTGCTGACGTATCTCGGGAGATAAAGGACCGTGCTGACGTATCTCGGGATATAACAGACCACCCTGACGTATCTCGGAAGATAACATATCACCCTGACGTATCTCGGGAGATAACGGACAGTGCTGACGTATCTCGGGATATAACAGACCACCCTGACATATCTCGGGAGATAACAGACCACCCTGACGTATCTTGGGAGATAACAGACCACCCTGACGTATCTCGGGAGATAACAGACCACCCTGACGTATCTCGGGAGATAACAGACCATCCTGACGTATCTCGGGATATAACAGACCACCCTGACGTATCTCGGGAGATAACAGACCACCCTGACGTATCTCGGATATAACATACCACCCTGACGTATCTCGGGAGATAACATATCACCCTGACGTATCTCGGGAGATAACGGACCTCCTGACGTATTTCGGGAGATAAAGGACCGTGCTGACGTATCTTGGGATATAACAGACCACCCTGACGTATCTCGGGAGATAACATATCACCCTGACGTATCTCGGGAGATAACGGACAGTGCTGACGTATCTCGGGATATAACAGACCACCCTGACGTATCTCGGGATATAACAGACCACCCTGACGTATCTCGGGATATAACAGACCACCCTGACGTATCTCGGGATATAACAGACCACCTGACGTATATCGGGGGATAACAGACCACCCTAACGTATATCGGGAGATAACAGACCACCCTGACGTATCTCGGGAGATAACAGACCACCCTGACGTATCTCGGATATAACATACCACCCTGACGTATCTCGGGAGATAACATATCACCCTGACGTATCTCGGGAGATAACGGACCTCCTGACGTATTTCGGGAGATAAAGGACCGTGCTGACGTATCTTGGGATATAACAGACCACCCTGACGTATCTCGGGAGATAACATATCACCCTGACGTATCTCGGGAGATAACGGACAGTGCTGACGTATCTCGGGATATAACAGACCACCCTGACGTATCTCGGGATATAACAGACCACCCTGACGTATCTCGGGATATAACAGACCACCCTGACGTATCTCGGGATATAACAGATCACCTGACGTATATCGGGGGATAACAGACCACCCTAACGTATATCGGGGGATAACAGACCTCCTGACGTATCTCGGGATATAACAGACCACCCTGACGTATCTCGGGAGATAACAGACCTCCTTGACGTATCTCGGGAGGTAACAGACCACCCTGACGTATCTCGGGAGATAACAGACCACCCTGACGTATCTCGGGAGATAACATATCACCCTGACGTATCTCGGGAGATAACAGACCACCCTGACGTATCTCGGAAGATAACAGACCACCCTGACGTATCTCGGGAGATAACAGACCACCCTGACGTATCTCGGGAGATAACAGACCACCCTGACGTATCTCGGGATATAACAGACCACCTGACGTATATCGGGGGATAACAGACCACCCTGACGTATCTCGGGAGATAACATACCACCCTGACGTATCTTGGGAGATAGCAGACCCCCTGACGTATCTCGGGATATAACAGACCACCCTGACGTATCTCGGGAGATAACAGACCACCCTGACACAACAGACCCACCGGACGTATCTCGGGAGATAGCAGACCTCCTGACGTATCTCGGGATATAACAGACCACCCTGACGTATCTCGGGAGGTAACAGACCACCCTGACGTATCTCGGGAGATAACAGACCACCCTGATGTATCTCGGGAGATAACATATCACCCTGACGTATCTCGGGAGATAACAGACCACCCTGACGTATCTCGGAAGATAACAGACCACCCTGACGTATCTCGGGAGATAACAGACCACCCTGACGTATCTCGGGAGATAACAGACCACCCTGACGTATCTCGGGATATAACAGACCACCTGACGTATATCGGGGGATAACAGACCACCCTGACGTATCTCGGGAGATAACAGACCACCCTAACGTATCTCGGGATATAACAGACCTCCCTGACCTATCTCGGAGATAACAGATCACCCTGACGTATCTCGGGAGATAACAGATCACCCTGACGTATCTCGGGGGATAGCAGACCACCCTGACGTATCGTGGGAGGTAACAGACCACCCTGACGTATCTAGGGAGATAACAGACCACCCTGACGTATCTCGGGAGATAACAGACCACCCTGACGTATCTCGGGATATAACATATCACCCTGACGTATCTCGGGAGATAACAGACCACCCTGACGTATCTCGGGATATAACAGACCACCCTGACGTATCTCGGGAGATAACATATCACCCTGACGTATCTCGGGAGATAACGGACAGTGCTGACGTATCTCGGGATATAACAGACCACCCTGACGTATCTCGGGAAATAACAGACCACCCTGACGTATATCGGGAGATAACAGACCTCCTTGACGTATCTCGGGAGATAACAGACCACCCTGATGTATCTTGGGAGATAACATATCACCCTGACGTATCTCGGGAGATAACAGACCACTCTGACGTATCTCGGGAGATAACAGACCACCCTGACGTATCTCGGGAGATAACAGACCACCCTGACGTATCTCGGGATATAACAGACCACCTGACGTATATCGGGGGATAACAGACCACCCTGACGTATCTCGGGAGATAACAGACCACCCTGACGTATCTCGGGATATAACAGACCTCCCTGACCTATCTCGGAGATAACAGATCACCCTGACGTATCTCGGGAGATAACAGATCACCCTGACGTATCTCGGGGGATAGCAGACCACCCTGACGTATCTAGTGAGGTAATAGACCACCCTGACGTATCTCGGGAGATAACAGACCACTCTGACGTATCTCGGGAGATAACAGACCACCCTGATGTATCTCGGATATAACATACCACCCTGACGTATCTCGGATATAACATACCACCCTGACGTATCTCGGGAGATAACATATCACCCTGACGTATCTCGGGAGATAACGGACCGTGCTGACGTATCTCGGGAGATAAAGGACCGTGCTGATCTATCTCGGGAGATAACAGACCACCCTGACGTATCTCGGAAGATAACATATCACCCTGACGTATCTCGGGAGATAACGGACAGTGCTGACGTATCTCGGGATATAACAGACCACCCTGACGTATCTCGGGAGATAACAGACCACCCTGACGTATCTTGGGAGATAACAGACCACCCTGACGTATCTCGGGAGATAACAGACCTCCCTGACGTATCTCGGGAGATAACAGACCACCCTGACGTATCTCGAGAGATAACAGACCACCCTGACGTATCTCGGGAGATAACAGACCATCCTGAGGTATCTCGGGATATAACAGACCACCCTGACGTATCTCGGGAGATAACAGACCACCCTGGCGTATCTCGGATATAACATACCACCCTGACGTATCTCGGGAGATAACATATCACCCTGACGTATCTCGGGAGATAACGGACCTCTTGACGTATTTCGGGAGATAAAGGACCGTGCTGACGTATCTCGGGATATAACAGACCACCCTAACGTATCTCGGGAGATAACATATCACCCTGACGTATCTCGGGAGATAACATATCACCCTGACGTATCTCGGGAGATAACGGACAGTGCTGACGTATCTCGGGATATAACAGACCACCCTGACGTATCTCGGGAAATAACAGACCACCCTGACGTAAAAGACCACCCTGACGTATCTCGGGATATAACAGACCACCCTGACGTATCTCGGGATATAACAGACCACCCTGACGTATCTCGGGATATAACAGACCTCCTGACGTATCTCGGGAGATAACAGATCACCCTGACATATCTCGGGATATAACAGACCACCCTGACCTATCTCCGGAGATAACAGACCCACCGGACGTATCTCGGGAGATAGCAGACCTCCTGACGTATCTCGGGAGATAACATATCCCCCTGACGTATCTCCGGAGATAACAGACCCACCGGACGTATCTCGGGAGATAACAGACCACCCTGACGTATCTCAGGAGATAACATATCCCCCTGACGTATCTCGGGAGATAGCAGACCTCCTGACGTATCTCGGGAGATAGCAGACCACCCTGACGTATCTCAGGAGATAACATATCCCCCTGACGTATCTCGGGAGATAGCAGACCTCCTGACGTATCTCGGGAGATAACAGACCACCCTGACGTATCTCGGGAGATAACATACCACCCTGACGTATCTCGGGAGATAGCAGACCCCCTGACGTATCTCGGGATATAACAGACCACCCTGACGTATCTCGGGAGATAACAGACCACCCTAACACAACAGTCCACCCTGACGTATCTCGGGATATAACAAACCACCCTGATGTATCTCGGGAGATAACATACCACCCTGACGTATCTCGGGATATAACAGACCACCCTGACGTATCTCGGGAGATAACAGACCACCCTTACCTTATCTCGGGAAATAACAGACCACCCTGACGTATCTCGGGAGATAACAGACCACCCTGACGTGTCTCGGGAGATAACAGACCATCTGACGTATATCGGGGGATAACAGATCACCCTGACGTATCTCGAGAGATAACAGACCACCCTGACGTATCTCGGGAGATAACAGACCATCCTGAGGTATCTCGGGATATAACAGACCACCCTGACGTATCTCGGGAGATAACAGACCACCCTGGCGTATCTCGGATATAACATACCACCCTGACGTATCTCGGGAGATAACATATCACCCTGACGTATCTCGGGAGATAACGGACCTCATGACGTATTTCGGGAGATAAAGGACCGTGCTGACGTATCTCGGGATATAACAGACCACCCTAACGTATCTCGGGAGATAACATATCACCCTGACGTATCTCGGGAGATAACATATCACCCTGACGTATCTCGGGAGATAACGGACAGTGCTGACGTATCTCGGGATATAACAGACCACCCTGACGTATCTCGGGAAATAACAGACCACCCTGACGTAAAAGACCACCCTGACGTATCTCGGGATATAACAGACCACCCTGACGTATCTCGGGATATAACAGACCACCCTGACGTATCTCGGGATATAACAGACCTCCTGACGTATCTCGGGAGATAACAGATCACCCTGACATATCTCGGGATATAACAGACCACCCTGACCTATCTCCGGAGATAACAGACCCACCGGACGTATTTCGGGAGATAAAGGACCGTGCTGACGTATCTTGGGATATAACAGACCACCCTGACGTATCTCGGGAGATAACATATCACCCTGACGTATCTCGGGAGATAACGGACAGTGCTGACGTATCTCGGGATATAACAGACCACCCTGACGTATCTCGGGATATAACAGACCACCCTGACGTATCTCGGGATATAACAGACCACCCTGACGTATCTCGGGATATAACAGATCACCTGACGTATATCGGGGGATAACAGACCACCCTAACGTATATCGGGGGATAACAGACCTCCTGACGTATCTCGGGATATAACAGACCACCCTGACGTATCTCGGGAGATAACAGACCTCCTTGACGTATCTCGGGAGGTAACAGACCACCCTGACGTATCTCGGGAGATAACAGACCACCCTGATGTATCTCGGGAGATAACATATCACCCTGACGTATCTCGGGAGATAACAGACCACCCTGACGTATCTCGGGAGATAACAGACCACCCTGACGTATCTCGGGAGATAACAGACCACCCTGACGTATCTCGGGAGATAACAGACCACCCTGACGTATCTCGGGATATAACAGACCACCTGACGTATATCGGGGGATAACAGACCACCCTGACGTATCTCGGGAGATAACATACCACCCTGACGTATCTTGGGAGATAGCAGACCCCCTGACGTATCTCGGGATATAACAGACCACCCTGACGTATCTCGGGAGATAACAGACCACCCTGACACAACAGACCCACCGGACGTATCTCGGGAGATAGCAGACCTCCTGACGTATCTCGGGATATAACAGACCACCCTGACGTATCTCGGGAGATAACAGACCACCTGACGTATATCGGGGGATAACAGACCTCCCTGACGCATCTCGGGACATAACAGACCACCCTGACGTATCTCGGGAGATAACAGACCTCCTTGACGTATCTCGGGAGGTAACAGACCACCCTGACGTATCTCGGGAGATAACAGACCACCCTGATGTATCTCGGGAGATAACATATCACCCTGACGTATCTCGGGAGATAACAGACCACCCTGACGTATCTCGGGAGATAACAGACCACCCTGACGTATCTCGGGAGATAACAGACCACCCTGACGTATCTCGGGAGATAACAGACCACCCTGACGTATCTCGGGATATAACAGACCACCTGACGTATATCGGGGGATAACAGACCACCCTGACGTATCTCGGGAGATAACAGACCACCCTAACGTATCTCGGGATATAACAGACCTCCCTGACCTATCTCGGAGATAACAGATCACCCTGACGTATCTCGGGAGATAACAGATCACCCTGACGTATCTCGGGGGATAGCAGACCACCCTGACGTATCGTGGGAGGTAACAGACCACCCTGACGTATCTAGGGAGATAACAGACCACCCTGACGTATCTCGGGAGATAACAGACCACCCTGACGTATCTCGGGATATAACATATCACCCTGACGTATCTCGGGAGATAACAGACCACCCTGACGTATCTCGGGATATAACAGACCACCCTGACGTATCTCGGGAGATAACATATCACCCTGACGTATCTCGGGAGATAACGGACAGTGCTGACGTATCTCGGGATATAACAGACCACCCTGACGTATCTCGGGAAATAACAGACCACCCTGACGTATATCGGGAGATAACAGACCTCCTTGACGTATCTCGGGAGATAACAGACCACCCTGATGTATCTTGGGAGATAACATATCACCCTGACGTATCTCGGGAGATAACAGACCACTCTGACGTATCTCGGGAGATAACAGACCACCCTGACGTATCTCGGGAGATAACAGACCACCCTGACGTATCTCGGGATATAACAGACCACCTGACGTATATCGGGGGATAACAGACCACCCTGACGTATCTCGGGAGATAACAGACCACCCTGACGTATCTCGGGATATAACAGACCTCCCTGACCTATCTCGGAGATAACAGATCACCCTGACGTATCTCGGGAGATAACAGATCACCCTGACGTATCTCGGGGGATAGCAGACCACCCTGACGTATCTAGTGAGGTAATAGACCACCCTGACGTATCTCGGGAGATAACAGACCACTCTGACGTATCTCGGGAGATAACAGACCACCCTGATGTATCTCGGATATAACATACCACCCTGACGTATCTCGGATATAACATACCACCCTGACGTATCTCGGGAGATAACATATCACCCTGACGTATCTCGGGAGATAACGGACCGTGCTGACGTATCTCGGGAGATAAAGGACCGTGCTGATCTATCTCGGGAGATAACAGACCACCCTGACGTATCTCGGAAGATAACATATCACCCTGACGTATCTCGGGAGATAACGGACAGTGCTGACGTATCTCGGGATATAACAGACCACCCTGACGTATCTCGGGAGATAACAGACCACCCTGACGTATCTTGGGAGATAACAGACCACCCTGACGTATCTCGGGAGATAACAGACCTCCCTGACGTATCTCGGGAGATAACAGATCACCCTGACGTATCTCGAGAGATAACAGACCACCCTGACGTATCTCGGGAGATAACAGACCATCCTGAGGTATCTCGGGATATAACAGACCACCCTGACGTATCTCGGGAGATAACAGACCACCCTGGCGTATCTCGGATATAACATACCACCCTGACGTATCTCGGGAGATAACATATCACCCTGACGTATCTCGGGAGATAACGGACCTCTTGACGTATTTCGGGAGATAAAGGACCGTGCTGACGTATCTCGGGATATAACAGACCACCCTAACGTATCTCGGGAGATAACATATCACCCTGACGTATCTCGGGAGATAACATATCACCCTGACGTATCTCGGGAGATAACGGACAGTGCTGACGTATCTCGGGATATAACAGACCACCCTGACGTATCTCGGGAAATAACAGACCACCCTGACGTAAAAGACCACCCTGACGTATCTCGGGATATAACAGACCACCCTGACGTATCTCGGGATATAACAGACCACCCTGACGTATCTCGGGATATAACAGACCTCCTGACGTATCTCGGGAGATAACAGATCACCCTGACATATCTCGGGATATAACAGACCACCCTGACCTATCTCCGGAGATAACAGACCCACCGGACGTATCTCGGGAGATAGCAGACCTCCTGACGTATCTCGGGAGATAACATATCCCCCTGACGTATCTCCGGAGATAACAGACCCACCGGACGTATCTCGGGAGATAACAGACCACCCTGACGTATCTCAGGAGATAACATATCCCCCTGACGTATCTCGGGAGATAGCAGACCTCCTGACGTATCTCGGGAGATAGCAGACCACCCTGACGTATCTCAGGAGATAACATATCCCCCTGACGTATCTCGGGAGATAGCAGACCTCCTGACGTATCTCGGGAGATAACAGACCACCCTGACGTATCTCGGGAGATAACATACCACCCTGACGTATCTCGGGAGATAGCAGACCCCCTGACGTATCTCGGGATATAACAGACCACCCTGACGTATCTCGGGAGATAACAGACCACCCTAACACAACAGTCCACCCTGACGTATCTCGGGATATAACAAACCACCCTGATGTATCTCGGGAGATAACATACCACCCTGACGTATCTCGGGATATAACAGACCACCCTGACGTATCTCGGGAGATAACAGACCACCCTTACCTTATCTCGGGAAATAACAGACCACCCTGACGTATCTCGGGAGATAACAGACCACCCTGACGTGTCTCGGGAGATAACAGACCATCTGACGTATATCGGGGGATAACAGACCACCTGACGTATATCGGGGGATAACAGACCACCCTGACGTATCTCGGGATATAACAGACCACCCTGACGTATCTCGGGATATAACAGACCACCCTGACGTATCTCGGGATATAACAGACCACCCTGACGTAGCTTGGGATATAACATACCACCCTGACGTATCTCGAGAGATAACAGACCACCCTGACGTATCTCGGGATATAACAGACCACCCTGACGTATCTCGGAAGATAACAGACCACCCTGACGTATCTCGGGAGATAACAGACCACTCTGACGTATCTCGGGAGATAACAGACCACCCTGACGTATCTCGGGAGATAACAGACCATCCTGACGTATCTCGGGATGTAACAGACCACCCTGACCTATCTCGGAGATAACAGACCCACCGGACGTATCTCGGGAGATAGCAGACCTCCTGACGTATCTCGGGAGATAACAGACCACCCTGACGTATCTCGGGAGATAACATACCACCCTGACGTATCTCGGGAGATAGCAGACCCCCTGACGTATCTCGGGATATAACAGACCACCCTGACGTATCTCGGGAGATAACAGACCACCCTGACACAACAGTCCACCCTGACGTATCTCGGGATATAACAGACCACCCTGATGTATCTCGGGAGATAACATACCACCCTGACGTATCTCGGGATATAACAGACCACCCTGACGTATCTCGGGAGATAACAGACCACCCTTACCTTATCTCGGGAAATAACAGACCACCCTGACGTATCTCGGGAGATAACAGACCACCCTGACGTGTCTCGGGAGATAACAGACCATCTGACGTATATCGGGGGATAACAGACCACCTGACGTATATCGGGGGATAACAGACCACCCTGACGTATCTCGGGATATAACAGACCACCCTGACGTATCTTGGGATATAACAGACCACCCTGACGTATCTCGGGATATAACAGACCACCCTGACGTAGCTTGGGATATAACATACCACCCTGACGTATCTCGAGAGATAACAGACCACCCTGACGTATCTCGGAAGATAACAGACCACCCTGACGTATCTCGAGAGATAACAGACCACTCTGACGTATCTCGGGAGATAACAGACCACCCTGACGTATCTCGGGAGATAACAGACCATCCTGACGTATCTCGGGATATAACAGACCACCCTGACCTATCTCGGAGATAACAGATCACCCTGACGTATCTCGATAGATAACAGGTGATCTGCTGTGATTTTGGAGTATCAACCTACCTAATTATGTCTTAAATGACAACAAACGACCCTGAGGTGTCTAAGAAGACAACAAACGACCCTGAGGTATCTAAGAAGAAAACAAACTCACCTGCTGTGTCTAGGGGTACACCAAACTACACTAAATAGACAACAAATGAATCTGAGTTATTCAAAGAGACAACAGACTACTCTGGTATATCAAGGGAGACAACAAACTACACTGATGTATCCAGGGAGACAACAGACTACACTGAAGTATCCAGGGAGATAACAGACTACACTGATGTATCCAGGGAGACAACAGACTACACTGATGTATCCAGGGAGACAACAGACTACACTGATGTATCAAGGGAGACAACAAACTACACTGATGTATCCAGGGAGACAACAGACTACACTGAAGTATCCAGGGAGACAACAGACTACACTGAAGTATCCAGGGAGACAACAGACTACACTGATGTATCCAGGGAGACAACAGACTACACTGATGTATCCAGGGAGACAACAGACTACACTGAAGTATCCAGGGAGACAACAGACTACTCTGATTTATCCTGGGACACAACAGATTCCTCTGAGGCATCAAGGGAGATAACGGACTACACTCATGTGTCAAGGGAGACAACAGACTACGTGTCAAGGGAGACAACAGACTACTCTGATGTATCTAGGGACACAAAGGACTGATCTGATGTATCGAGGGACACAACAGTCTACGTATCAATAAAGACAACATCCTACTCTGGTGTATCAAGGGAGACAACAGCCTACTCTGATGTATCCTGGGAGACATCAAAATACTCAGATGTATCCCGAGAGGCAACAATCTACTCTGAGGTATCCAGGGAGAAAATAGACTACTTTGATGTATCACGGGACAGAACAGACTATTCTGAGGTATCCCGACAGACAGATGAGAGATGTATCCTTGGAGACAACAGACTACTATGAGGTATCCTTGGAGACAACACACTACTCTGAGGTATCCTTGGAGACAACACACTACTCTGAGGTATCCTTGGAGACAACATACTACTCTGAGGTATCCTTGGAGACAACATACTACTCTGAGGTATCCTGGAAGACAACATACTACTCTGAGGTATCCTGGGAGACAACACACTACTCTGGGGTATCCTGGAAGACAACACACTACTCTGAGGTATCCTTGGAGACAACAGACTATTTTGCGTGTCTAAAGAGACAAAAGATTATCTTGATGTTTCTAGAGAGACAACTGCATGCTACTCTGAGGCATCCTTGGAGACAACTCAATAGTCTAGTGTTATAGAGGGATATTACGTTCTAACCAGTGGTGTCTAGAGAGAAAACGTGCTGATCAGAGATAGATAGAGACACCGTGCTATGGTGTGGTGTCTATGGAGATAAACATGTTAATCACAAACGTCTGGGGAGCAAACTTACTTAACAATGATGTTTAGGGAGGAAACAGGCTAACATCTATTCATGCATAACCGACGTGTGAGGTAATGGAAGAATTAGATAATTATATTTTTTTCCTGACTTTTGATATATATGTACGATGGAACATTACCTGATTGTTTTAGACATTGATTTATCTCAATCGAGGACGAACGTTTTGTTCGAGGCAAAAAGGAGATGTTTCAGAGTTTTCAGTCCTCGACTGAGAAAAATCAATCTCGATTCCATACAGGTGACATATTCTATTCATCAGGCTCAATCAGACCATTGGTGACCAACCGATTGTAAACAGGTGTGTAAATATAATAAACTTGTTAACATATTTACAACTCTACAAAAGCAGTCCGACGCTGCAGGTAACATTTCCTGATTGAAAAGCACTCATCGCGTTTCTGTAACGGAAATATATATAACACAGATACCCTAGTGTCTATAAACCGTATTAAGCACTAAAGCCTTCTAGAGGCGTATCCTTGTTCGGTAACCAGTGTCAGGATTTCTCGTTCCGTGACCAGTGTCAAGGTTTCTCGTTCCGTGACCAGTGTCAAGGTTTCTCGTTCCGTGACAAGTGTCAGGGTTTCTCGTTCCGTGACCAGTGTCAGGGTTTCTCGTTCCGTGACCAGTGTCAGGGTTTCTCGTTCCGTGACCAGTGTCAGGGTTTCTCGTTCCGTGACCAGTTTCAGGGTTTCTCGTTCCGTGACCAGTGTCCGGGTTTCTCGTTCCGTGACCAATGTCAGGGTTTCTCGTTCATTTACCAATGTTATGGTTTCTCGTTTCGTGGCCAGTGTTAAGGTACCACTGTCAGGGTTTCTCGTTCCGTGACCAGTGTCAGGGTTTCTCGTTCCATGACCATTGTCAGGGTTTCTCGTTCCGTTACCAGTATAGTAGTTTCTCGTTCCGTGACCAGTGTCCGGGTTTCTCAGTCCGTGACCAGTGTCAGGGTTTCTCGTTCCGATACCAGTGTCAGGGTTTCTCGTTACGAAACCAGTGTCCGGGTTTCTCGTTTCGTGACCAGTGTCAGGGTGTCTCGTTCCGTGACCAGTGTCAGGGTTTCTCGTTCCGTGACCAGTGTCAGAGTTTCTCGATCCGTAACCAGTGTAGTGGTTTCTCGTTCCATAACCAGTGTAATGGTTTCAAGAGACGCACGTTGTCGTTCTTTCATATGCATGGCATCTAATTTGATAACACTCTGCATGGTTCTAATTTTGAAGACGTCAAATTATCTGGATTTGACATAGATTAACAAATAGAGTTTACTTTAGTATTGTTTTACGTGACATACCATACTATAGGTCATTTAAAGAATGTAATGAGACGGTTACCCTCCCGAACCCCATGGTCTTGTTTTCGTTGTAGGTTTTGAAGGGTTAATTCATATTTTGTTAACCGAAGTCACATCCACAAATTTAATCATACTCTGGACTCGTTTTATCGATTTTGATTGAGAAGTACCATTATAAAATATGTTGGTATTTTTGCTTGTTTACTTGCTATACATTCAGTTAACGTACCCGTAGACAGAGAGAAGAGTATATCAGACTTGTTGGTACTGCTAGGTTATTTAGATGCAATGAGTAGAAATTCGTTTAGTTCATGTAACATTAAAACATGCCCTAATTCCCTCTTTAGAAGACGCTATCTTTGTCATATTAAAACAATAATAACAAGGTAAGAAACGTTACGTCTGACTGCCTTCCGGCTATTCAATCTACAGAGACTATACCAGGAGTCCATGATGTTTAAACACATTTCAATTCACTTCCTTTCTGTGTATCAGGTATATTATGAATTAGACTGTTGAATAATTCATAAAATCATTGTTGTGTGACAGTGCTACAGATTGCACTCATATATATATAGCAACAAAGCTCCACCTATCGGCATTTATGAAACTCATGGTCATCCGTGTGCATATGCTGTCAGACGTGTCTATAGAGGGCCATAATTACATTTTATAAGTACACTAAATGATCACGCATAAAATTAATGTCATTAATACTTTATTTTGCATAAATATGATAATGCAACTAAAGTTTGTAAACAACAACACGAGAATAGGACGACTAGTTAAAGGTGGCAAACATCGATTCAAATCCAAGATCGATATTAGAAATTAAAAGTCAGACAAGGCATTGTTGTCCACTGTATAGTTGGAACTAAAACTCTTCGGAGAAGTACATTTTCCGTGGTATGGTTTTGTTCTTACTATATGTCTGTTCCATGTGGACCCATTCTGTTGTACGATACGTGGACGGTACATAGTGTGCTAACTTGGTCCTAGTGCATGATCTTTTAATCTGGGTACCTGGTACGCTCTGTACCCGGGTTACTTTGACCTCGTGTGTCAGTCCTCGCTTACTTAGTACCATTTTTCTGTTGAACCGGTACCTGGCACGTCTGTACCGGGGGTACTTCGTCCTCGTGTGTCGGTCCAAGGTTACTTTGTACCTTTTTCTGTTGAACCGGTACCTGGCACGTCTGTACCGGGGGTACTTCGTCCTCGTGTGTCGGTCCAAGGTTACTTTGTACCTTTTTCTGTTGAACCGGTACCTGGCACGTCTGTACCGGGGGTACTTCGTCCTCGTGTGTCGGTCCAATGTTACTTTGTACCTTTTTCTGTTGAACCGGTACCTGGCACGTCTGTACCGGGGGTACTTCGTCCTAGTGCCCCGAAACCATGTAACCCTGTCCCTGGCATTGTACCGGGGAAGAAATGGGGTAACTTTTAACGGCGCACAGTGGAGTGTAGGAGACTCGTACCAGAAGTGTTTATAGGACGTTCCACTTGCCGGTCTTCCAGTAAGTTGTAAGGACCCTGTGAGCTGTTCTGCGGATTTTGCGGTCAGAATCCCTGTTGAACCTGTCAAGTGCCTCGGCAACGTCGAATTCCAGGTGGGCTGGGGACCCGTCACACAGCGTGTGTAGTACCTGGTTAACAAGACATTAAGCTTGTGTGAGCATTCTTAGATCTAGACTTTTGTTTACAGGTATATTATGTTTTATTTATGTATTTGATAGGTATTTTCCTGATGACAATATTAGCATAATTGAAAAAAATAGATAAATAAAACATATTTCTTAATGTTTCCATTAAAATTTTGTGGCATGATATACATTTGTAGGTACCCCTGCCAAGAGTGAATATTACTAAAATATAAGTTAAATGATCTAGTCCAAATAAAAGGGGATCGCCTTAGCGAGAAAATTTCTGGCGAAATAATGATATCGACAAAAATAACAGTATCATAAATAAACAACCAAAAATAAATAAATATAAACAAATAAATAATAGATAGATAAAACAAAATACCTGGAAGCGGACGTTTGATGCCTCGTCGTCGACCATTTCAAGTACGCGTTTCCAGAAATCTTCGTGGTCCTTTTTGACCCTGCAAGGACACATTTCTTTCAGGGCGGACTGTCGAACTTGTGGGCTAGAGTGTCTTGTCAAGTCCACAATAGTTTCAATCGTCGTCGTGCTTCTGCACAGACGGATAGCTTCTTTGTCAGACAAGTCAGACATGGTTCGTTTTGAGAGGCCTAAAGACGAAATGTTTACTGTCAGGTCAAGTCCCGCCTTGTTTCAGGTTTCGATTATCCTGATAGGTCTGGTACCAGTGCCCCAAAACACTGGTCCTTTTATACACAGTAGATTCCTAGTTTAAAGCCGTGGTGAAATTCAATGCATTGCACAACAAGCCACAACATTATTACCCGGAAGTTGAGTAATATGTTACCTTGTATGAGAGATTACTGGTCAAGGGGCAGTAACTCTAACATAGATTTTGCATGACAAGTTTCGACAGTAATGCTATGCGCCATTAATGCGTTAAAAAGAAACTAAAAAATCAAAAGGGTAAAATTAACCTCTTATTTTATTGATCAATTTCATAAATTTAGGATAATTTTAGCATAAAATACATGTGTGTATTATGAACAGTTCCTATTCAATTTAAACAAGGTACACAGGGTAACGGCAGGTATCGACAGTTATTTGTAGGTTTTACTCGTAGACCTAAAACATTAAATGATAAATAGGAAATCTATGAAAATTCGACATACATGTATACCTGACTTTTATAGGTTTCCAATATTAACAACAAAAATAATGTTTTGTGGGCTTTTGGATATAGAAAATTACTGGCACGTTTTACTCAAACTAAGCAACCGTAATTTGGAGGTTGAAGTAAGAAGGACGATTCCTTGACAACCCCTGTCTAAATAAATTTTGTAATACTCTGGAAGATGATGTTCATTAAATCTTTGAATGTAAAATAAATTCTACTGTAAGATAGGTTTTCTATCTATTTAAGATAAACACAGCATTGCAGTAACTGCAATAATCTAATAATTTTGTTTTCTTCTAACGACTCCAACTTGTGCATGACAGATGGGCCGAGGAAGGCAGGCTTGTAGATGAAGACAGGCTTGTAGACTGACAGTGCACATCTGTATACCACATGTTTTGTAAAAAGTTGCAATCGTACATGTTAAAATATGCTTTCTTATATAATTTGTTGCTATCGACCTTTTGTTTGGATGAAACCATGCAGTAAATTTGTTTGAGTGTTTGCTTTTTTAAAGAACAAACATGTCAATGTAATCTTATTGCCGAAACTTACGCTGTGAACGACAGGGGTTTGGCACAAACTTGTAACTCCGTGTTCCGCACTGATATACACCAATATATGTTGTATATGTTATATTATGTAATATACATACACGGATAATTTGGTGCGAATTCCCTGTGTACCCGACATTGAGTCAAGATACATATGAAAAAAGAGTATAATAAAATAATATTGTTCACCAATTCTGATTAGCTGAATTAAGGTCACATGACCCCTTATAAAAATAGCATCTCTTGATAAAACAAAAACAAAAACAAAAACAAAACAAAAAATCAATAAAAAGCAAATTAATTGGGTGTTTCCAAAAATAGATTATTATGTTAATTTCCCTTGGCATTGTCCAACAATGTCCAATACCATGCCAGTTACCAACAGAGAGACTGGCCGCTGGATAGAAATACCTCGCGATGAGAGAATTATGTAACTATGTAATGAAAACGAAGTAGGAGATGAATGCCATCATTTGTTTAAATTTAAGAGAATATATTTGTCACATTAGGGGAAAATGTAACAAAGATATTATAACGCAAATCCAACTGTTAACAAAATGAAAGGAATGTTTACAATATGTAACTTACGATTAATAAAATGGTAAGCATATTTCTTGTAACATTACAAACAATTCTTTTAAAACAAAAACAAAAACCAAAAAAGAGGTTAATTCTGTTTTGCCTCGCCAAGAAGTACATTTCACGGGTCAGTAGAGGATAGAAATTCTGCACGCCACCGATAATTACACTTCATGCAACAGAAGATGTGGGTATTTCTGTTGTCACCGAAAAGTACACCCCATGCGTCAGTAGAGGTGGGTATTTCTGTTGTCACCGATAATTACACCCCATGCGTCAGTAGAGGTTGGTATTTCTGTTACGTCACCGAGAAGTACACTCAATGCGTCAGTAGAGGTGAGTTTTTCTGCTACGTAACCGAGAAGTACACTTTATGCGCCAGTAGAGGTGGGTATTGCTGTTACCTCACCGAGAAGTACACTCTATGTGTTAGTTCTGTTACGTCAGCGATAATTACACCCCATGTCTCAGTAGAGGAGGGTATTTCTGTTACGTCACCGAGAAGTACACTCCATGCGTCAGTAGAGGTGGGTATTTCTGTTACGTTCAAGTTCAAGTTCAAGTTCAAGTTTTATTTTATTTGAGTGTCACATGTCAATACAATACTTGATTTAAAAAAATGTACATAAGAACAATAAAATGCATATTGACATCCAGCCATTATTGGCTTATGAGACACTAATTACGAATAAAATCTATTAAAAGCTATCAATTATGCTATCCGTTATTGTTAAATTATACAATGATTAAAATATATAGATTTTTATCAATGTCACATACTTATTTTTGGAGTTCAGAGACTAACACTAGTCTGTAATAGTTATGGTATTATCAGGCTACACATGAGCCTTGAATTAATCAGTAAATAATTGTACTGCATATTAATGAGCAAATTGCTCATCTTAATAATTAATTAAATTTCACACTTGATATATGAAATGTTACAACTGTACCATCCTATAGTGTAGAACATGGTTAGTCTCAAACCCTCATATATACAAAATACAAGATATTATTTTCAGGAGAATTAAACATACTATAACAATGCTGTTGGTATATATTTCCTGCATGTGTATACGCATTAAAAATGGTAGCTGCGTGACCGAGAAGTACACTCCATGCGTCAGTAGAGGTTGGTATTTCTGTTACGTTACCGAGAAGTACACTCCATGCGACAGTAGAGGCGAGTATTTCTGTTACGTCACCGATAATTACACTCCATGCGTCGGTAAAGGTGGGTATTTCTGTTACGTCACCGAGAAGTACACCCCATGTGTCAGTAGAGGTGGGGTATTTCTGTTACGTCACCGAGAAGTACACTCCATGCGTCAGTAGAGGTGGGTATTTCTGTTACGTCACCGATAATTACACTCCATGCGTCAGTAAAGGTGGGTATTTCTGTTACGTCACCGATAAGTACACCCCATGCGTCAGTAGAGGTGGGTGTTTCTGTTACGTCACCGAGAAGTACACTTTATGCGCCAGTAGAGGTGTGAATTTCTGTTACGTTACCGAGAAGTACAATCCATGCGTCAGTAGAGGTGGGTATTTCTGTTACGTTACCGAGAAGTACATCCCATGCGTCAGTAGAGGTTGGTATTTCTGTTACGTCACCGAGAAGTACACTCCATGCGTCAGTTCTGTTACGTCACCGAGAAGTACACTTTATGCGCCAGTAGAGGTGGGAATTTCTGTTACGGTACCGACAAGTACACCCCATGCGTCAGTTCTGTTACGTTACCGAGAAGTACACTCCATGCGTCAGTAGAGGTGGGTATTTCTGTTACGTCACCGATAATTACACCCCATGCGTCAGTAAAGGTGGGTATTTCTGTTACGTCACCGATAAGTACACCCCATGCGTCAGTAGAGGTGGGTGTTTCTGTTACGTCACCGAGAAGTACACTTTATGCGCCAGTAGAGGTGTGAATTTCTGTTACGTTACCGAGAAGTACAATCCATGCGTCAGTAGAGGTTGGTATTTCTGTTACGTCACCGAGAAGTACACTCCATGCGTCAGTTCTGTTACGTCACCGAGAAGTACACTTTATGCGCCAGTAGAGGTGGGAATTTCTGTTACGGTACCGACAAGTACACCCCATGCGTCAGTTCTGTTACGTTACCGAGAAGTACACTCCATGCGTCAGTAGAGGTTGGTATTTATGTTACGTCACCGAGAGGTACACTCCATGCGTCAGTAGAGATGGGTATTTCTGTTACGTTACCGAGAAGTACACTTTATGCGTCAGTTCTGTTACGTTACCGAGAAGTACACTCCATGCGTCAGTAGAGGTTGGTATTTCTGTTACGTCACCGATAATTATACTCCATGCGTCAGTAGAGGTGAGAATGTCTGTTATGTCACCGAGAAGTACACTCCATGCGTCAGTAGAGGTTGGTATTTCTGTTACGTTACCGAGAAGTACACTTTATGCTCCAATGGCGGAGAAAAGAGTCTTTATCGGGATTTGGTCGACATTATATTTGTCCTATTATTTCAGTACATTTTCATATTAGGATGAAGTACATGTCGGGATGATGAAGAGCTTGCTAGTTTAATTGGACGGGTGTACAGGATATCAAACTGATGTTTTTTTGGAAGATTACCGACACACAGAAGCATTTTTTTCTGACGCTATTTCTGCAGCAACGAACGATCAATTTACTATTTTTTACTTTTGTAAATTGAAAATTAACTGTAGTAATTGGGGAAAAGTCCCTCATTTTGCTATACACTTTCGACAAAGTATTTGATCTCACACACTTTGCACGTCGGCACTTCTTTTGAATTTTCTTACCTGGCAGATTTCTTGGATATGTACTTTTACATATTGATTGATCATTTCCTCGGCCTCAAGTTATTTTCCTCGTATCTAAATTTTGTACAGTGATGTCCTCTTGATGAGGTCGATACATGGGTTTATGTAAAAGTTTACAATAGGACATTCTATAGTTCAACACCTTAAATGGTATGGCCAGTCGGTCTTATTGACAGGTTATTGTCTGGTAAAGTATGACAGTACAAATTATATTGTATATTTCATATAACATTTTTCACAGCTGTTGTGAAATAAATAAAGTTAACATTTTGTTTTTATTAAATACTTCAAAATACACAGGTCTACGGCGGTACCCCATTACTTTGGGCATTGGGCGTGAAAAGGTATGGAGTCACGTGCCTAACGACGTGTTTGTTTGTTTGTTTGTTTGTTGTTTTTTTTGTTACTCCGGTTTCTTCCCACAGTAAGCACCATTTACGCGATTCCATCCGGGTACAGCAGAGTAATTAACATTAATCTATATGATTCTTTTCGCATTTGTCGTAAAATAATGGAGTTAAAAAATATTAATATGATATATTATAATAGAAAACTTTAATTCAGAGACGTAATTACTAAGGTAAATCAATCGAGAATGAATAATTATTGTGGTAGAAATCTCATTACTGAAATTAACGTGGAATAACATTAATTAGTAATAATTTCTTGACTTTTTGCTCTCTTATGGATTTTAGAATCGCGACATATTGATGTTAAAACATTTCCGTTTGTATAATAATCACATACGTTACCTTCATTTTGAAGTACAATTATATGTGAAGTATTAATTGCTGTATTCTGAATGCTGTTTTCAATCATTGGCTAAAATTTGGTCAATGTGGCACTTCCATACTAGCTCTGACTGCCCATGCTGTGTGTATTGTTTTTCAATGTTGAAGTGTTTAACATATTCTAAATTTTTTTGACAATAGGAAGGAAATTTTCGATGTTCTCTTATAAATGGTGTAGCTTATAGCTGTTACTCTAGACTTGCACAAGCCAAATATAATAATGTATCCATGCAAGCAGCATGTGATAGATTCATAATTAAATTAGTGGCCGGGGGATATAATTATGATAACAACGTTTATGACTTAGAGTATGAATTGATATGTATACCTTTGTGGTGAAGTATAGAGTCTTGAGACCGAAAGATATTAATTGTTTCTTTTAATGAAAAGATCATTTAACTTAAATAGTGCTACTGTTAGGCCTATATGTTGACGCCTACATTGTCAGTGTAGAATTACTGGTGTATTTAAGATAATAAATAATATAAACTTGTCTTATCTCGTATATATATATAGAGAGAGAGAGACGTATTGCTCTATTCAGCAGGACTGAACATTGCCCATCTCTGGAAACTCTCGGCTACTATTTCTGTTGGCCTAGTAGATTGACGTCGCACCATATTTAAATTGATATGCTAAACCACATTTTCAGTCGCCACGTTAGCCGAAATGATTCCTTTAGTATCTAGATATAAATCAGTTAACACAGCAGGTGTACATAATTATTTGTTTACAGCTCACTGATCTCTCGTCGCAGTACTGTTGCTTCGCCTCTCTATAATCCACATGTGTACACACACTACTCAACCGCTGCCGCACATAATACAATGATTACTCCCCAGTATGAACTTCCGGTGACCTTACCGAGTTCTCGTACAGCTGGTAACTGATGATTAAACGCAGTTGCTTATTTCTAATGTTATTTTTGTAAATATTCATGGTACTTTTTTAATTATATAACAATTAACCATGTAATATTGATATCAAAGGCGTATATAACATTACGATGTCCTAATCTTTGTGATGTTTACTCTGCGCAATATCGATTAAATGCGCAAGACCGACACTTCCACAGCTGTGACAACTTATCGACGCGCGCACTCTCTCTAAAGGAAGAGACGCCATTTTGGTTATATATGTCCCGCGTGAATGGCGTTTTGTCTTGTAAAGCACCCGATGCCTCGTATCTGTATACATATATAGGACTCTGCCATTATAGGTAAGTTTTTTGGTGTTTAGATCTTTGCTAAGCTGATAAATACAAACGGTAGTATACTGTATATAATCTGTAAATAACATTCATTCAGCAAGGAAGTGAGATACTTGATTCACTCAAAAATTATTTGAACCAGAAAGATTTTTTGAAGTTGCTATTGAAAAAGAACTTTTACATTAATGCAATATAAAATGAACTAATGCAGTATTGGGAAAAAAAATGACTTGAATACGAGGTCATCATTAAAAAGGGTGAAAACTCCTGTAGTCTATTTATTTTCAATTTCGGAAGGATTCCACTTCATATATATTATTAATATACTGATATATTAACAACATGGGTTCATATTTTACAAAATATGCCTCTATTTTATTTTATGAAGGGAAAACTTAAAATATGTGTTCACGAAACTTTCTTAAATAGATGCTTCGCTGTATATAAAACCTGTCAATTATTATCATTGCATGTATACCATAGAAGCCGAATTCATTTAAGCATTGATGTCATTTTTTTAGTTTCATCGGGGTATGAAACAAATTTTGTTTGCAAACTTCTGTAATACCCCGATGAAACTATAAAATAATTGACATCAACGCTTATAATTCATTTTTGAAAATGATTTTCTAATTTAAAACATGTTTTATGTAAATTTTACTGGTTTTAAATGGGATTCTTTTTCTCAAATCAATACGCAACGTCAATTGTCGTATTGTGACGTCACATTTTTCGCGCCCTTCTCGGAATTTCTTTCATAGAAGAATGAAAAGAATTTTTCGACCAATCACATTTGAGTATTTACCATGAAAACAAAGAAAAATGAA
The DNA here is from genome assembly GCF_902652985.1 of Pecten maximus. Classification (NCBI taxonomy): domain Eukaryota; kingdom Metazoa; phylum Mollusca; class Bivalvia; order Pectinida; family Pectinidae; genus Pecten; species Pecten maximus. The sequence goes on from NC_047019.1 coordinate 36,959,174, forward strand.
TTATTTTACCGTAATGTTTAGAAACCTTAGCTGTCTTTTTAGGAAGGTTTTCAACTTTTCGTGGCATAGTCGATAAGCGGCAATATATTGTAGCTATTTCAAATTATTAGTTATAGCTAGATATAATATTTTGATGGTCGGAGGGTTCGATTTGTGTACTAGACTGCTGTTAAATGTTAAATTTCAAATGAATAAATAAAGTTTGTTCAAATTAATGACATTGACTTTCAAGGTCACAGGGATAAAAAAAAATAGTTCAATTACTTACTCGAGCTGTCAATAACGGAGAGGCCAATGATATTTGTGCAGATCTCAGCAATGCATAATTATTTCAAATTCAAAGGTCAATGTTATTAGGCTAAAAGGTCATGGTCATTGATTCCCCTGATTAACATTTTGTTGTATGTTATTACATGATGACACATTTTTCTTTGGAATTAAACAGGAGTAAACTGACTTAAGGTTACGATTACTGGATCAAAGATCTAGAGGTCAAGGACACTGGATCAATAGTCAAGATCAAATGTTTGTATCAATCAAGTGATAAACCTTTTGATGTGACATTATGAAGCAAAGTTAGTCAAATAGTATCTTTTGTTCACTGACACGCGTCATTTTGAATAATCTGTAAAGAAATTCAGTTTACTCACCAGTAAACAATTTAATAAAAATTACTTAATTATACTTACATTTTGACATGTTATTTATGCTTATTTAAAAGAAATTATAATAACCGCCATTCATTGGAAATTATACGCGTTGATGGGGCATCCCGTCAACAGATAGAAAATAGTAAACAGCTGATTGCGGTAAAGATTGTCAATTACAGAAAGTAAACCGATATAATTACACAAAAACATTTACACAAACACATACTATTTCATTTGCATGATAGTTTATCCAAAATATATTCACAATATGTGAAAAAAAGGGGGGGGGGGGGGGGGGGGGGCTGTCAAAATAAAGCGCATTAGATTCCTTAAATAGATTCATAGAATTAGATTTAAGATTACTGAAAACAGTTGTCTTATATTGTATACGATAGCATTCACCTTTTTTTCCTGAATGATTATATGTTAAAACCTATACATAATGTACAATACAATATACAAAACAATAAGTCATTTACCAAGTATTTGTATCTTTATGAACTTCCCTTTCCTAACACAGACGTAAGACACATGCGTCATGTGTTGCCCATTTTTCTCCCAGTGTGCCCATTTTTTCTCCCAGTGTGCCCATTTTTCTCCCAGTGTGCCCATTTTCTCATGTTGGAAACACTAAGATTCCTAGTTTAACGAATTGTTAACGTAAGTTCCGTTGTTAAGGCCAAATGGAGAATACACGCTGGGAATATCAATATTAACTGTAATGTATTTTGTTACGACATTATGGCACAAGGAGATTAAATAAAGGGTCAACTGACCAAAGGTCAAAATCACACAGTTTAAAGTCAAGGTCACCTTTTGTATATGTTCACTGCTTAATATTGTGTTATGACTTAATGAAGCAAAGCATTGTGGAATCAATCGATCAAGTAATTAACTGACGAAAGATCAAGGTAAATGAGTCCAATGTCAAGGTCATATAGGTCAAGGGTCTGGGATATCCGACTCTTAATAAGTAGTTAAATTATAAATTCATTCTGACAATGTTGTTTTCTTCACTTAATTTAACTGACTAAATAAGCAAACCATCGGTCACTTTACCGAGTTTCGCAATAAATATATATATTTATCGTAACACCGTATAATATTTCATCCTGCAACTGTCACACACATGTACACTGACCGGTATCTACTGACAGATAAACCAATACAATTGTTTTATACGTCAATACGATTCACGTAAATTTGTTCCACATCTGACGGGATTGTTGTTTTAAGCATATTGTAAATTAAATGGGTCTTTGTCAGGAATAATCAGGCGTTTGTAAGATGGCCGACAGCGGCCGCCAAATAACAACTACAGAGTAATAGATTTGTGTACATGTACATTTTCTACACTTACAGTACAACTACTCAATATTGCAAAATGCGTACATGTACATTTTGCAATTTGTCATGTACAGTACAACTACTTAATATCCATTAACATTCCTAACATTCGAATCCAACATTCCACGACTTGACAGCATGAAATTGAGGTTACTGTTGGTATAGGAGGATACGTGTTGTATAGGATAGAGCACGCGATGACACACTTATATTCCGAATGCCCTTTAGTCAAAAAATCAAATTCAAATTGGTTTATTTCTCTTTTCATAACATAATGCATAGAGAAAACATATTTACAATATTATATACAATCATTATTCGTGTAGTGTTCGTTTGTAGATATACAGCACTTTCATAATATACATAACTTGTTTTAAGGAGGACAAATAATATTATTGATTATTCTTATAAATGTACACAATTTTTTAAGTGTTTTTATATTAGTAGCATTCATAAGTTCATTAAATTTAATTACATTCGGTCGTAACCAAAAATACTTGTCTACATGTATATACAAATTTCTTTCTGTAGCTAAATTTGTACATTCAAGTAAGTAATGAAATTCATCACCAATCTGTTGACTAATGCAATGTGGACATTTTCTATCAATATATTCAATCTGGTGCCATCTGCCTGTTTCAACAATAAATTTATGATTAGTTGTTCGAAATTTACAAAGAGTGATCCTGTCTTTATCATCTAAAATATCTAAATAATCTTCAAAATTAAAATTATTTTTAAAAATTCTATAACATATAGATTTTGATGAGTTATTAACATCACTCTCCCAGTTCTGTAAGTACTGGTCATTTAGTCTAATTAGCTTAATAACATGTCTAATCCATACAGGATTACATTCGGATGTAAACTGGTTATTCCATAAATAGCTCATTTCACATTCATTAAGTATAGATTTAACAAAACTGACATATGTAACAGGCCTATTTTCAATATGATGACAGTAAAAAAGGAGTTTGTATAAAGTTATATTATATTTACTATCTTTAGAATGTGTCAACTGTGACCAATATGATATTAGTCTTGTTTTAACTGATATTGCAAGTGGGGTAATACCTAACTCCGAAGGCCCAATAGTCCGAATATATGATAGGCCGAAGGCTCAATAGTCCGAATGCCAAATAGCCCGAAGGCTCGATAGTCCGAAAATATGTAAATGTTTATAATATATAGTTCTCTGTTAGCATTACTCGAAATTGTTACTGAATCTCTTTTAACCTTACATTTAAAACTCAGAAATTAGGTAATTACGGATTCAATGTCGAATGGCTCAAAAGAAACTTTCACAGATAAACATTTGGATCAAAAAAAAAAAAAAAAATTAACAGAAATAAACAGAATAAAAAAACATGCGTGGCATGCGCAGAAAGTGTTCTTGGCGCGTAAGCACAAAAACTGGGAACCAGAAGCAAAAATGGATCGGATGTCAATTTTAATAATATCATGTAGCTCGACAACGCCACGAAGAAACAACGCAACATTAGAATCGCTCCTTAATTCAACGCATCTCAACAACAAATGACCGTATAACTGACCACCGTCATCAACATGTGGATATAAGGAACTACAACTTTGGGTAAACATTCAATGATTCAAATCTTAAAGATGATAGAAATGTGGTTATTTTGCCTGAATATCAATGTTCATATTTTCATACAATGCTCACTTGAGACATTTTTTTTATAAGAAAACACTGAAATTGCGTTGACCAGGCCTTTCAAAGTTTGTTCGTTTTTGTTTGTTTGTCTTTTTTCTTTAATTAGACTTTATTCGTATATATATTCTGTCATACTCGTGATGCACATACTCATATACACATATCAGATTCAATGGAAAAACCATTGATACATTCATATAAATATTTATCCACATAACGATATTACATATTTCGGACTATCGGGCCTTCGGACAATTGGGCCGTCGACTATCGGTCCTTCGATTCGGACTATTGGGCCTTCGGAATAAAGAGCATTCGGAATATAGGCGTATCACAACGTGCTCTACCCAATATAACACGTAGCCTCCTACACCAACTAACCTCAATTCATGCTATCAAATTGTGGAATGTTGGATTCGAATGTTAATGGATATTGAGTAGTTGTACTGTACATGATAAGTTGCAAAATGTACATGTACGCATTTTGCAATATTGAGTAGTTGTACTGTACATGACAAGTTGCAATATGTACATGTACGCATTTTGCAATATTGAGTAGTTTTACTGTAAGTGTAGAAAATGTTCATGTACACAAATCTATTACTCTGTAGTTGTTATTTGGCGGCCGCTGTCGGCCATCGTACGTTTGTGTGATTTTTCAATACATGTTTAACTGAAACTAAATTCTGATTTACATAAAAAGCGTGGAACTATTTTTCAATGACGCATTGATAGTTTCGTGGTAGTAAATACACACAAGTTGTATCAATGAATGGATATTTTCCTGCGCGATGTAGCTGTTCACGTCACTAGGGTCACTTGTCGTACCCAAGAAAGATAAACAAAACGGTAATTTGCTTGTTTTTAATGTCGTCAACTCGTAGAAAAGTGTTGCAGTACAAACAGAATACATGGTTAGTATCTTACAATACAAGATTTATTTTTGGCTCGGAAGGGAAAGACGAGACGGCTCGCCACCTCATCTTTCCTAACCCTCGCTAAAAATAAACCTTGTATTGTAAGATACTAACCATGTATTCATTATGTTTCTTTGAAACGCTTTGTTTATATTTAATAGGAAATAAAGTTAAAAAAAACACTCAACTGGTACTGAAAAAAATAAGATAATCAGTCTGCATTGCAAAAACCTACATTACATAATTTCCGTTGATGCAATTTTGAAACCATATACTGTATGGTTATCCAGAACCTTTGTTCAGACTTCGTTCACTTCACAAAATCATGTACAATTGATATTTGCGGTCCTTATATATTATGCTCTATATAAATTATAAAAATATAAAATACCGATTTCGAAATAGCATTATTTCATGACCTGTGCAGTTGGATTTAGGGCAGAGTGCCAACAAAAAGTCATTTGACCAAGTGTTTAATTACAATCCTAGCAAACGTTTAATATTATAAATATTTTTTTACGGAACGCTTTTCATGGGTTCGTTTTGAAAGTGTCTGAAATTCAAGAAATTGTTTTGATGATCATGGCGAATGCATGACTCTGTAAGTAAAATCATGTAACCATCGGGACAGATATCGTCGGTCACAATTTTTCATGGCGCCTATTTGTTCTACTATGTTTTGAATTTGGACATCACTGCACTTCTTATAGTCTGAACATTATATACATCAATTAGCGATTTACTCAGTTTCAGATTCAACGTCAATTTAACAATCCATTACTTAGTTAATAATTTTATACCGATATATTATATGCTACCCATAATTTAATGCTTGTTGTTTTAATATTTAACTATACTCCTTATATAACCAATTGAAAATAAAGAGCAGTCGCAACAGAGGGTTTTTTTTATTGCGAAGGAGTTGTTATTTGTACTTTAGATTATATATCCAGACTCATTGTCCTTGTCCGCTTTAGGTAGTTGGATAGAACACAAAGCTAGAGAATAGTGTACCTTCTTGAATTAAATGTAAATGGGCGGCATTCGGGCCAAATTTATTCGGCCGACGAAAATAAAAAGAAAACAATTCAAGATACATATACGAAATCGGTGATCACATCTTGTTAGACATAGTTTATACAATACCAAATAGTTTTGGTGTCGATTCTCGACAGATATATAATCAGGGACTCGTCACAAGTTCTCAACACCAGAGCTATCATATGTGGCGTCCATGTATTATATGAACCGTGAAATATGTGCCTAGTCCCTGTGAAACTATATATAGATAAAATGAAAACGCACTTAGACATTGTAAATTGAATATTAATATATATCAGTGTTTTGTAATAAAAATTACTAGCTATATATAGGAACTACATGTTTGTAGTTTTGAGGGTTTTTACGTGACTAGCAGTAATATTTTTGTACTCCCCAGTTTTATACATCCCATTAATATATATGTGTCGCATAATTACAATAATTAACATTTTGTAAATTGATTCCTTTCAGGACAAGTTTACAGTGGCCAGCGTATGGATCCGACCGATATCTAATATGGACAAGGTAACGATGTAAGTACTCGATATCAGACAAAAAAAACCAGTATGGCAGTTAATTAACTATTAGTATGCATAAAATAACATATAAATAGTTTTTCACGCACCATTATACTTACAAGAGAAACAAACATATCTTAAAAAGATATAACGACAGGATTTATATATACCACGGCATATATATAATGTATATAAAGCGTTGTGTACCAAATGTATTCGAAAGGTAACAGAATACAACGTGCTTCAACTGGCATATGAATGATAAACGGATTAAGAAAAATAAATTGTATTTTTAATACGAAAGATTCATTAATGAGAGAATCGTCACAATTACCACAACAGTTTCTTCTGTCACCTTCTCACATGTATGTAGACTATCTACGTTTAGGTAAGAGGTTTATGAAGCGAGTTATCATTCTAGTAGTCTACGGATAACTAAAAATAAAATAAAAATAAATCTCGCATGAAACGAAGACATGCGATCAATAGACTTTATAACTCTAGACATCATATTGGATTTATTTCTGTTGTATCCATTCATACCGTAGTAATCAAAACGTGTGACGTCATGATGTTATTTCCTGACGTCAGAATAAATCGTGTATCACCAGTTACACGCATAATAACCCACGAAACTTTCCAGTACATGGCAATGCCCGTCCAATACAACACACTCATTATTAACTACATCAACACGTGTGCAAAAATGATTTTCACAATCGGATGACATTTATTATGACGTCATAGTATTCAGACAGTCAACAACTTGCTCTTACTCATGCATCAAGTTTGTCGTTTGATCATGTATGTTTATTTTTAGTCATACCCGTGTCTTCTAATTAAGAACATTATAGTTTCTAGAGGATATGAAACATCTGTATGTAAATGTGAAATTTGGGTTCGAAAACTCTAAATAATTGAAAAATGTGCACGTTCACTTATGATACGTCCCATCAATTATATTAAGCTTATTTTTCTTATGCATAAAACATATATAAAATGTAAAACGTTTTATATTTTCAGTGGGTCAGGCAAATTATTGATCGACAAAAAAGGAAAACTCCTCGTGCAAGGTGATGACAAGGTTGCATCGTCTAATCCAAATGAATCGCACCAACTGATAACACGGACAAATCCTGATGGCTCATCAAACCTTTACATGGTCCCGTCGGAAGGAGTTAACAAAGGGAAATTCTTCCTTGTGATGCCCGAGAACAATACAGGAAAACAAGACATTCCTAGCAACGATCTCTCATCCAATAAAGTTTCCAAACCTCTTCCAGAAAATTCAACTTTTCCCAATTCCTTGGAACCTAAATGGGAGGCGCCGGGATCACAGTGCCTATCGACAGTCCTAAAGAACATTGCGAATCACATATCATCAGAGTCCAAGGCAAGTGAGGACGTAAAACTACTGAAAAGTAATTCGATACCATCATCAAATCATGTGCCAACCGAAGTAGAATCTCCAGCTTCAGTCAGTTCTTTTGTACTGACAGGCGCAAGCATAATAGATCATTCATCTGCTAACTGTGAATCTCAGGTTAACCAAGAACATGACGTGAAGTCCAGCACAAATTTATCAGTAATAGAACCTAAACCTTATGTGATACAGGGTACTAGCAGTATCCCAGGCAACAGTTTAACTGTCCCGTCCGTAGGTACAATTCCCATTGCACCCTTACCAAGTGTACCGAGTTTGCCCAGTTCTCAACCGATGATGATTCTTACCTCTGCTGCTGTTCCAGCGAAACCATCAAGAACATGTGACGAGCCTTTGCCAACAGCTTTGAACGCTCCTCCTTTACATCAATTGCCTGCCGGAACATCTCTGTCACAGCCGATAACAACATATATTCAAACGCCTTACGTGGTGGTTAGTTCAACGTCATCACATCCATTGTCATATCCTTTATCATCAACCGCCATGTTGCCATCAAATCAACCGACTCTCGTCACTTCATCCAGCATTCAGCAAGTACAAAAGACTGGAGTTCCCAACTCATCACTACAGATTCCATTAATTCCAGTATTAATCAATACAAACCAAACTAATACGTCTGTTCCCAGTTTTCTCCAAACCCCATGTACAAATGTCTCCGTTGTGCCAAAACCAGCCACATTAATTCCAAACATACTCAAACGAACGACCACTGCCTCTTCATGTACATCTCACCAACTTAAAAGTACCGTATCGGCAGTCCCTATGACGACCAGCTCAGAAAAAACCAACATTACTAACGGAACACATATTCAACAAGCACCCGAGGTCGCTCTTGTTTCGCCACCAGCCAAAGAAAGTCCCTCTCTTTGTTACCGCACAAGAAGCGGCGGCTCTATTGGGCAAGTCGCCTGTGCCGAATAACAAGACGCTACAAGACACATTAGCGTTCTTCTTAAAGAACAGGAAAATGATTCCGCAACCGACTTTCCCATTGAGTAGCAAGGTTTTGAAATCTCGACAAAACACTGTAACTCCAATATCCCGTAAAAGTACAGTGCCTTCCACTACTAGTCAAAGTATGAACCTGACCACTACAGCACCTTTTACAAAGTCGTTACCCAAGGTCATAAGTGTAGTCACTTCAGATCATTTGCAGGCCGTACCTGTTCCAAAGACAGCTGACGATACTCCTGTTTTAATTTCAAACAAAAACAAAGGATGTCCCAGCGACAAAACAATGGCATGTAGCACAAATACAACAACCACGTTCAAAACAGCAACAAGCTCTGGGGATTTTGCAAGCGCGATAAGTGCTCAGGTGTCTCGGCTTAGTGACGAAACAACTTCATGTAGCGCAACACCTATGGTGCTTTTCAGTCATAATGCAGCACTCAATCTCAAGCCAACGGGGCTATTAGATCCACTTGGACCACAGGGCAGTAAAACAGCTCATATTACCACAACTCCTAAAATACTACCCAAGATTACCATTCCGCAGGCTAACATTGATAAACCGTTAGGATCACTATCAGGTCTCCACCAAAGCCTTCCTTCAAGTTTAAAACTGGAAGATAACATGTATCAGTTTTTTATTCATCAAAATTCAATGACGAAGCCGAAAACAATTACAGTTTTTAAAGTACCTGTGTCGAATCAGCAAATACTAGAAACCACAAGTTCCGGAAGTTCTACTATTTCCTCGTCAACGGTTACGTCATCAAGTGTATCCGCGTCTGGCAATGTGTCTTTCCCTGTACCAACATCAAAGGCTACAGTAGAGGCCAGCACCACTTCGTCGAGTAAAATAAACTCCCAAAACGTACCCGTCCATGTTATTGTAACACAGACGTCAAGCCCAACTAAAACATCGTGTATTTCATCATACTCAAATGCACCGATTTCGTCCAAACCTACCTTCACGTATGTGAGAAGCTCCGGACCCACAGAGTCATCGCCTTATATCGTCACACCTGTTATACATGAAACAGACTCCAGTGAAAGGCGAAAACCCAAAATCATAGTATCCATGTTGTCATCAAAACTGAAAAAAGAAAATGAGACCATGGGGAATCTCGTGTCCATCGTCCCATCAAAGTGTGCGAGACTGACAACTTCGCCAGTTGGGTCTTTACGGAACATTTCCTCTAATACTGGTAGTCGTGTTGTAAATGTAAAGACCATAAACGATGACAAAAATGTGAGGAATACCTTTCATCCGGTCTCGAAACTCCCCTCGGACTCTACACAATCGAATATCACCGCCTTCCCCAAGCTAACTGAACAGCTTAATGCATCATGTAAGCCATTAAGGATAAAAGTGCAGACGATTTACCAATCCTCATAGATTCGGTATTCTCGTTATCGAGTGGAGACCAAACTACACAGTCTGCAACTCCAAACATCGATTTCTTTGAAGCAGAAAATTTGTACCGCGATAGTGACGCGTCCAATACCAACCGCTTGAATCAACATCTAAGTTCGACAAATTCGGGACAATCTTCGAGTCAAACATTCAGGGAATTCGACCATTTGTCTAACTTTAACGGAGTTATTCTTCCAGATGAAGCGATAACGGAATCAAAGCTATTTTCACCTTCTTATGTAGTTTTGGAAACACTTCGCATGCACGGGGGGAAAATGGAAGGCGTTAATACACGATGTTCTAGGACCTGTCGACAAAAGTTTCTGTCCAAAAAATCCAATATTCGTCTGGCTATACACAGAAAGAAACCTGTTTCCAAGCGAGTAGAATCTCAAAAGGATTCGACTGCAGACAATCCACAAGGTCAAAAAGGAGATGTGTGTGTAACTAGCGATAATAAGCTGTCTGATGCCAGTATCAGTTCAAACGCTGTCAATATTAAACAGTCACGTGACATTTTACGAGCTAAATTAGACACAGCTGGACATGTTACAGCTAGTACCAAAGGTGACACTATTACAAAGGATTGACGAAAACCAAGGAAAGCGGGTAACATCCAACAATGCGGTTTTGCGGTTGAAATACGAAACTTCGGATGGAGTAAAGACAGCTGCATGTTCTGCTATACCAGTTAAGAAGGTTCCAAATACAGAACAATTTTATATGATACGGGTTGATGGTAAAACCGTATTGGTTCCATACATGAATGGAGGCAGTCAGCCAAAAGCGTTTATCATAAATGACAATAAAATAAATTTGGCTTCACATGTCGTAAGTAAAAGTTCTCCCAAAGACTCTACACGACCAAATGAAATAGCTCTTTCTCACGTGACGTCGAAGGCATGTACCACAGCGCCAACCAGTGCAAATGCAGTTCCCATTATCAGCACGTCAGCACAACTGCCAACTACAACATCTGCAAAGGTCAATATCAAACCAGAGCCCGTGACATATGGCTACGGAGACGAGGCAAGTATTCAGCCCACTGTAGTTGTAAAACAAGAAAGGATGGACAGGGGCTACTCCGACGAACCTCCCAAACTAGAACGAATGGATGTTGATAAGTCAAAACGGAAATCGTGTGAATTGAAATTAAAAAGGGAAGTCCCTATTCCAGAGCTCACCGCTGAGGAAGTTGCTGTTCCAGCAAAGGTTCCGAGGGTTTTGTCAAAAGAGGAGAGGATCAGTTCTTTAAAAGAGCTCTTAAAGAAACAAGAAAAAGATTTGGAAGAGATAAGACAGCGACGTATTGCCGAAGCAACACCGGTCGATCTTGATTTCTAGATCCAACTAGCTTTTGGACCCACAGTAGTATGGACCGGAGTGAATTTACGCTATTGGTATGTAGACTGGAAGAAAGTCAAGATAATTGGGCAAATATTTGAACCCGAGTACAGACTGAGTGTTTGTCGTTTTATATGGTTCTTCGCCTAGTTTTGAATTTGAAGTCCTCTGTCAAGGACAATACCGATTACTAAGGAATCATTAGGTACGTGACGTCATATTATATTATTTTTTTAATTGATCACGTGGTATGTCCATTTATATGTGTATTTAAATCACAGAAAGTTCTTGGTATCTTAGTGTCGTAAGAAGTAAGTACGAATGTCTGTATCGAACCTACTTTTATTTGTTTTTGTAGTTTTTACGTTAAACATGATAACTGGGTGTAATCAGATTTGGTGTATCTATTATACTTCAATGTCTTCTCAAGTTCGGTACAACAAAAGGAGACGCAAACACGTCAAAAAGATTGATTTTTTTTCTGTGTTGTTTTTTGTTCGCAAATCTCGAAATAGATAACTTATTGATAAAAATCATTCTAAGATAACAAGTCTGTTAAACGTTTAATAACACTATAACATATTGGTCCATCGAAAAACAAGTTACTACGGCAATGTATGTAAAGATATATCATTATCGCAATACTGTATTTTGTTTATGTTGTTTTTATTATTATGTACTTGTTCTGACATATCGATATGGTGCTGGCTTACTTTTTGTCAGTGTCTTGAATAAGCCATTCTAGCCAGCACCTCTGTCGTGTTCGCTTGACAACCTTTGGTGTTAATTACATGCAGTGTATGTATGCACACGATGGACAGAAAGAGGAACAGTATATTCCAATAAATGAACAATGAACCTCAAAACTAACTCATTTATTAAAACAAAAAGTAAAGGTATTACATATGTCCAAGTCAATGTTATCATTCAATGACATTTTAAAACATACATGTAACTAAAATACGTTTTAGTTCATTATATACATGAAATTTAGATACTTTCTGATGCAGTAGAAAAGCTGATAGCTATCATCATCACTAGGGAGGACAGTGTTGTCTCGTTCTCGCTTTCTTTATTTGTGACCTATTGATAAACATTTTCGTCTGCAATCAAGATATTGAAACTGACGATTGTTAATTAAAATGCCATAGGATATGAATGTTGTTATTTCTTGTCGTATGGATGTTGTCATTTTTTGTCGTTTATGTTCCTCCTTTTAAGCTGTGCAAATTAAAAATGAACCTTTGGTATGCAATCATTTTGTTAGATTTCTGTGTTTTTTATTTGTATTTCATACAGATGATCAACATATCCGGCATACAATTTTAGCCAGTAACATACTGTAAGTGTTTAATTAAACATGAAACGATATTGATATTTGATTTTGAATAAGATTGTGTCCGTCGAAATTATTGAATCAAGTTACATAGAAGTTCCGAACTATATGCCATTACAGTACTTGGCCGTTATTTGTCTGACTTGGCATAAGTTAATTTTTTTTTTTTTCGCGTGACGAAACGTAAAAACTTAAGTACATTGTACATGTATGTCATTTTAATGGGTGTTGCAGGTTAAATAATATGTATGCGGAGTCTGAAATATTAAGATGTATATAGGCGTGGTTGTAAAGTGAACGAAGAGAAAAGTAAGTTTGTATAAATGTAGATATCCTATCGCATCTAACTAGCCAGTTAGTCTGACCTCATTATGACTGCCATTATACTGGAGAGACATCGATTGTTTGTCCGTCCGTACGTCAATGACAGAAGGGATCTTTACTTATTTGACCCTTCGTTTAGCTTCATTTTGGCTAACATTTTACTGTAACGAAAATTGTTTTGAGAGAGATTTTATCATTTTTATTGAACCTAATATGATAAATATATATAGTTATATCTCAATAGAATAAATTGTGTTGCAATTATACACGGACTGTGTTGTATATTAATGTTGATCTATACGATCTAGGAAACACCGATTTTAATTGACAATGTCATAATACATGTTGTATATATTGTCATAAAATTATTAAATATTTGTAGGTGAGGTACAATTCTCCTGTTTGTGTGTTAGAATGATTGAATCTCCGTTGCAAAACAACACAATGTGTTTCCAGCACGCAATATTATCAAAATACTTCCTATTAGTCAGGTGGCGTAATGGAGTAATTAAAGATCGGTTCGTTGAACCTGTCCAAATAGCATCCTATCTTAGGGAAGGGTACACCAGTCACAATATATACCTCTCGAAGCAGTTGGTGTCCGTAGCGAGCATGCTCATTACATTGACTATTGGACTTAGCAAGGTTATTGAGAATGGGAGTGTTGCTCAAGACATTAAGCAAATTCTGAATTATGTTAAGCATGGAAATCGACTTTTGCGTTAAGTAAAGTGATTTTGCTGCACGAACTGGATGACGTTGGTTTGCAGGGTATCCTCGCATTAGCATGTACCGGTCGAAGTTTCCATCACTGATCACCAGAAGTGTGCTAGCATTAGTTGTGATCCCGACCGTCATTGTCACACTGCCTCCATTTAATTGGAGACATTCTTGCCCAGAGTTACTCTACATCGTCTTCATGAAGCAATCTTTTCTTGTGCACACAATGGCATTTTAGCCAACAACAGTCTTAATCTTTCGGTAAGAAGTTCCATGGATGTTTCACTCTCTTAGATAATTGGTTGTTTATCATGCTTAATTGGAATATGTCCTGGAATTAGCTCCGGCTACATGGGTTTGTATTACGGTTGGTCATATTATGCATCGTCTTTTAACCGATTTATAATCTACAAAGGCTGATCATCAATTCGAGCGTAGGTAAATTCAGTGCCTTTAGCCTTTTCTCATAAGGAAGATTTTTATCCCTGAAAGTTGCTTAGTCGCTGTTATCTCGTCTGCTTCCCATATTTGTGTCTTGAATCTCAAAGTTGACCAAAATGGACAAGCCAAATATCGGTAGCTTTATACTTTTCAATGATATTCATTATAGAATGCTCATTACTGTTTACAGTACCGGCCCTACACCCACTCTTGGAGCTTGGAGACGAACTCTCCTATGATGCTGATGGTTGAAAACGACTTTAACTGGTGGAACAATTGGTATCACATACTCCTTTATAAGTGGAAGTCTTTGAAAACGGGTGTGGTCGCATTGTTCAGTTCAGTTGAAAATAAAACAGCGCCTTTAAACATGTTTAGTTATGGATGCATGCAGTATAGTATACCGAATAACGAATATTGAAATTATCATACAATTTCTTTCCGTTAAGCGTCCATAGATAGTACCAAAGACGCATTAGATATTGGGACATTTCAATACACAATGAGAGTTAGATATTCCATTCTTCTGTATCTGATTTCCAGAAATATGGCTTCATGTTGAATTATTTCACTTCGACAGCCATGTCGACTAAAATAACTCCGATTAGTGTGCCAGTTAAAAAAAATCACGTCGGTTGGGAAGACATTTGATATGCTTTTGACGCTTTTGAGCTGTTGTGGGATCATATATTACTGGGTAGGAGGTCGAGGATTGTATATTAGACACAATAGTGAAAAAACAGCTTTAAATATGACATCGGTAAGAGATAAAACTGCACCATACAGCTGCTTCGTCCTTTAAGAACGTCGGTGTCGGCGTTAGCGTTGGTTTCCGTATATTTACATTTTGATGCAATGATGTTATAAGGCATTAACACCACTTTATAATCGTACCAGGGTACTGATATCTGACTTTATCTCCCTGTGGGGGTAGACTACCATATCCCGGAGTTTCGAATTTTTATATGAACAACAACTTCAAGTTTTTACACATTGTAAACCTTTCACATCGAAAACAAGCATTTGTTCCTCAGACGCAAACATCAAGCATGTATAAAATAATATCAATTTACAGATCTTACGCTACATATATTTTAATTATTTATTGACAAACATTTGTGTGATCTACAACAGCTCTTGTTTGTCCTTAGAGAACTCGTCCGTGATAGTAGAGGTACCATACAGTTTTTGTCCTTAGAGAACTCGTCCGTGGTGCTAAGGGCATCATGAAGCTGTTTCATCATCTAAGGACTTCTTATTTATGCCAGGGGCACCATATAGATGTTTCGTACTTTTGTAGGTACTCATCAATAATGCAAGGGACATCATACTGCTGTTTTGTCCTTCTAGGACTCATCAGGGATGCAAGGGACATATCATACAACTGTTTTATCCTTCTACAAGTTCTTGTCAGTGATGCTAGGGACATCTTACAGTTGTTTTGTCTTTCTATGGATAATCAGGGATGATATGGGCTTCATACAGCTGTTTTGTCCTTTGAGGACTCGTCCATGATGCTAAGGGCATTATAAAGATGTCATCATCTAAGGACTTCTTAATGATGCTAGGGATACCATAGCGATGTTAAGTCATTTTATGTGTACTCTTCAATGAAGCTAGGGAGATCAAATTGTTGTTTTGTCCTTCTAGGACTCATCAGTGATGCTAGGGACGCCATACAGCTTCGTCCTTTCGGGTTTCATCAGTAATACTAGTTACACTATACAGCTGGTTTGTCCTTCTACAAGTTCGTTCTCGTCAGTGCTGCTAGGGGCATCATACAGCTTGTGTCCTAAGGCTAATCACGGATGCTAGCAGTAGCATACAGCTGTTTTGTCTTTTAAGAATTTCTCAGTGATGCTAAGAGCGCCCTACAGCTCCTTCGTCTTTAAGGACTCGTTAGTGATGTTAGGGGCCCCACAGAGCTGTTTTGTTCTTATGCATGTACTTATCAGTGATGCGAGGGGCATCATACTGCTGTATTGTCCTCCTAAGACATATCCGGGATGTCAAGGACATCATACAGTTTTTTTTGGTTTTTTTTTTTTAAGAACTGTGATACTAAATGATACTCGGGGCAGCATATAGCTGCTTCGTCCTGCTAGGGACACCTTACAGCTACTTCGTCCTTTAGGGACTCATCAGGATACTCATACTAAGGGATATCATTAAGTTGTTTTGTCCTTCTGCAAATTCTCGTCGGTAATGCTAGGGACATCATTCAGTTGTTTTGTCCTTTAAGGTGGCATCTGTGTTACTTGGGGCATTATACAGCTACTTGTTCTTTTAAGGACTCACCAGTGATGTTTGGAACATAATACAACTCTAAGGACTTTTCAGTGATGCTAGGGACACCATACTGTAGTTGCTTTTCATTGCGGGAATCCGTGGTGCTAGTGACATCATACAACTGTTACGTGCTAGGAACACCATACAGTTGTTTTTTCCAAGTTTTCGTCAAGAATGCTAGGGCATCATATACAACAAGCAGCTGCTTTGTTCTTTTAGGATTCATCAGTGATGCTTGTAACACCATACAGCTGTTGTGCACTGCTAAAACTCGTCAGTGATAAACTTGTGATCTTTAAGGATCCGCTACATATGCGTGGGGCATAATACCACTGTTTCGTCCTTTAAGGACTCAACAGTAATGGTAGGGACATCATAGAGTTGTTCTCATCAGTGATGCTCTAGGGACATCATACCGCTGTTTCGTCCTTCTACGACTCGTCAGGGATGCTAGGGGCATAATACAGCTGTTTTGTCCGGCTAAAACTCGTCAGTGATGATAGGGACAGCATACAGTAGTTGTGTCCCTCTAGGACTCATCAGTGACGTTAGGGGCAAAAAGTGTGGAAACCTAGTGAAATGAGGAAAGTCACACACCACCTTATCTACTTTTCAAGTTGTGTATATTTGTTATGTTGAAAGGACATATATAAGGGCCGTGGTGGCCGAGTGGGTAAAGACCTAAAGTGTCCCGAGACTTCCTCCCTAGCCCTTCACATCGAGGATGTTAAACAAAAATAAATCAAAATGACATATTTACGTCTGTAAGTCCACCAAGAGCTTAACATCTGGCGATCTGAAAAGATTGTACAAAAGACGTTTTTTTCGGCATAGCCGTATAATACTCTTTTGGCCCCGGATATGACGCGAAAGGTGGCGTTACTGGTCAAGATGAAGTATGTGATTGGTCAATGTACCGGTTAATGTAAAATGCAGATATGCAGTTAAAAACGAGACAAAGTTAAGATTGAATGCAAGCTGTATAATGGGTGGTTATATGTTTTCAAATTACAAATTGATAAAATTATATTCATGATTCAAATGCAGTCTTATTATCACCAAAAATGATTCAAACTGTCATAATTTTGTTATCCGTGCTGAAACGCATCAGTTCGTTAATTGATTTCACCAGCAGTTTTACATTATAACAACCATTATAAAACTATGCCGTTTATCTTTTTCAAAGATATTTCTTGTTAGATATCAGTCGCACGGTCAAACCCCAAAGTTTAGAACATATTGAGAGTTATCGACAGACTATATACATTTCAAGACAGCCCATTATTTATTTATGTAGCTTAATATCCCTAGAATATCAATAAAGTCTTCGACTAATAACGTTATATCGGGTCTAGTAGAAGCGAGCTGAACTTTGACCCGCCCGCATCCATCGTGATTTGTTTACGTTTTTTTCCACTGCATTTTTTTTTTCAGTGATATTTTTGTTTGGCTTAACACACGTATACCAAACTCCATATCAGCATTAAATAGCTAATAACCGATGATACTGTACCAATAATTCGAAGTAGTTCATTCGGTATCGAACACAGTGTATTCTGTTTGGTAAGTGCGGCACTCGGGAATAGATATCTGGAATTTTTTCGCCAATGGCATTGAAGGGGGCCTTGAAAGTTAGACTTTAATTATAATCAACGGAGTCGGGTGTTGTGTAGGCGTAGTCGGAGGACAATGCTTCATTAAGGCTGACCTTAACCTGGTCAGAACAATAGATTAGGCCACACCCCCTGGAGGTCTTAATTGACCTGTTCTCTCCTTAGTCTACCTTCCCCCTAGATCTACTCGCATTCATCTTTTTTATATCACCATGAATGAAATGATGTTTAAATGCAACATATCTCAATAATTAATTGATCAATGTTTTATAGACATATTATACATATGATAGATAATCTTGAATGTCAAGTCATAACCACCACAAAAAGCTGACATAATATATATCTATTATGAAGCAGAGAACATTGTCACCTTGGCTTTTACATTTATATGTTTGTTTATCTTCGGTTGGGCGATTATCTATGTACATCTTTTATGAAATGGTCGGGTTTACTTCTCTTTCGCCTGAAAAGGCCACATTTATCATCGTCACTATGATAATGAGCTCCACTCTGTCAATCAAACTCCATGGTGCTTCCATTATAAAAGTGCTTGCTTTACACATCCGAAGTCAAACGTCAAGATCGGTCTTACTATGAATACGGAATATATTTCTGTGGAATATACCCAAACTTCCCCTATTGTGTCCTTATTAAAAGGTCCTGTATTTAAATTGTTCTACTCTGCAGGTCTGTAAGGAAAATGGCATAGGTACTGCTACTGTGAAAAGAAAGTGTCTCCCTTGTCACATTCTCGTTATGACCCCTCGGCTTTTGACCACACTTATGTTCCCCTTGTAAACCTACCCACGTCAGTGCGTACACGGTTGTTTGTAACGCGCATGCACGGTCAAGTGAGTAGTAGCAGGTGTCGACTACTCGGCTGACGGCAACACCTTCGTCACAGCTGTGGATTCCTATCTTCTTCCGGTTGCTTATTGTACAAATATTATTGGTGAATTGGGTGTACTGCATTCAGGCGGTGCGTCTTCTTTGATAGCACAGTCACAATTAACAATCAACTTTTGGCATTCAAATGTAGATAGTGCAGATACTGGGTTTTAAGAAGTTTCCACAGCAGATAATTGCAAAAAAAAAAAAAAAACTATAACGACGGCTACACCTAGCTATGCTTGGAGAATATCGCAGGTTCGTATACCGCTTGATACCCATTATAACAATTTGATACATTTTCGTTAGTAGGCCTACATTGTAATGTGCTGTTTTAAAATGCCTTTCCGGGATAGGGTTCCTAAGGCGGTGTTTTTCGCCATGGAAGTTGATTGGCAAAGAGTGCTTCACATTGTCTGTGCTACACATAGATCTACTAGCAAGTAAAAAAAAAAAAAATTAAATTTAAAAAAAAAAAGAATATCGATATGATAACCTGACCATAATTCAAACACTAAATCGATTACACGAGTGTATAATATAAACAAAATCCTGTTAAATCTCAATCTCCAATGAGAACTAGGGTGACACTGGGCAAATGAACAAGCATCAAATACGTCCGAATTCACATCGCACAGGGAAATATAATAATTTTGAAGCCATTAGGAAATCTCACTAAATGTGTTTGTGCCATTTGTAACGGCCGATAGAGTGAGCAGACTATTAATAGCTCCGTCAGTAGTCGAAATCGTGGTAATGGGAACATGCCCTTGAACATTGTACCCTACTCTAGTCGAATTCAATCTATGGTTAAAATGCTTCTTCCGGTGTTTGTCAGTTTGATTGGAGTAACTATGATATTTTCGTGGCTTTTCATGCAAGTTATTTATCAATTTGTTTTATCTTAAAAACTTATTTTGTTCTTCTTTGACCCGTAATCGTCAATGGGGAGCGACTCCATGGAAAGCTGGTTCAAGTTCTGTCGTTATGTCATTGGAAATGGTCCATCCCTCTTCATATTTATATAATGTACTAGTCGCCTGGAGATCTCACCTAGGCTATATATATGGTAACAGGTTACAACACAGTACCATGCAGTGCAGCTTTAAAATACTCTCTATAGATTTCGTTTCTATATCTACATTTCACTGTATTTCTTCTCTAAAGTTTTCTAATCATTTTAATTCATTTATAGTTCCATGACACGGTCATTATATGATTATTAACATGTTCAAGTATCTACTTAAAGTGTCCAGGTGATGGTTGGCAGATATATGAAACATGACGTAAGAAAAAAAACGGGAAAAAATGAATATTTTGCAAGTTTTATATATAGAATATATACATGCATGTATCATTGGAGAGACTCGACGACAGCTTGTGCTTGATTAAGAAATCGATTCTTTTAAACTACTTTAGGTTGAAGTGAGTGAGTGAGAGAGAGAAGAAAGAAAATTGAATTTGGTTAAAATTCATGGAAATGTGTATTTCCGTGGAATTACGGAAAGTTCCGAATAGTTTTCCGATATCTTCAATCGGAAAATCACTCGATCGTGACTTTCCGTCATATCGATCAGAGTGGTCTTGTAAGAAACGACAACAACGAGTAGATCCAACGTTATATTAAGGATCAGATTGTGTGCTTCTACTACTCACATTTCCTGCTGCATAAATATGGGCGGGGCACTTTTAGGTCCTAACGTTAGGCTGACTGTAACTAACAATAACTGACGGAATATGCTGCGTGTCCAGCTCACCAACTGGTACTACCGTTAGGACTAGACTCGTCTGCCAATACATAAGTGTCTCTTTCGGGAGACGATAAAATAAAACACTGACTTATGGTTTTCATAGCCAATCCTCCGGAGTCTACTGTTGTTGTGGCAACTACAACGCTGCGCATGCTCATGTGTAAAGGAAATATGGCGGGCACCTGTGTCAAAGTGGATTAAAACAGGACAGTTGAAGGAACGTGTATAAACAAACAGGCAAGTGTGCATAAATTTGGAGATCACCGACAAGGATAGAGATATCATAAATATGTATTTGTTCACACATAAGTTAATCACAATGAAATTGGAGAGTATGCGAAACATATTATACTGAAGCGACAAGTGAAATCAAGTTCCCTTTGCAGACCAGCCTAACATTTAACAACATCCGGCTGATGAACCCCCGTCAATAAATAAAGTATATTGCACATGACGGTACTAAGAGCGTTATAAAGGTTTATCACGTTTCATATAAATCCTATTGATACGCAACCTACTTCATTTATAAGCATAAAGTAAGGCATAATTCGCGAATGAAAACATATTTCTGGAGAAGTTCGATTGTTGGGGGAGCAGTCATTAATTCAGATTGATATTTGAAAAAGGATTTTTTTTTGTAACTAAGTTTTTAAATCAAATTTGATTCTCATCTAGGTTTTAATATGCATTTGAACATTATTATTTTTATATTGGCAATGG
Source organism: Pecten maximus (assembly GCF_902652985.1). Lineage (NCBI taxonomy): Eukaryota > Metazoa > Mollusca > Bivalvia > Pectinida > Pectinidae > Pecten > Pecten maximus. The sequence goes on from NC_047019.1 coordinate 36,980,557, forward strand.
GAAAGAAGCATATATATATAGCTCGAAAGGTACAATTTATAATTGCCATTTAGGCCTAAAGTCGAATAGTAGAAATTAAATGGATCCTTTTTCTTGTATATATATATTATACATCAACTGTCTCCTACAATATTTGTACTGTACTTGCAGTCTATTTTTATTCACAGGGCCCATAATTGCCACTGTCATCAAAAGTTGAAATAAAAAACATTGCTGCTTATTCAGTCTCTAAACTTAAAATTATGGTTTTGTTTCGTATACAATTATACATGTTTTATTTTCTTGAATAAAAGTACAATTAACTCAAATCAATGTAAATTCTAGAGCAATACCGATCTCTAAAGGATTGGATTTACATATTAGTAATAAACATGTACAATTACAATATATAATTACTTTTATGTGCACACACACATATATATGTATATATATATTGGGCAAAGAAGTAATTCAAACAGTGTGAACAATAAGGCTTGTTAAATTTTCGAGGCAATACGCCCTTTATCAAAACACAAAAAATTACAAATACAATCACATAATATATATAAGAAGTACTGGAAATACAATAAAATACAATAAGAATAATGTTCTTGTATATATATATTAATATAGTTGTGATACTTCATGGACCTTAAGCTTATAATTACTATCAATTTGATCACAGACTCCACCTTGCTATCAATATGGTTCACTTTACTATCAAGACTGCTGTTACACCACCACTTCCAATCAGGCCTCCAGATCAGTCCTCAAATTTAGTTACATATTTTGTTCGATTCTTGTGGGGTAACCCTTCGATCCTATTTAAGTTGGAGACTGCAGGGCATCCAGTAGACCCTTGAGGGTATGTTTTTGACTCCCCAAATTTAGATCTGACTCTTGGTTTTGAGGGACTTGTCTATTTGACATATGTTTTGACCCTTCAGATTTCTCAGAAATAGTGATTTGACTTCTGAAATTGCTAAAAGTAAAGGGTCAACTGGATACCCTAAATTTAGACAAAAATTAATGCATAACTTTTTTGAAACTAATCGTAATTTTCAAAAGTCCATTAGCTTGGCATTGAGTCTATTGGAAAGATAACCTTTGAATATGTAGTTTTAAGGTATGATCGATATGGCTTCCAGTAGACACTAGAGTGTGTGTATGTTTGTGACTCTCCAAAATGAGATTTGACTTTTGGGTTTGAAGGGATAAGTATATTTGACATGATGACTTGACCCTTCAGATTTCATAGAAATAGTTATTTTACTTCTGATATTGCTAAAAATTAAGGGTCAACTACATATAGATGTCCTGATGACCTTGTCAAAAAAGGTCTAAGAGTTACTTTTCTGAGACCTAGGCTCACAATCTTCCCCATGATGGAAAGTTTTAAAAGTTGGCAACTATATAATGCATCTCACCATATTTAACATACTAAATGCACTGTGTTCTTACAAAAACACAAAAGGGATTCACTTTTTAAAACCATGTACAGGGAAAGGTTTCCATGTGAAATCTTGGTGGAAAAGATCACTTTTCTTGTTCATTTACATGCCTTTATATATCATTATGTAGCAAAACAATCTAGAATATTTAGTTATAAGAGACTGAAGATAATATTGGCAGATCAGTGAGGTATATATGTAAGGAACTTGGTATGTTTCATTTAGTGCACTCATCTTTTCCTGAAAATAGATGGGATGCTAATATGGACAGGAGCAATTATCGGGTCAATTAAAGTGTATATGCCTCTTTGCGAGACATTAACAAGAAAAACTGGTCTGCAGGGTTTGCATTAACACTTATTTTTTGAAAATTACAGACAGTATTTCATATAAATATGTATTGATTGGTTTGTGACCAAATCAAAGGCTTAGTGCCATACTCCATGAAGAGTAAATTAACCTGAATCTATATTCAACTATTACAGGTGAAGATGGCAGATGAGGCTGAGTTAAACACTAAATCCAGGAAGTTAAAATCTAGTTCCACCCGTCATCTGACCAAAAATGACAAGAAAATTCTTGGTCAAAATACGGAGAGAAAGAAGGAGGTGGTGGCTTCTCAGGAGAAGTACAGCACCAACAAAATGAGGACATACAACAGTGCCTGGACACCGGTGGTTCACAAACCTTCCAATGAAATGGTGATATTCTAAGGCTATTAGTAGATCCTATCAGACAAGAAGTGATGTAAATCTTCTATATTATTTCTGGGGTGTGAATTTTTCTTTTTCACACACAATTATTTGTTGTTTCAACCTAACAAAAAGCTGTTTATCTGCTGACCCTTCCATAGATTTAAAGGGAAAAGGGGAATATGTTTTAAAATTTTGCTAGACAGTAACAAGATGTGCAAGATGTTATAATTACAATTGCTTATGTTATAAGCAATGAAAATAGTTTCGATTTATGGACTGATGTGATGTAATGGATTTTTTTTTTCATTTTTCAGATATTTCATGAAAGACGGGATCTGGTATCTCATTGGGTAAGGAAAGTTCTCATCATTTTAAGATTGTATGTTATCAATAAAACCTAAGTTATGTATCAAAGGTTTATCATCAGTGAAATAGTTAAATAGGAATAAACCTATGTTGTGATGTATTTGTTCCAGTTTGACCTTTGGTCGGACTCCCAGAGGAAGCGGTTCTTTGATGTGGTGTTCCAGCAGTGCCGACGTAACCAGTACAAGTTTGTACAGAAGTGGTTCCAGGAGCGGGTCCCACTTCAACACCTAGACTTCACCACTGTACTGCCTCGCTTTCTCAGTGTGTACATCTTCTCTTTCCTGGAACCCCAGAGTCTGTGTAGAGCTGGACAGGCAAGCTGGCATTGGAAGTTCCTCACAGCACAGGTATAACACACCGAAAAACAATACATGTATGTGGTGTTTTTACTGATCAGGATCAATGAACTGTGATACAAATTACTGTACTCATCTGGACTTATCTGGCATAATACTTTTTATGATAGCATTTTGTAAGATAAAAGTTTCACGAAATCAATGAAATATGAAACATCCATTGATTATGTCTCTGACCTGATACTTAGATACAAACTTATCATCTGTTAATGGGAAGAGGAAGCATTGAAACTGAGTCTGGTATTTTAGACTGTAATATAAAGTCAGTAAATCAATTGTGTATTTAAAGGATGAAATATGGATGCCAAAATGTTTGAAGTATGGTTGGATCATTCCTTATAAAGCTGCCAAGAATGAGTATGGAGCCTGGAAACAGCATTATGTGTTGTGTGTACACTCTCAGGGCTATATTCCAGCTAATGATGTGGTAAATATCACACTATTTCACTTCATTCACTATACACTAAATTTGTTACTCCAGACTTGACCACAACATCACTAAAATAAGATGTTTTAAGTAGCCTCTTGTCAGAGAGTTTATCTTCAATTGTAAAATGATCTGTTCTTTTGTTCTAATGTCAGTATTCATGCAGAAACTGTCATGTAGGCCTCAAATAAAACATCTCTATTGATGATTTGCAGCACACAAAGACTTATACCAAAGTACAGATTGATGTTTAAATGATAAGGACTAAGATGAGAATAGTTTAAATAGATTAACAAGGTAAAAAGATCTGATGTTCAACTTTTGATTTAAACTGCTTTCACTTAAGAACTCCAGTGGTGGGATAGGTGTCAATCAGACTCCTTCATTGTCCACAAAGAGGACAAAGTCAGCACCAAGATCCGGCCGACTCTCACCCTCAACCAGTAGTAAGCTATAGCCCTTTTATATCTCAAATAGTATCACTCTTTATTGTATCACAGCTGATTTTCTGCATTTGTTCAAGAATTACATCAGGTATCAATACTGCTGTTTACCTCAACTAAACAGTTTATTGTGAAATATAGATAATTATTTTTACATGTAATGCTAATTTGAATTTCGAAAATGAAACATATAGTACATGGATTATAAACATAGCCTGAATTTAAATTTCATAGTGCTCACTGACATCCACTTTCGGTCCTAATGTTTGATGTTTATCGATACCAGGACGTAACATGGATGTTAGACCTCCATGGGTGGGTGTGTCTCAGAAACCAAAAGATTTAGACAAGTCCTTCCATGCCTTCCTTCATGGATACAACCCCAATGATCCAAATATCCCAAAGACTGCCCTCATCCTCCATAACAAGTGGGGAATCCCGAAGAAACATCATGAACAAGTTGTAAGCCGATCCCAGGATTTTGAGCTAGGCCTTGATTCTTACAAGAGGAAGGATGGCCATAGGACTCTCACAGTATGTTGATATTAATTAGAAAAAAAGATGTTTGCATTTTGTTCAATTTTAGAATGTTTCCAGCAGTCATTTTGCAGGAAGCTACAGTACAGAGCTTATTTTAATCATCGGTGTGGGATTTATCATGATAGAGTTCCATACATTTGTTTTTGGTTACTATGCAGAAATAAATATTTCTGAATAATTTGAATTTTTTGCAGAATTTTGCAGTATAACTCACAGTATAAGAAAATTCTTTATTTTAGTAAAAGCTTTCATGTAATGGTGTTAGACTTATGTACAATAATTTCTTTATTATATTGGGTAATCACTGAAGATGTTGGTAAATGTCCACAATCATTACTCTATATAGTTTCAGTTTAGGATTGATTTACATTAGCTATATAGGGGAACAGGCTCTAAATATTAAAGAGAGAGAGAAAACATTGAATATTTAATGCCAATTTATTTCAGGATAACAAAGTGACATTGTCAGGTGTCACAATGCTAGAGGGTCAAGTAAGTTCCTCACCACATACAGACCCAACAGCATGTCATTGTTGGACTGAATCTAGTGTCCGCTAATATGTGGTGATCCAAGTTACTTCCCATATTTTCCAAACAACTCCACTCTGCTGTACATGTACTAAGTTTAAATCAGCGTTGAATGGTTTTAAATTGGATTGAAGAATAAATTACAGAATTAATTTCTTTGTGATATTCACTCATCACTTTTATGTGTGGGGGGGGGGGGGGGGTGGAGGTGTGTCCTAATTTCATACCTGTGCTATATTTATGTAACAATATAATCCTTTTGAATGGGATGAAGAGAAATGGATGGTAAACAGAATATATTATTACATGTATATAAAAACAGGAAAGCCGTCTCTATAAAAATAAAAAATGAGTGTTGCAATATTTCTTATAACCTATACTACAGATTTGTTTTTAGTTAGAATATAGAGGTTTCTTATTTATTTTGTTGCAAACATGTTAATAATGTGGAATCAATTGTAATTGGAATTTTTGTAGAGTTTTATGGGAGTATATATATGAAATATTGTGTGGAATGTGAATTGGTGAAATAAGGGAAGAACTTGGATAGTAATGTGTTGTATGTAGTGAAATAAAATGTATCATCTCCAATCAAAATTGCATGAATCTGTTTTAGTATGTCAGGGCTGTAAAAATTACTTTGACACATTAAAACACTGTTTAAAAGTTTTGTATTTAATTAACAATGTAATAATACTGGTACTTGTATCAGTAATGCCAGTAATACAATAGCTAATATTTTTGTTTTGTTAATGTGAAGCTAAACATATTGATTACCTGCTCACACCTGTAGACATGATAATGGAATAAAAAATCATAAACCACTGTTGTCTCTGGCTAAACCATCAGGAGCCCTTTTTTCCTCTGAATGAACCTAGCATGTTGAATAACATTTATACATTAATACTTCATCAACAATTTAATTCATTAGTTTTTTTCAGTACAGTTTTTTTTATATCTGTTTAATATATTTTTGTCCATATTTTGTAAGCTTTCCCCATTGCATGGCTATTTTCATTCCTGTTTAAATACCATTCAGGTCATCAGAGTAATTACCACAATTTTTTTTATTTTATTTGTTATTCCTGTCTCACAAACTTCTGTTAATATTTTTTATTTAACCATGAATACCTAACATGGTGCAACTCATGAAATGAGTTTGTGTTAGGTGTTACAAGTACAAATTAAAGTACAGATAAAAAAGATGCAAACTAAAGAATAGATAGATTTTTTCTTCCTTTTACATTTTATTTTTTTTTCTTCATTTCTTAAATACATGTTTATGTAAATGTGCGGAAGCATAAAGTTATAATTAACTAAATAAAAGAACTGCTTTGTTTGCCAGTCTGGAGAAGACTATGACCTGAAGCGTTTGTCTCAGCGCAAGTCACTGAAGGACACCATGGATTTAGTTAACATGGAGGAAAATCGTGTGAAACAGCTAGTGGATACAGAATGGTACCCTCCTCACAGGACACGAGTTCAAAAGTAAGTACAACCTCCACAAGCTCCTCAGAGACACAAGTAAGAAAGCAAGTAACACCTCCTCCCCTCCCCCTCTCCAGCCCTCATCTCACAGGATATGGAAAAAGAAAGTAAACCCCTCCTGTTTCCCATACACTCAAAGGATACAGGTACCAGGTACAGAAGTATACACTCGCTTCTCAACCCTCTACCTTCATAGTATACTAGTACAGATGTAAGTACCCTCTCCTCAACCCCCTCCCCTTATAGGACACCAGTATAGATGTAAGTACCCTCTCCTCAACCCCCTCCCCTTATAGGACACCAGTACAGATGTAAGTACCCTCTCCCCAACCCCCTCCCCTTATAGGACACCAGTACAGATGTAAGTACCCTCTCCTCAACCCCCTCCCCTTATAGGACACCAGTACAGATGTAAGTACCCTCTCCTCAACCCCCTCCCCTTATAGGACACCAGTACAGATGTAAGTACCCTCTCCCTCAACCCCCTCCCCTTATAGGACACCAGTACAGATGTAAGTACCCTCTCCTCAACCCCCTCCCCTTATAGGACACCAGTACAGATGTAAGTACCCTCTCCCCAACCCCCTCCCCTTATAGGACATGAGTATAGATGTAAGTACCCTCTCCTCAACCCCCTCCCCTTATAGGACACCAGTACAGATTTAAGTACCCTCTCCTCAACCCCCTCCCCTTATAGGACACCAGTACAGATGTAAGTACCCTCTCCCCAACCCCCTCCCCTTATAGGACACCAGTACAGATTTAAGTACCCTCTCCCCAACCCCCTCCCCTTATAGGACACCAGTACAGATGTAAGTACCCCCTCCTCAACCCCCTCCCCTTGTAGGACAAAAATACAGATGATAGTACCCTCTCCCCCACCCCTCTCCCCCACCCTATCCCCTCATAGGATACCAGTACAGAAAGGTGATGTAATTGTAAAAAAAAAAACTTAAATAATATCAACAAGCTCACTGAATATGAACCATACCCATCTGTTTTTTCCTTTTTATCTAACATTCAAATTACTTTTTAGAAATACATGAACCAAGCATTGTTTGTGTTACCCACAGGCCTGATATGACCAAAGGTGTCTTTCCCTACAACATCAACCAGACTGAATCCGACCCCAAAGGTCAATTACAGGTGGAAAAACCTCGAGTAGTCTTCATCTCCTCAAGGGTACCAGCAGCTGATGTAAGTTATTGTCTGATGAAGAATATGACATGTTTCTGTTCTTTCCTTAGAGATGTATACAACTATTGGGTATAAAAACACTACTCAAAATACAATGTATAATTAAGAAATAATTAACGATGATTCGTGTATTATTGCAGGATATACAACGAGGACGAGGATATTTTGCAATTGAATTAATAACGCAGGCTGCAGGCCTGAGTTATTAATTAAAATTGCAAAATATCCGAGTCTGAGTTGTATATCCTGCAACAATACACGAGTCAATGTTGATTATTTCTATTCTACCATGTACTGTTTAGTTCTTAGATCGACCCTCTTTCTAATAGAAAAACAGCAAAGAAACCCCGAGAAAACCTTGTAATTTATTTCTTGAGTATTGCATTTTTTGTTGATGAAATATACAGGCAATACAGTACTACGATCAAGAGCATCTTTCATATGGCATTGATTTTGAAAAGAAAAAAAAGGATAAAAAAAAAAGAAAAAAAAAGGTGGGCCTCCGTAGGATTCAACTCGCGTCGTGTTAAAAATTAACGAAAGACTAACCCATTAGCCCACTCGGCTATAGTAACCTTTTATAAAACGGGTGAATATTAGATATATAAAATTGTTACAGCCGTGACTCCTGACCGTGTATTATTGGCACGAGCGTGGGTTATTGGAAAATAATACATGGTTTTAAACCAATCAAAACTGGCGTTACATAGCAAACATGGTAGAATTGTTGTTTTATTGCTTACTTGTAGACTTATTGGGTAGATTAGTTTAGTTGGTAACATCTGTTGTTTTAAAACTTCTCCTAGATGAGTGATATTCCCTATTTCCCTTTACATGGCCCCTGTGTCTGTAAACCCCTGCTAGATGTGTGATAATCCCTATTTCCCTTGACATGGCCCCTGTGTCTGTAACCCCTGCTAGATGTGTGATATTTACCTATTTCCCTTTACATGCCCCTGTGTCTGTAAACCCCTGCTAGATGTGTGATATTTACCTATTTCCCTTTACATGGCCCCTGTGTCTTGTCTGTAAACCCCTGCTAGATGTGTGATATTCCCTATTTCCCTTTACATGGCCCCTGTGTCTGTAAACCCCTGCTAGATGTGTGATAATCCCTATTTCCCTTGACATGGCCCCTGTACGTGTCTGTTGTCTGTAAACCCCTGCTAGATGTGTGATAATCCCTATTTCCCTTTACATGGCCCCTGTGTCTGTTGTCTGTAAACCCCTGCTAGATGTGTGATATTCCCTATTTCCCTTTACATGGCCCCTGTGTCTGTAAACCCCTGCTAGATGTGTGATAATCCCTATTTCCCTTTACATGGCCCCTGTGTCTGTTGTCTGTAAACCCCTGCTAGATGTGTGATATTCCCTATTTCCCTTTACATGGCCCCTGTGTCTGTAAACCCCTGCTAGATGTGTGATATTCCCTATTTCCCTTTACATGGCCCCTGTGTCTGTTGTCTGTAAACCTCTGCTAGATGTGTGATATTCCCTATTTCCCTTGACATGGCCCCTGTGTCTGTAAACCTCTGCTAGATGTGTGATATTCCCTATTTCCCTTTACATGGCCCCTGTGTCTGTAAACCCCTGCTAGATGTTTGATATTCCCTATTTCCCTTGACATGGCCCCTGTGTCTGTTGTCTTTAAACCCCTGCTAGATGTTTGATATTCCCTATTTCCCTTGACATGGCCCCTGTGTCTGTAAACCCCTGCTAGATGTGTGATATTCCCTATTTCCCTTTACATGGCCCCTGTGTCTGTAAACCCCTGCTAGATGTTTGATATTCCCTATTTCCCTTTACATGGCCCCTGTGTCTGTTGTCTTTAAACCCCTGCTAGATGTGTGATATTCCTATTTCCCTTGACATGGCCCCTGTGTCTGTTGTCTGTTAACCCCTGCTAGATGTGTGATATTTACCTATTTCCCTTTACATGGCCCCTGTGTCTGTTGTCTGTAAACCTCTGCTAGATGTGTGATATTTACCTATTTCCCTTTACATGGCCCCTGTTGTCTGTAAACCCCTGCTAGATGTGCGAGATTCCCTATTTCAGTAGTCTCAGTGTCTGTTGTTTACAACAGATACCCATTTCAGGAGTACCGCCATTTGGAGGGTCATGCCATCTGCCTGTTACACATTGAGATCTCTGTAGTAGAGTTATTTACTGACAACAAGGTTTTAAAGTCCCTTGCAGTTATTCTTATGCTTGTTAGTGTGGCTACCATTAAAGATATACAGTTGCTTTTCCAAATATTGGTTTGTAGTCTGTTACATATACTCAGCATCTATATTAATGACAAGGAGTACAGCTGTATACTAATTAAAAGTTTTGTTTGGGTAGGTGTGTCGCACTTTGTTGTAGTGTACCGTATTTGTTATCTACATATATTTAAAGTGTATTTTCCCTGTCAGTTACTAGCTGATGCTGTGCTGTTTGGAGTTATCCCAGTGGTGTATGAGTATGAAGGAACTACAACAGAAACACTCCTTCTAAAACTGGAGAAGGCACTCCAAGGGAGACAAGCACAGTGAGTTTATTTATTGTATGAACTGTTGTAATCTTATCTATTCAGTTGTATTATCTGAATCTATATTAATTTTATATAAATTTCAACAATAGATATAACAATGAAAGGTAGTGCTATAGATATCCTAAGAATCTTGCAATGTCCAATGAGCCTATATAGAAGATGATTTGGTTATAGAAATAGGGTGATGGTGATTTTGTCAAGCAGTCATTCTGGCAAAAACATTTAACATTTCCCCCATTATAGGTAGATATAACTCTTAAACGAAGGGGTTATTTTCAGTTGTTCAGGAGTGTAATTGGAGAAATGGATATGGTTGTTCTCAAATGACTTCATATAACTTAAAATTTTAATACATCATTGTTCTTTCCCACAGGAGCATTGGCCTATTCTGCCATAGCCAGGAGCCTGGAGAATTACGATTGGTCCAGAATTGCACTGTTACTTTGGATACACTAGATGTGTCCTATGTCTCCCAGTTCTTTGAGACAGTGGCTGACCGCATTATACCACCAAACAAGGGTGGACAACTGGATGTGTTTGTCCCGCTCGCAGCATCAGGTATACAAGTTTTCTCTCATCAGTATTTAACAAGTGTCTGGACATTAATTCTATAGGAATAGATTATTATGTATTGCCTCGCACTGACTTCTGTTTAAACCTTCAAGTATACAATAATCTAAACTAAATGAAAATAAAAACTGAAAAGGGGAGAAAAAAGAAAAATACTTGGTCTCAGATTGAGAAGGATTTTTCCCCCTACATTTCCCTTTGTAATCTAGATTCATGCTTGTTAATTGTTACTTTGAACTTGGCTGGTGTTTGCACTAATTGCCATGCACCAACATAAAACAGGACTTCAGAACCATATCTTTTGAGCTCTAATGCATATACTGTACCTCCATTTATTTGGCCCAGTGTTTATTGCACGTGTAACTGATTAATTGTAAATGCTCAGGGGCCGCGGTGGCCGAGTGGTTAAGGTGTCCCGACGCTTTATCACTAGCCCTCCACCTCTGGGTTGCGAGTTCGAAACCTACGTGGGGCAGTTACCAGGTACTGACTGTAGGCCGGTGGTTTTTCTCCGGGTACTCCGGCTTTCCTCCACCTCCAAAACCTGGCATGTCCTTAAATGACCCTGGCTGTTAATAGGACGTTAAACAAAAACAAACATCTTTTGATTATATAAGTTTGTGTTGTTCTACAGAGCCAGGCCTAGAGATGTTGATACAACTGAGTGTGATGACAGGCATGCAGTTGTCTTCCCCTACTGGGATCATAGGCTACTACAACCATGGTAAGTTCTCATATTTATGGTAAGTTCTCATATTTATGGTAAGTTCTCATATTTATGGTAAGTTCTCATATTTACCTAACATTGTCTTGATAAAACAAGTATGGCAGCCTTGATAATTACATCACCTATAAATTCCCAGAAGACCTTTGATTTCAGAAATTGAATCTTGCCTATCTCTGTATTGAGGTTCACATTGGTCTCCATGGCAATATATTTTAAACACCATTTAAGATTCTATGACTTTTCATGAAAATATTGCTGTAACATACAAATCACAATTTCCGACAGGGCTAGCAGTAGTTTTATTTCAGGTTGTTTTTTCTTGCTGGGACTTACGATATAATGTCACAGACTACGTATAATGTGAAAACATTAAAAGTAAAACTAAAAATGTCTTGATGGAAAAAGCAACTTTGAATTTTTTATGTGATTACTGATGATTGTTTAGATCATATCAAGGTTTGTTCATTATGGTCTGTTTTTGTCAGGAAAACATCTCATTGTCACTGTATCACATAGAGTACTTGACCGTAGTCTTGGTTGTACCACACAAAGTACTTGACAGTAGCCTTGGGTTGTACCACACAAAGTATTTGACAGTAGTCCTGAGTTGTATCACATAAAGTACTTGACAGTAGTCTTGGTTGTACCACACAAAGTACTTGACAGTAGTCTTGGGTTGTACCACACAAAGTACTTGACAGTAGTCTTGGGTTGTACCACACAAAGTACTTGACAGTAGTCTTGGTTGTACCACACAAAGTACTTGACCGTAGTCTTGGTTGTACCACACAAAGTACTTGACAGTAGTCTTGGGTTGTACCACACAAAGTACTTGACAGTAGTCTTGGGTTGTACCACACAAAGTACTTGACAGTAGTCTTGGTTGTACCACACAAAGTACTTGACCGTAGTCTTGGTTGTACCACACAAAGTACTTGACAGTAGTCTTGGGTTGTACCACACAAAGTACTTGACAGTAGTCTTGGGTTGTATCACACAAAGTACTTGACAGTAGTCTTGGGTTGCTGGTTCAAAGGTTGTTATTGCTATCTCTCACAAAGAAATGGACAGATCTTTCTTACCTTGGATCTTCATTTTGTAACATCTTTTTTGTTTTGAAATATGCAAAACATAATACTGTCTTGGATAAAAAATTTACAGCTCTCTTAAGTAAATCGTTTCAATTTTGAAACATTTCAAGATGGGTCTCAGGATAACAATTTAAACATAAATACTGCATTTGAGATTCATGTACACTTTCAAAAGTTGGCACCAAGATCCCTCTGGGATCACTTATTATAACATTCTATATACTCTATACTTTTCTTTAGTGAATTGCTCCTGTATAAAATGGCTTGTTTTTCCAGTTAATAGTGACTGGCTGTTGCCTTATAAGGAAGGTCCGCCACCATCTATGTATTTCTGTACATCTAAACTGGATGTGTGGACCAACACTGCTGACCAAGCCAAGGAAGCGCTAGGTACCTGTAAGAAACTGCTGTCTCCTTACTTCGAGAAAACACACAAGGATATTGTGTCTCAGCTGACAGGTAGGTTATAAAGAGGATATTGTGTCTCAATCGACAGATAGGTTATTCACACCTGTTGAGCAGAACAGGAAGTCGGTACAAACAATACAGAAGAGTTAAAAGTAAGATTTCATTAAATATAGAATTAAGTTTTGTATTGAACTCTATTTTACATTAAATACTGCAAATGCTCTAAACAATATTGATGCAGATAGTAAAGATTCTTTAGTAGGTTTTTCGTATCAAAAGTTGATCAGCACATTCACCTGTTAAATTTTTTGGAAAATATTTCTCCTTTAATAAAATACACATTTGTAAGCATCCATGATTGTAACATTTTCCTCTTTTTTTTCGTATAATTTACAGAAATGTAAACAAAACTCCTTTTGCCATTCATAGGTCAGGTAGTATTTGATGTGCTTGGACAGACAGAAATCCAGGGGACAAACAAAATAGCTGGCGTCCTGACAGAGGGTCTCCGCAGTCTGGGTAATGAGGATAATGTAAGTCTACATAATGACTTAATACAGTGAAACTTCGATGTTTCAAAGTTCAAGGGACTAACAGAAAAAACTTTTAAACAGCGGGACTTTGAAATATTCATGGTTGACAATAGATTGATATTTTTTTTGACAATGTTCGTGTTGATCGTCGCCTGTCAGACTCACATCGAAAAGTTTAGTGAATTTACCCCAAACACAACCAAATAAAAACACTTTTCAACAATTAAGCATTTTATTGATTAACAGATTATGCATCATTTACAAAACAATTATATCATGTTTAACAGATAAAGCAAAAGAAGTACAATGTTTAGTTGCGTTAACTTTTTGTGCTGAAGACACATGCTTACGTTATGTGCATTTATACAATAAGGAATGCTAATCGAATGCATAATAAGAAACGAACAAAACAAGTTTGAAAGGTAACTTCTGAGTATTAGTGAAGACATCACTACTTGTGTATACCATTTAAGCTCTATCACTGACAATTACTAAATATTGCATTTGATCATCAGTACACTAGGCTTGACAGAGTATCACTAAATTAGGGGCGTGTCCCTTTCTATTTGCACAGTTATGGCCCATTGTTCATAGTTTATGTGAAGCTTTGACTGGGAATGGAGACTGTGGATTACATAAAGTAGTGCTCTGCCTTGTTTAAAATTGTTTATCTTTTTCAGGTAAACCCTCTCGAATTCCTTGGGAAGTTTTTACTGCAACGAGCTGGTGTAGATGATCTGTCTTTCACAAGTAGCCTAGAAAAGGTAAACATCTTAAATGCAATACACTTAACCACTAGTTGTGCTCAATGTAAAACTTTGTTCATGTTTGTCTTTTTCATATGACAATTTTTTTTAAATCAACAATTTATTGGCCCTTACAACCTTCTGGTTGTGGATAGGCTATTAAGTAATAATACGAATAATGGAAAATAACAATTATTACTTAAGTATATTAGAGTAACATTTGTGACAACTGTTGATCTCTTCAAATAAATAATCTGTATCTTAAGCAGCAGGTTAAGAGTAGACAACAGTAGCACAAACACATCAAGTGTAGTATTACCATGTTTAAACTTCTGATTCAGTCAAGGATGATGAAGAAACCCCCTGTGGACCGTTACGAGTCTGTTGACTCCTCTGCTGGTGATGATGATGTGTCCCAGGAGGACAGTGAGGTGGAGCAGATCAACGGCCACACCAAAGAGATGGAGGCCTTCGGGGAAGAAGATGAAGTTGGGGAGGAGGAGGCGCTGAAGGAAGGTAGGCACAACAAGCCTACCAATGTGTAGAATGATAGAATTGTGTTTACTCCCTTACCTAAATTGTCAGCTCGAGTGAAACGAACATAAAATCTATGTGTTAGCTTGGACCTACAGTTTTATATCCATGGAAGTACTGTAGTATTTATTCAAAACCATGTGGTATCCTCTTGGTATTACAAATCAACATTGTAAAGCGCTTCATTTTGGTTGGATATGTGAAAAGCCTTTTATCTCTCATTGATTATAAGCAAATTTCTGAGTTCAGTTAGGTTTGATTAACTCTCATTCAACTCTGTGTCACATACAGTTACTGTATGCACAGTATACGATATCTCTAGTTGAAAATTAAATTGGAAATAAAAATACCAAAAGTGACAGTCTATATTTTGTGGTCTTTTCCATCTGTCATCTGTCCAATGTGTGTCTTTACATTTCATAAGCTATTAATGAGGGGACAAGTATTGAGATGAAATATATGATTTTAATAAGTATAGGCTTTTGCTTTATTTTTGTTTTCCTTCATAACAATTTTCTAATTGATGTATTTTATGTAAAGATTTTACAGTATTTGAGAATTCTCGTCATGTATCTGTTATTTGTCCAGAGACCTCGCCACGAGAAATGAGAGAGAAGGCCCAGAATGAACAGAGCGAGAAGGAACAACAGAGACAGAAGAAGAGGGATAGAAAGGAGCCGGTAACAAAGAAAGGACAAATGACAAAGCAGATGAAGGACTTCAAAGTGACCTTTGGTACCATGACCTTGACGGGCAAACATGAGCATCTGGTAGGTACATCATGGAAAGGATCACATTTAACTTCATTCAAAACAAGTTAAGGTTGGAATTTTGAATCATAAATTTCTGTTAGCTTTGAATATCAAAAATTTCATTTTTATGTCCCCACTATGAAATGGGGGAGGAGTGGGGCGCATATAGTGTTACCCATGTCTGTCCCATCCCAATGCAATATAACTAGCTAATCTCAGGAACTGCTGATGTGATCCTCACCAAACTGTGTTTAGGGGTGTCAGGTGGCAGTGGTGGTATTTATGTCTTACAGACATTTTCTTGATTTTGTCTTTTGTTTATCAAATGAATTATTAGAAAACATCAGCTCAAAAATAGTATTTATTGAAATGATGTATAATACTCCTATATGGTTATAGACACCTAAAAAGTTCAGTGAACATCCAGAGAAGAGAACACCTGTTGCCATGGAGATTCTTTCAAGTGAGATTGAATACAACAGGATATTGAAAGGAATCAAGGATACCTATGTAAAACCTCTCAAGGCAGCCCTCAGTGCTGACAGGTATTTACCCATGAACACTCTAACAAAAACAAGATAGGACAATAGCAAGATGCATGATGTTCTCAATTTTTCAAATGTTTTGTTACTGAAAAAAGTGATTTTTTTCAAAAATGTGAAATGAAAAATATTGTTTGCTGTCGAATGCTACTCTTAACAAATTAAGCCTCAAGTTATTTTGCAGTTTAAGAAGATACATATGCTAGAAAATATTGTGTGTAGATATATATTATGGAATTTTGCTTATTTCAGGGCCATTGCAAGTTTCCAGAATGTACAGATTATATTTACAGACCTAATGTATATATTGGATGTAAGCAGGTAATACTGCCTTCAAATTGATGTCGATATCAGACATGGTATAAAACAACATTTCTGTGAAAATCTTATACAATAAATATCAGTGTCAAACATATAAATAAAATATAAATGATAAGTCTAATATAAATGTTATACAGTAAATATGAATAGTATACAATAAATATAAATATTGAACAGTAAATATTAATGTTATACAGTAAATATGAATATTTTACAGTAAATATAATTGTTATACAGTGAATGTTATACAGTAAATAAAAATGTTATATAGTAAATATGAAAGTGATACAATAAATATAAATATTGAACAGTAAATATGAATGTTATACAGTAAATGTGAATGTTGTACAGTAAATATGTACGTTATACAGTAAATATGGTTGTGATACAGTAAATATATGAATGTTAAACAGTATTTATGTTAATTTTGCTGAGGGGGTTGGAAAATAATATAAAATGTCATTACAGTGAAATGGTTGAGGACTTGAAGAATCGTCTTGCTGACTGGGACCCGGCCAATACCTGCCTGGGTGACATTTTTGTACGTTTCTGTACCCACCTCAAAGTCTACACCAACTTTGTTAACAACTATGATGTCATCCTACAGTGTATAGAACGTACTAAAGAACAAACACCGTCCTTCCGAGCTTTTCTCCACCGCCATGAACGAATCCCAGAGACTCGTATGATGACGTGAGTTTGATGTAAAATCTAAAGACCATCATGTCAAAATGATAACAAAATAATATAGACTCTATACTGAATAGTATGGACCTACAATGGAGATAAAATGGGATGGGGGTCTCCTATTTTGAATACTATTTTAGCATGGTTATGGACTGGATTTCAAATCAGATAGTCTACTTATTGAAAGGAAATATTGAAATCTCTTCATTTTAATTATAACAAAGAAAACAATTTTACTGAAAAGTGATTGTCCCATAGAAATCGGTTGTTGACTATGAACTAAACTTGTATTTCACTTTGTACAGTCTTCAGGAGTTGATGTTACTTCCTCCTCGTCGTATAGAACAGTACACATTCCTACTGAGGTGGTTTGAGGTACACACACCAAAGTTACACCAGGATAGAGCTGACCTTGCCGATGCTATACAAACTATAGGAACCCTGAACAGACACATACAGGAGGTAGGCTTTACTTATACAACACACAGGTTTGACTTACCACAAGGTAAATATTACACACATACCACAAGGTAGATATTATATACATACCACAAGGTAGATATTATATACATACCACAAGGTAGATATTACATACATACCACAAGGTAGATATTACATACCACAAGGTAGATATTACATACATACCACAAGGTAGATATTACATACATACCACAAGGTAGATATTACATACCACAAGGTAGATATTACATACCACAAGGTAGATATTACATACATACCACAAGGTAGATATTACATACATACCACAAGGTAGATATTACATACATACCACAAGGTAGATATTATATACATACCACAAGGTAGATATTATATACATACCACAAGGTAGATATTACATACATACCACAAGGTAGATATCACATACCACAAGGTAGATATTACATACATACCACAAGGTAGATATTATATACATACCACAAGGTAGATATTATATACATACCACAAGGTAGATATTACATACATACCACAAGGTAGATATTACATACATACCACAAGGTAGATATTATATACATACCACAAGGTAGATATTATATACATACCACAAGGTAGATATTATATACATACCACAAGGTAGATATTATATACCACAAGGTAGATATTATATACATACCACAAGGTAGATATTATATACATACCACAAGGTAGATATTATATACATACCACAAGGTAGATATTATATACCACAAGGTAGATATTACGTACCACAAGGTAGATATTACATACATACCACAAGGTAGATATTATATACATACCACAAGGTAGATATTACATACCACAAGGTAGATATTACATACAAACCACAAGGTAGATATTACATACCACAAGGTAGATATTATATACATACCACAAGGTAGATATTACACACATACCACAAGGTAGATATTATATACATACCACAAGGTAGATATTATATACATACCACAAGGTAGATATTACATACACACCACAAGGTAGATATTATATACATACCACAAGGTAGATATTACACACATACCACAAGGTAGATATTATATACATACCACAAGGTAGATATTACATACATACCACAAGGTAGATATTACACACATACCACAAGGTAGATATTATATACATACCACAAGGTAGATATTACATACACACCACAAGGTAGATATTACACACATACCACAAGGTAGATATTATATACATACCACAAGGTAGATATTACATACGCACCACAAGGTAGATATTACATACATACCACAAGGTAGATATTACATACATACCACACGGTAGATATTATATACCACAAGGTAGATATTATATACATACCACAAGGTAGATATTATATACATACCACAAGGTAGATATTATATACATACCACAAGGTAGATATTACATACCACAAGGTAGATATTATATACATACCACAAGGTAGATATTACATACATACCACAAGGTAGATATTATATACCACAAGGTAGATATTATATACATACCACAAGGTAGATATTACATACATACCACACGGTAGATATTATATACCACAAGGTAGATATTATATACATACCACAAGGTAGATATTATATACATACCACAAGGTAGATATTACATACATATCACAAGGTAGATATTACATACCACAAGGTAGATATTACATACCACAAGGTAGATATTATATACCACAAGGTAGATATTACATACATACCACAAGGTAGATATTATATACATACCACAAGGTAGATATTATATACATACCACAAGGTAGATATTACATACCACAAGGTAGATATTATATACATACCACAAGGTAGATATTACATACATACCACAAGGTAGATATTACATACCACAAGGTAGATATTATATACATACCACAAGGTAGATATTACATACATACCACAAGGTAGATATTACATACCACAAGGTAGATATTACATACCACAAGGTAGATATTACATACCACAAGGTAGATATTACATACATACCACAAGGTAGATATTATATACATACCACAAGGTAGATATTACATACCACAAGGTAGATATTACATACAAACCACAAGGTAGATATTACATACCACAAGGTAGATATTATATACATACCACAAGGTAGATATTACACACATACCACAAGGTAGATATTATATACATACCACAAGGTAGATATTATATACATACCACAAGGTAGATATTACATACACACCACAAGGTAGATATTATATACATACCACAAGGTAGATATTACACACATACCACAAGGTAAATATTATATACATACCACAAGGTAGATATTACATACATACCACAAGGTAGATATTACACACATACCACAAGGTAGATATTATATACATACCACAAGGTAGATATTACATACACACCACAAGGTAGATATTACACACATACCACAAGGTAGATATTATATACATACCACAAGGTAGATATTACATACGCACCACAAGGTAGATATTACATACATACCACAAGGTAGATATTACATACATACCACACGGTAGATATTATATACCACAAGGTAGATATTATATACATACCACAAGGTAGATATTATATACATACCACAAGGTAGATATTATATACATACCACAAGGTAGATATTACATACCACAAGGTAGATATTATATACATACCACAAGGTAGATATTACATACATACCACAAGGTAGATATTATATACCACAAGGTAGATATTATATACATACCACAAGGTAGATATTACATACATACCACACGGTAGATATTATATACCACAAGGTAGATATTATATACATACCACAAGGTAGATATTATATACATACCACAAGGTAGATATTACATACATATCACAAGGTAGATATTACATACCACAAGGTAGATATTACATACCACAAGGTAGATATTATATACCACAAGGTAGATATTACATACATACCACAAGGTAGATATTATATACATACCACAAGGTAGATATTATATACATACCACAAGGTAGATATTACATACCACAAGGTAGATATTATATACATACCACAAGGTAGATATTACATACATACCACAAGGTAGATATTACATACCACAAGGTAGATATTATATACATACCACAAGGTAGATATTACATACATACCACAAGGTAGATATTACATACCACAAGGTAGATATTACATACCACAAGGTAGATATTACATACCACAAGGTAGATATTACATACATACCACAAGGTAGATATTATATACATACCACAAGGTAGATATTACATACATACCACAAGGTAGATATTACATACCACAAGGTAGATATTACATACATACCACAAGGTAGATATTACATACATACCACAAGGTAGATATTATATACATACCACAAGGTAGATATTACATACCACAAGGTAGATATTATATACATACCACAAGGTAGATATTACATACATACCACAAGGTAGATATTACATACCACAAGGTAGATATTACATACATACCACAAGGTAGATATTACATACATACCACAAGGTAGATATTATATACATACCACAAGGTAGATATTACATACATACCACAAGGTAGATATTACATACATACCACAAGGTAGATATTACATACCACAAGGTAGATATTACATACATACCACAAGGTAGATATTACATACATACCACAAGGTAGATATTACATATCACAAGGTAGATATTACATACATACCACAAGGTAGATATTACATACATACCACATGGTAGATATTATATACATACCACAAGGTAGATATTACATACATACCACAAGGTAGATATTATATACATACCACAAGGTAGATATTACATACATACCACAAGATAGATATTACATACATACCACAATGGGAGTTATTAATTTGTATACATTGTAAGAGATATTTTTCTGTGTGATTACACCAACTTGTGCATATTTTCAGAAATCTTACTTCAATTGGTATGCTTAATATTTTGTTTCAGACAAAGCAGAGACTGGAGAGAGATAGGACCATGATTATGTTACAGAAGTCTATTCTCAACTCACCAGTAAGTAACTCTCCTTAATAATATGAAAGAAAATAATAAAATATGGAAATTCGCTGAGAAACACTGGCTCAGCACTATATAAGTGTTTCATTAATTGTTAGAAGTTTTATTCTAAAACTATAGGAAAGAGTTGTTGTTTGTCGCCTGCAAAAGGCAGGCGACATATATAGGTATCACAATGTTAGCTGCGTCATCGTCCGCACAGAGGTTTCCATGCGATAACTCAAGTACCCTTCGGCTGATCAAACTCAAACCTCACACAGTTCTTCCTTACCAAAAGTGCTTGCTTGAGATTACTTTCCAAGTCCGAAGGTCAAAGGTCAAGGTCACTTTTGCTAAAACTAGAAAATTTGTTGACATGCGGTAACTCCAGTTCCCTTGGGCCGATCAAACTCAAACTTCATGCAGATCTTCATTACCAGAAGTGCTTGCTTGGGATTTCTTTCCATATCCGAAGATCAAAGATCAAAGCCGCTTACTAAAATAGAATATTTGTATCTGTTCGATAACTCAAGTAACCTTAGATAGATCAAACTTCAAGCAGGTCATCCTTACCAAAAGTGCTCACTTTCGGATTGGATTGCTTTGCAGTTCAAAAGGTCATAGGTCAAGGTCACTTACTAAAAATAGAAAATGTTTCCTTGTCACAATTCTTGTAATCACCCAACTTTCTGTGCAGTTGACTCATCCACTTCTGTGGAATTCTTGTCATGGTAATACTCTTAACTGAATTTCCTTAATTCAATTAAGATTTGTTTTATTTGTCAAATGTTTATCACATATTATTTCAGCTTGTCAATATCGTCAAGTGTTGTTTTTTGCTTTTTGGTTGTTTTTTTTAATGTAATATAAAGTGTGATATGATAGATATGAAAGCAAACTTTCCAAATGTAAAAATCTTCATGGTTTTTCAGAGTCTCCTTGAATCCAATCGCTACCTTATCAAACAGCAGGATGTTGCCAATCTTCGACCTCCAGCCAAGACAATGGTTCCTGAGCTGAGGTAAGGAATGATAGACCTAGCTGATTTTACTAGAGGGACCCTACTGCAGCAGTGTCAGTAGATTTTAGTATCAATAGAAATTTGAAGACACTAAGAAATATGAGATTTTTTCAGTGTATATATTTGTCTTGTCCTGATTATGTTAGGAGACACCCACACAAGCAGTAATTGGTTTTACTCTCACTACATTCATAGCTGGAATCTTCTGAGCTCAATATGGTCCCTGTTTTGATGGCTATTGTTTATATTTATGTTTTATACTGTCTGTTACTAATGTTTTGCTTATTGTTGATATCAACATTTTCCCATGTTAATGATAATAAAGTAGGGGAAATTAATCGCAACAAGGACAAGTGACACTTGTCCTTGTTGCGATTAATTTTCCCTACTTTATATTTATATACTTTGTTAATCGCCCTGCATACCTTGTGTATCCAAGTTCAAGTGAAGCACCCCGCTGAAGAACCCACCTACCTGGACTGGCGTTGGCTCTATCTTCCCTATGATAATAAGATGTATCTCACCAAGGAGCAATACAAGGCATACATATGTGTGACTTGTATGGCATAGTCTCACATTATAATACACATTTCATAATTTAGCAATATGGCTGACAAAAGTCACTTTTAAAATAACAATGCAAATTTTGTGCAACATGAAAATAATATGTTCACTGTTCAGTGGGGTTTGTATGTGGTATATTCTGAAGAGTCAATTTGAGAATCTGATTTGTAAAAAAAAAAACATATAAAAATAAATTGTCCTTTCGAGTGAGATAGTACTGATGTTGTCCTTGGGTGCAGTTTCCAGTCTAGTCTTTGACAGTGAGGTTCAAGAAAGCATCCATATATTTAGCCAAAGTCATTATAATTAAAAAAAATCATGTAATACAATCAGTTCAAATTATAGTTGAAATTCAAATTCAATAATGAATCTAGATTAAGATTAATTAAATCAAATAGAATTGATAAAATAATCAAGTTTATAATCTTCAAAAAATTAAATTGATTGAAATATAATACAAAACAGTTTATTTCTCTTAGACATTTAAAATGTTTCAGTGAAGGATGATTATTGATTGCAGTTAAATTGTCCAATTTTTCTGAAAAAAAGTCTGTATCGTAATAACTTAAAGGTGAAAATTGGTTTCTTCTACATATCTGTAATATGTAACTGAGTTTCCTGAGGTCTCGAGACCACATTTTAGTCAGATAGCTGTCTAACCCTAACATTCAATTGTATTTCTATCTCGGACTCTTGACGTTTCTCAGGGTCAAGGTCAGTGGCTTGTCAAAAAAGAAAGTTGGGCATGCGCCAGATTCAAAATGGTTGCCCAAGTATGGTGGCCATCTTGAAAATGATGTTTTCTCTACTTCTCCTGAACAAAAAATCATAATGACAAAACTCTGGGGGAAGGGAGTGTTGAGTGTTTGTGGGTTTACCTGGGAGGGAGGTTTAAGAGAGAGGAGTGTTGAAGAGTTTGGGAGAGAAGTCTTTAGTGTAATTAAGATTTACTAAAGAAGATGAGCTCTATAACCCTGTGTGGCTGATATACAACACCGTATATGTTTACTAGTACAACAGCTGTTGTTACATGAGTCACCGACAGCCTTTGTCATTTGATCCAAAAAGATTATATATTTTTATGCTAAAATCAATATATTACATCCTCATTATCTTGTTATCCTCTTTAATTAATACCAGAACTCTCACATGACAGAATACAATATTTCTTTTGATACATGTTTCATGATATATGTTTCACGATACATACAGTATTACATTTAATATATATTACCACATTTGACATGCTGCCATTTTTGTACATATATTAATTAATATATTGGTAAACAAACAATTTCTGCATGTTATGATCTCTTCAACATTTATTGGAGCATCTAATTTAAATCCAAAATTATTCTTTATTTGTGACTTAAACATTGAAAGTGTTCAGTGTCTGTCAATCATAGTGCCACACCTTATTTATCCCCAGGAAATGCATTTGCCAAAGGGTTGAGATATTTGTCTACATCACCGTTTTAAATTGGGCGCTGTCCGCGTGTCCATCTGTCCATGTTTCTGCTTTACTGTTATTTCTTTTCATAACCAAAAACTGTTAATGATAACGTCACAAAACCTAGTACATACATTGCCGTAGTGGTGCCTTTTGGTATGAAGTGGGTTTTATTTTTCATAACATGAGAAAGTGTTTGGATATGTATATTATATCACCGGAGCTTGACATGTTTCTATGACCCAGAATGAAATACCTAACCAACTGGGCCAATCTGATGTCACTCTTTGATAATGAAGGACTGTTTTAAAGCTTTTGAGTTAATAAAAAATAATAACTGTATTTTATAACCAAAAGGCTATAAGAGCTCTGTTATCTTTCTTCTGAGAACTGGCTTTGACCTGCTTACATCTAAGAAATTCCTTGAAAATTCCATCAATTATTTTCAGGAAATAAGTATGTACGAGGCAATAAGGTGGGAGAAACAAGTATCTCATAGCTTCATGTTTTCTTGTAGTTTTATTTACTCTTTTAAGAAGTTTTCAAAATTCATTAAAAGTTTTATTTCGTTTTGTTGTGTGTATGGCTCCATGTGTACAGACACTTTAAATTATACCAAATTAACAGGTGTCTCATATAGAATATACAGCCATTTCTACTACATTAGTGTCAAAAAGTATTTTTGTCCTATTGTATATTTGTTTTCAATTATAGATTTTATATGAATATGTCACATTTATAATGTGTTATAATTGCTAGATTAATGGGGAAAAAAGTTAAAAGCTTTGCCATTATGAAATTTTTATTGTGAAACATTTTCCATTATGCATTCAGATACCTGATGAAAAAGGTACTTGTATATACAAGGTTTGATTATCTCCCCTTAGCCAAGTCCTCCAATGTGGCAACCAGCTGACTAATAATCTAAAATTAGACTGCACTTTTTCTTTTGACATCATCGGCTGCATAGCTGAAATTTGGAAGCATTTCAGATGAAAAATGTAGACGTATGTGCTGCTTGCCATTTAATGAACTGTAAAATGCCTTATTATTGCTTATTCTGCCCAATAAAGATGCATAGACAGTGTTATATAAAACTATGCCTGGTGAGCAGATCAATACTGGTGATATACTAGCATTTTCTTTTTTTTTTCATTTTGAAATGAAAAGGCATAAGTGGAAGTGTTGTTGATTTCCTCTACCCTCGACTGTCTACTGATACACGGAGCGTTATCACAGGGGCTGATCAGGAATTTCTTAATAAGATCCTCTTCTGTTTTCAATTATCGTGTCTGGGACAAAGTAATGTTGAAAGTTGTTTGAAATTCTCCTACACAGAATGGCAAAGTGACAAAAATTCAATTATCATAAATTGTGTGTTTTTTCTTGGTGTTTTTGCTGAGTACAATGTAATGAACGGAATAGTGATCAGTTTCATACACACTTATGTTTCTTGAACTTTAAACAAAACAGAATGTCTATAAAACAAATCAAGCTTTGAAAATAAGTCATCAGTACTATAAAAAGATGTTTTGCGTACTTTTAAAATATTGCAGCATCCTGTTGGAGGTATCTGTGTAAAGCACAGAATATCAGTTGTGATATGTGTATAATGTACTGGAGAAGACTAACGACCTAATTTTTCCTGCTGTGATACTTTTTTCTGGCCAACATCAACATTATTAAACATAACACTAAATACATTGTTTACATTGTTGTCTTAATTACTTTCCTTCATAACATTGGTATTCAGCAGGAAGAAGGAAATTCATGAGTAGCTTTTTCAGTTTTATCCCTTGTACTGATAACTAATATCTTTACAGTGAAACCTGACTTTATCAACCACTGACGTTACGGACCACTGTCTTTATCAACCACTATCGATGATCAACCACTGTCTTTATCAACCACTATCTTTATCAACCACTGACTTTTTCAACCACTGACTTTATCAACCACTGACTTTACCGACCACTCACTTTACCGACCACTCACTTTACCGACCACTCACTTTACCAACCATTATCTTTATCAACCACTCACTTAACCGACCACTCACTTTACCGACCACTGACTTTATCGACAACTCACTTTACCGACCACTCACTTTACCGACCACTGACTTTACAGACCACTATCTTTATCAACCACTGACTTTATCAACCACTGACTTTACCGACCTCTGACTTCATCAACCACTGACTTTACTGACCACTGAATTCACCGACCACTGATTTTATCAACCACTATCTTTATCAACCACTGACTTTATTGACCACTATCTTTATCAACCACTGACTTTATTGACCACTATCTTATCAACCACTGACTTTATTGACCACTATCTTTATCAACCACTGACTTTACAGACCACTGATTTTTATCAACCACTGACTATAATTACTTTAACAACATTCTGTAACATCCGACTATATCCACCAAAACCATGACACATTACATGTCACTGCTGATACTGACTTTACCGACCACTGACTTGACCGACCACCGACTTTACCAACCACTGACTTTATCGACCACTGACTTAGATAATCCATTCTTACCAATCCTATGTAATGATAATAACAGGTTTTTTTATCCCCAGTAAATAAAGTGCCAGCTAGTATGTTTTTTAAAAGCATTGTCATAATATGACCGGTACAAGATAATTCCCTAAATGTACCTTTTAATTAACCTTGTTATCTGTGAAATTTTAAACATATTTTCATTTGAATTATGGTATGAACAAATTAATTCTTATTTTAAGATAAAATCATTTCACACTCAGATTATCTACATATGTAAGAGGATGAAATTGATTTACAGAAATAGTATGAAACTTGAGTCTGTTTGGCTGGTGCTTACCATGGCTTGGATAATAAACACACATTTATCTGTACAAAGGGAAAATCTGTTTCATACCTCCATCGTAGAGATATTGGTAATAGCCTGTTGCTGCCAAAAGTCACTCCTCAGTTTAAAAAAAACCTGTAGAATTTATACAAAAATCAAAGGTTTTTTTTTGTTTTACAGTTACCAATTAAAATAATGTTTTTGGAAAAAGCTGGCAAAGGTAACTGTTTCTGTTAAAGATGGGATTTGAAGAAAAACAAAATGATTTCTTTCATTTTGATATTCTATTGAAGTGACTTCTTTTTATTTTGGAATACTGCCGAGAGATTTTTTTTCAGCAAACATTTGAAAAAAGATGCAGTATTTTTGTTTTACACAGACAAGTGTTTGGGTGCCTATATAGGTGTAGAATCATATAAAGGACAGATATACTGGTACAGTGGGGGATAAACGTAGGGAACAATGTGTATCAGACACTAATTAGTAGGATATGACTATTGTCAGGGGTCTGTAATACATCATCATTGACCCATAGACACACAGGTGCCATCATCCTAACCCCTGACCTTTCACCTCGCTCCACATAGCCAATGACCTCACGATTTAAGCCATCAAAGTGTACTTTAAAATCGTAAAATATGATGCGCTGGATCTTTTTATCTGTAGAAAATATTCAAATAAACTTGTTGTTCTTGCTTCTGATTAACTTCAGCAACCTTTAAACATCTGGAAACCATTTATTAAAACAGAGCACAAATCTCTGCCACACCTGTTGTCAGGTCTGAAAACAACTGACCTTGATAGTGCTATTTAGGAGTATATTCTTATGTGTACCTGTAAAATATTAAGGCACATGTGTACAGTCACTTCTGTATATCGCTGTGTAAATCAGGTTGCATCACGTCCAGAAATACATCTAGGCTGATAAATGGCGTGATCTGAATAAATAACAGATGATCTACGGTTTCTGTTGTCTAGAAAATATATATGTGGTTATTACAATTTTGTATGAAGCTGTTTGTGAGACAGCTATATTAGGTGTTAGACTGAGATGTCATCCCAGGATAGAGTAGGGAAATCCTGGCTCCGACAGGATCGTAACTCCTAACTCGTAACTCCTCGGTAGGGGTGTACAATTCCACCTACTGGTACTTTACCTACATGGGATTTAAAGGTTTTATTTGTTCACTACATTATGACTTTGGGTAACAATATAACTTGAACGATTAGAATTTTGCAAAATCTTCCTCCAGATATATATTACTACTTGAAAAATGTGTATGCAGTCGCTGTTGGAAGCTTATATGAAAGGGAGCTATAGTTTTTCTGAATTCTCAAAATATGAAACAAAGAAAAAATTATTTAGCACAATGGTATCATTTGTTTATTGTTATTATACCCCCGCAGCGAAGTTAGGGGGGGTATACTGGAATCAGGTTGTCCGTCTGTAGACACAACGATGTACCGGCTACTCCTCCTAAACTACTGATCCGATTTCAACGAAACTTCATGACAATAATCCTTATACATTGTAGATGTGCGTAATCTATATCATGTCGTAATATTTTAGTTACCATGGTAACCAGGGCACAGAACTTAGTTTTTCATGACAATAATCCTTATACATTGTAGGTGTGCGTAATCTATATCACGTCATAATATTTTGGTTACCATGGTAACCAGGGCACAAAACTTAGTTTTTTGGGCGAGTTTGACGCAACGATGTACCGGCTACTTCTCCTAAACTACTTATCTGATTTCAACGAAACTTCATGACAATAATCCTTATACATTGTAGATGTGCGTAATCTATATCTCGTCGTAATTTTTTGAATAAATCCCATTCACACTACCTTTAATTCTCATAACCTTTTTAATTTTTTCTTTGTTATAAATTGATCAATTGAAAAGATTTTCTCATATGAAATCATTTCATAATGTCATGTACAACAATTTATTCATAATATAGATAAAAAAAGAATTAGGGTAACCAAGAAAACTGAATACGACTAAGTGAGATTTAACTGTATATCTCGTTTATTGTATAAATGAACACATAGTAACGATGGGGGTTGCAGAGATTTTAGAGGCAGGCCAGGGACAGTATTAACAAATGTGCTGACTAGGAGAAATGTTTTACTGCCTTTGTCTAGGTAGACCTTGGAGGTTAAAGGTCATACAGGTGTAGGTACCATCTACACAGGTAAAAATCAGCTGATTCTGCCATGGATATAACATACGTGAAGGAGTATTAATAGCAGCTGATTTAACCGGGCTGTCAAAGCCCAGAGAAATTGATTGTGTGAGTCACGAATTCTGCCTGGCAATGATAGATCAGCTGAACAGCTGATTCTAGATCAGCTGATCAGAGTTTTATTATTTTGTTAATAATGCAAACATTCCAAAATTACCCAAATTTGCCTTTGGTTTCACCCCGTTGCCTGACTAGTTTTTTATGGGGCTTGCCTTTCGTTCATGAGGTGTGTAGCAAGCAACATAATAATATAACACAAAATGACGCACATCTAAATTTTTGGTTCCCTCCAGGTTGCAAGTAATTGGTTCAAAGTTTTCTGTAACTTTAAACACACACACATTGGACTGGTGAAGAAAGAAAAAGTTTAATAATTAAACAATATAAATGATTCAGGTTGATTATCCCAGCATGATGAGTAGGATATATATATATAGCTGGGATTTAACCCATAGGTAAGGTCGTACGCGTACCTGTTAAGGACATTATGTACACCGCTTAAAGGCAGATATACAAGTGTACCAGGTAAATGGGACATCAAAACAGATTTTGTACCTAATTCTTTTGAAACTTAATTCACTCATTTTCAAAATCATAACCTCTTTTCAGACTTTGCATCACAATGATGACTTGGAATTAAAAAACAAGGTCACTGTTACTAAAAATAGAATTGGATAAATCAGTGACAACCAAATATGCTCTAGGACTCAAAAGTGTCAAAAGTTTATTTGCAGTGTCAATTCATGAAGTAATCTATTGAAAACATGCATTTGTGTGGACTTTTAAAAATTTAAAAATTTAAATTAAAACAGTTTTGCTTGCTGGCTCTTATCAAATGGTATTTTAATTTGCATGACCTTATAGCTTCATTTTCCCTCAAAGTCGTAATGGGGTATACATGTTTCACAAGCATATTTTTAGTTTTTTTAAAGGAAAAGGAAAATTTTAGTAATTATCTCTAATTGAAAATTAAATTTAAGAATAATTAGATCCTGATTATAGTCTAGATTGCTATATCATGAGTACAGATCTATACTCATTGTAGTTTGAAGGTTTATTTTGGATAATCCATTTAACTATAATGTACCGTATTTGACCTAATAAGGGCGCAGGGCGCGGGTAATTGACAGTGGTGGCCGCTCTTATTAAGATTAGTTATTCTGAAGTTTTATGAAACCAGACTATACCTTATAGCAGAATACCCAAGGCTGTGAAAACGGTAAAATATTCAGTCATAAAAATATTCCAGATGAAGATATCTATTCATTATCATATATTAAGCTTAAACATCACTTGAATATTCCTGTAAACTTGTAAACCATGCCAGCTGATCTTTAGACTAGAGAACGTGTGTTCCACCATTTATGTTCAAATGGAACTCTTTTGTGTTCTTTTTATAGGCACAGGTGATTTCCCAGATCATATCAGACATCGCTTTCTTTGGCCTAATAATTGATTTACAATGTCTCTTACTAGCTTTCTGTTCTGAACAAAATTTATTTATCAACAAGAATGAAGTCTTTTACTTCATCTTCAAATAAAGATGGTAAGTTATTATTTGTATGTGTGTTTAGTTTCGGGTGCTCTTTGCATTGACATGTCATTTGTAGGAATAGACAAAATGTGGCGAAACTTGTGTTCCAGTTACTTAATTTACTGAAGAAAATTGAACACATCAAGCAGAAAAAGATTTCACATGAATTATTACTTTTGAACACCATTTTGACACTCAGTCAAAGATTTATTTCCTTGCAAAAAAGGTAGGGGCGCCCTTATTAGGTCAAATACGGTATGTAAAACAGTTCAATGAATGAATGTAGTACTAGTTTATATATACCTCCTTTGACTTCAATAAAAACAAAAACACAATACAAGTTAGATAATTATTTTGGTAAATAATTCAAATAATGCAATGCCTTTATATTTATAGTAATTTTCAAAATGCATATTAAATTTTCATATTCTTGACATAGTCATTAAATAGCCATAAAATGTCAAATGCAATACATAATGTATTTATATGAACTCTGGCAATATAGTGTTTAGATACTTAGGTAAACATTGATTGTGTCACATGAAATACAAGAAATTAGAAAAACACTGTCACAACTAATAATTCAAATCACACGCTTGAGACAAAAATCTTGTGTTGAAATACTTGTTATTATTACCTGAAAAATAAGTAAATGCAGTATTTTAATCTACTATAAATATCTTTAATTCTGTATTCTTTTTGTAAATCATGTAAGCAATGAATGGTCACATAAAAATCTTTGCGATCTTATTAATGTGTTTGAAAGACTGCACCACTGCTTCACTGGTATCAAAGTGTGTTATTCCCAATGATTATAAGCACGGACCAATTGACAAATTCATTTAACGCAACATCACAGAGAAAGTTTCAAGCTCTTTTAAATTAACCAAAAAAAGACCAAGCAAAACATGATGCATTTGTAAAATATATAAGACAATTTCCAATGACGTTATATAGCAGTAAAACAACGAGTCGGTTTCTGAGTCTGGGCTGGCAAGGACAAGAAAAACAGGATTTCAAAGTGATAAATCTCTAATTAACTACCACGTTTGCTATGCAACGCCAGTTTTGATTGGTTTAAAACTGTGTATTATTTGCCAGTAATCCACTCTCGTGTCAATAATACACGCTCGTGAGTCACGGCTGTTACAATTTTCCCCCTCCAAAATCGTGCATTAATTTGTAAACAAACATGGCGGTGCCAAAACGTTTGAACGTCGGAGACCGTGTATTTCACATCGGAGAAATTTGCCAGATTGTTAATTTCTTTCAACGCAGAACAGACTTTGTTAAACAATATGTTGTAAGGTCAATTTCCACAGGCAACCTTTGGAGAGCATTTCTACATGAATTGCTGGCCGACATCCCCGAATGTTCTCTTAATGTTGCCGTCAACTGGCTTGGGATTGACGTCAGCTTTTGAATATTCATTAGCATGCGTGCCTTATCGTTTCTTGTGAATTGTAACAGCCATGTAGCGACACATTTCCCGGGGATTCTTTGCCGTCTTTCTATTAGGAAGAGGTAGATCTCAGAACTAAACAGTACATGGTAGAATAGAAATAATCAACTTTGACTCGTGTATTGTTGCAGGATATACAACTCGGACTCGAATATTTTGCAATTTTAATTAATAACTCAGGCATGTGGCCTTCGTTATTAATCTAATTGCAAAATATCCTCGTCCTTGTTGTATATCCTGCAACAATACACGAATCATCGTTAATTATTTCTTAAGTAAATAAAAGATTGATAATAACATCCTCCCAGCCCAGACAGATATTCTGATAATTTGGTTATTTGTCACCTAGTGGAAAGGGTGCAGTCTGCATGTTTAGATAACAATTTAGGATCGAACACTGAACATGCAGCAAAGCTGTTCATGGCTTGCTGCATACCAGGTAAGTTTGACCATAGGTGACTGGTCGCAATCATGGGGTCATTTAATGTTAATTATGATTGTCTTTGGGACTGTCAAATGTGCATGGTGCAATACACAATATCTGGGTCGTCTCATTACTTAGCAACCAATACAAAGACATATAGAGAAAAATTACGGCAGTAATAGTGGGGTGAAAAAAATACAAAGACATATAGAGAAAAATTACGGTAGTAATAGTGGGGTGAAAAAAATACAAAGACATATAGAGAAAAATTACGGCAGTAATAGTGGGGTGAAAAAAATACAAAGACATATAGAGAAAAATTACGGTAGTAATAGTAGGGTGAAAAAAATACAAAGACATATAGAGAAAAATTACGGCAGTAATAGTGGGGTGAAAAAAATACAAAGACATATAGAGAAAAATTACGGTAGTAATAGTGGGGTGGAAAAAATACAAAGACATATAGAGAAAAATTACGGTAGTAATAGTGGGGTGGTCATAATTCTGAGGTGGTCATTAAGTGAGGTTTCACTGTCATTGTCAGCTAACCTTACTGCTTCATTTTGAAGGCAAAAATTTCAAATATTAATTGCAGCTGTGCTAGTAATAAGTATGATAAATCTTTGTATTATACAGTTGTAGAATATGACTCCCTGCTTGTACATGTATATGTATACTGCCTTCATGCCCATCTACTGTACTGTTTAATTTCCAGTATGGAATCAAGTCATAGCCATGTATGATCAAATAGTATGTTGATAGTGGGATCTCTTTTCTTATGCTTCACATTTCATAGGTCTATTGATGGAATATATATGTTACCCTTAAATTATTTGAAAAAAAAAAGGATTTTCAAAGATGGAAGCTAATATATATCTGACAGTATGAGAGGCTTCTACATGAGAGTTAAAATTTACCTTAGAGGCACATACTGTCAAACTTCGATGTTTCGAAGTTCAAGCGGTACTTCGAATTATTCATGGTTGACAATAGATCAATGTTTTTTTGCTACTGGCTCTGTTACGTTACATGTCCTCGGTGTCTTCGTGTTGAACGTTGCCTGTCAGGCTCACATTATTTACCTCAAACACAATAAGATAAAAATATACTTTTCAGCAATTCAGAATTGTATTAAACAAGCTATGTATCGTTTACAAAACAATTATATCATGTTTAACAGATAAAGCAAAAGAAGTACAATGCACACTTACGTTAACGTTTTTCTGCTGAAGACATGTGTTTACATTATGTGCATATATATGCATGCGGAATGCCGATCAGTTGGAGAATGCATGATTGAATGACAAATAATCGAGTTACATGGATATTTATATGTATAAGTTTGAAACGTGCCACTTTGAGTATGAGTGAAGACATCGCTTATTGTGTGTGTATACAATTGATCGGCTTGTTTTACTGTTCCGTAAAATTTACGCACCGACCGCTGATTTCAATGGGGTGGAAATCTAACGGTATGTTATACCGGAGTGATTAAATGCTATGGCTTCTAAATACACATTTAATCTATGAATTGGGCTTGGTAATTAATTAACCCCATGATCGGGAGTAGACAACACATGCTATCGTTATCCCTATTGTCAGTAAGAGCGTTTGTGGAAGAGGTGTGAATTTAAGTCTTGCCGTGGGGTCACGATAAACACCTGTCCAGTAAAGTACAGGTTAATTTTTTGTTCGAATCATGAGATGTCAATTACCCTATAATATCATAGCTAACGGTCCATGACAAAAGTTTGATACATCGAAAACTTCGATTTGTAGAAGTTTGAATCATACATAGGTTCGTTGGTAGCGTTATATAGTAAGGAAATTCGGAACCAAGCAAAAAGTTTGATACAGCGAGAAATTTAAATCAGCGAAGTTCGAATCATTGAGGTTTGACTGTTTGTCCTAATTAACAGTGTATTAATGAAATTTGAAAAATATACATAAAATTTGAATTTGATGGTAAAAGAAAACATCAGAAATCCGCCATAGCAGTCTATCATCCTCACCATGTTGTTACCATCCTCCACAAATGTGCTATACTATATATAGCTACCAGTAAAGGTTTACTATATATAGCTACCAGTAAAGGTTTACTATATATAGCTACCAGTAAAGGTTTACTATATACAGTATAGCTACCAGTAAAGGTTTGACTTCTGCACCCAAAATATGATGGTCAATTATTTTGATAGCTTGCCTTTTTATGATTGTTTGATTACTTCTCAACTAATCCTTTCATTTTCTAAAGAAATTAATTGTAGTTATAATACAGATAAAAAAGGTGTAATTATAGAGATAAGTTTGGAGTTATACTACGATTTAAAAAAGGCTAATCATTCATTTTTCAATGACATTGTTACCTCCCTTCCAACCCCAAGATTTGCTCCTTAAATTTAACAAAAGTATATACTTCTTGTACATGAATAATATATTACTGGTATTAGAAAGACTGGTACGTGTCACACTTCAAGTATATAACAGATCCTACTGTTCATCACACTTGCTTTCTGTATTACATGAATGAATTTAACTGTTCATTTATTTCAGCTGTATCTGATATGAAAATTGTTTATTTCATACCATTTTGATACTCACTGACTGGTCTAAGAAAATTTAATGCAGCACATGCAGTGTCTACAGATTGCCTTCCAATTTAAGTCTGTTTGTCAGTTTAAATGATACCTAAAATATACTAATCTGACCTGTATTGTACTGTAGCTTCATTATGATATCCCTGTGTACCATATGTTGGCTTTTAACACCGACAATTATTTCACATAAGAAAAGATAATACATTGTCAAATTTTGACAAGAGTCGAGACTGATTAATGGTGCCCAGGACAGAGAGGGGGGTGTCATGTTAAATGAGGGTGTTGATGACAGCTTGCTAACACGCATTGTTTAGGTGGCTTTGATGGAGTTTAATCAGCCATCCTGGGGATGTTATTTAACAGGCTAAAACAACATTTACAGTTAACAAGTGATGACAACACCACTATCAACATTTTCCCTTTGATCCAGAAATTTAAACCCAACCAGTGTATTTAGGCAATGTTTGTGGAACATGCTGACATTTACAAAAAAAAGATGTTTCAAGTGATTTGTGAATTAAAGCTTGGAGGTTAAATACCAAAAGTTAATAGACATGAAATACTAATTAGTTGTAAACAAAGTGCAAGTCTTTTAATTACAATGTCCTTTAATGAATACTTTCATCCTTTAAAGTTTTAGTGAAACACATATTGAGCCTGTGTCTAGCCATGGTTACCCAGTAATTTATAAGTAAAAAAAAGAACCGAGGCCTATTTTATGAATATAAAGAAAGATCTCTTTATCTGTTAAATTGTTCCTAAATCTCTGACCTGTTGCTGTTCCAAAGTAAGATATAGAGGATATCTAACAGTGTCTTCAGTAATACCAAATATATTTCACGAGTGGGGCTAATATTTTGATATTTTTCCCGAGTGCGCAGCACGAGTGAAAAATATCAAAATATTAGCCGCATGAGTGAAATATATTTGGTTTTACTGAAGACACTGTTAGATATATTCTGTTTATTACATTTTTTATCAACTAAAACCTGCTAACTAGGACTACAGCGATAATTTGTAAACAAAAAAAGTAGTTTCCCCTGTCCAGGTGCTGACATATATGTTGGGCTTTCTGATTGGTCAATTATTTTGGTATTTTCTAATCATTAATTTGATTGGTCAAATCAGCAAAAGTGATATTTTTCACTAGTGAAAAATACTGTATCACTTTTATAGAATGAATAAATTTTGATATTTCACTGGTAAAAATGTAATAAATCATTTTACTCTAACTTTACCATTACCTAAGTAGACCTCAATTTCTCTTTTCCCATATAAGCTAGGTGACTCTTTGAAACTGAATATAAACTGAGTAGCCAGACAGAATATTTGACATGACTGGTCAGACAGAATATTTGACAAGACTGGCCAGACAGAATATTTGACATGACTGGTCAGACAGAATATTGACAAGACTGGCCAGACAGAATATTTGACATGACTGGTCAGACAGAATATTGACAAGACTGGCCAGACAGAATATTTGACAAGACTGGTCAGACAGAATATTTGACAAGACTGGTCAGACAGAATATTTGACAAGACTGGTCAGACAGAATATTTGACAAGACTGGTCAGACAGAATATTTGACATGACTGGCCAGACAGAATATTTGACAAGACTGGCCGGACAGAATATTTGACAAGACTGGCCGGACAGAATATTTGACAAGACTGGCCGGACAGAATATTTGACAAGACTGGCCAGACAGAATATTTGACAAGACTGGTCAGACAGAATATTTGATAAGACTGGTCAGACAGAATATTGACAAGACTGGCCAGACAGAATATTTGACATGACTGGTCAGACAGAATATTTGACAAGACTGGCCAGATAGAATATTTGACAAGACTGGTCAGACAGAATATTGACAAGACTGGTCAGACAGAATATTTGATAAGACTGGCCAGACAGAATATTTGAAATGACTGGCCAGACAGAATATTTGACAAGACTGGTCAGACAGAATATTTGATAAGACTGGTCAGACAGAATATTGACAAGACTGGCCAGACAGAATATTTGACATGACTGGTCAGACAGAATATTTGACAAGACTGGCCAGATAGAATATTTGACAAGACTGGTCAGACAGAATATTGACAAGACTGGTCAGACAGAATATTTGATAAGACTGGCCAGACAGAATATTTGAAATGACTGGCCAGACAGAATATTTGACAAGACTGGCCAGACAGAATATTTGATAAGACTGGCCAGACAGAATATTTGACAAGACTGGCCAGACAGAATATTTGATAAGACTGGCCAGACAGAATATTTGACAAGACTGGTCAGACAGAATATTTGATAAGACTGGCCAGACAGAATATTTGAAATGACTGGCCAGACAGAATATTTGACAAGACTGGCCAGACAGAATATTTGACAAGACTGACCAGACAGAATATTTGATAAGACTGGCCAGACAGAATATTTGACAAGACTGGTCAGACAGAATATTTGACATGACTGGTCAGACAGAATATTTGACAAGACTGGCCAGATAGAATATTTGACAAGACTGGCCAGATAGAATATTTGAAATGACTGGCCAGACAGAATATTTGACAAGACTGGTCAGACAGAATATTTGACAAGACTGGTCAGACAGAATATTTGAAATGACTGGCCAGACAGAATATTTGACAAGACTGGCCAGATAGAATATTTGACAAGACTGGCCAGATAGAATATTTGAAATGACTGGCCAGACAGAATATTTGACAAGACTGGCCAGATAGAATATTTGACAAGACTGGCCAGATAGAATATTTGACAAGACTGGCCAGATAGAATATTTGAAATGACTGGCCAGACAGAATATTTGACAAGACTGGTCAGACAGAATATTTGACAAGACTGGTCAGACAGAATATTTGAAATGACTGGCCAGACAGAATATTTGACAAGACTGGCCAGATAGAATATTTGACATGACCGGTCAGACAGAATATTTGACATGACTGGCCAGACAGAATATTTGACAAGACTCTATATAGTGCTGAAATTGCTGTTGTGCCTATGATCATACTTCAAACCTAGATCTTTCCAGAAATTGTCCAAATTTTCCTCAAATTTATGTCTGTTATTTACCTACAGTTATTTACTTCCAAATATAGTGTTTGTCCCCTTCCAATAGCTGAGAAGGCTGTGAGAAGGAATTAAATCTGAGAAAACGTGTTTCCATTTGATTGCCTATATTGCCAGTTACATACTTTATGGTATTAACACAAACATTATAACTTAGGCAATTCAGGAAAAATAGATGTTTAAGATTTTAATGGGGAACAAAAGTTAAGCAAAAATATGCTGGAGCTCATCTTTAAAAGGTATCTGACATTTTTAGGAACTTGATCCTGGTCAAGCCAGGATAAATCTTTAATACCAGCTATAACAACCAACAGTTTATTGGGTTTAATCTCAGTTACCTGACCTGTCATGGGTTTAAGTGTATTATAAGTATATTTCCAATACCAGTACTTATTTTAAAGTTTCTAACACCAGGCATTTAAACTGTTAAGTTTGATAGATTTTTTCTGACATGAGGCTGTTATGACAGACAGCATGTCACCCTCAGTGACATTAAAGCCCAGGAGAGATTGAGATCTTAATGTGTTAGTTTTCCCACCCCAACTCATACAAAAGTTAAAACCTGGCCGATGATACAGATTCTACTTTTGTTTTGTGATCTGTTGAAACTGTAATGTGTTGGTCGGGATGGCCTTTGGGCAGTTAATGCTGTGTAACTAACAGGTTATCTGGGTTGGACATAACACCCTGCCCTCCATGTTACACAACTGTAACAGCTCAATGATATACATCAGAAAGGGCCGCCCTTCAGGGGGTCCCAGCACCAGTCTGGTGTTAGAAGTGTGAGTCCTGTCTCATTACCACAGTATGGAGTAACCATTCTTGACCATGCACCATGATAATTGGATTCGGTCAGAGGTGGTTATTAAAGTACCTACTTTGTTGGAATGGTCATTAGTGATAAATAGTTGACCAAGACTAATCATGTGTCACAGTGTGATGTAACGAGTAGTGTACCAGCTACATTAGAGATACCTTAATATGTTGTGTCAGTATGTATCATCATATTATAGCGGTATAACACAGATTTTATTTAATTCTATAATTCAATGCAACTAATAAAAATATATTAACTTGAATAGCCCAATTCAACATTCATTAACTTCCACTTATCTTGAATTACTTAACTGAAATATTTTGTCTCAAACTTTAATGTTCACAGATATCGATGTTTTTATTGAAATCTATTTGTAAAACACTGATTTAATTTGTGTAAATGTAAACAATTTTTGAACCCCAAGGATTATGGAAAAATTAGATATGGATAAATATGAATGTCAAAGAAAATTTTGCCTTTCATAAATTTAGCACAATTAATCTAATAACATTTAGCTTGATTTCCTGTGGAATTAATGAAAATCCACATTTCATATTCACTTTATGATAAAGACTAAGCCTGCTATATATGATCAGAATTGTTGAAATGTGGCCGTGTGTTGGAGTCGTATTAGAAAGGAACGTTGATGAGCTTTTGTGTTTGTTGGACACTGAGAAATGACCTGACTGCTATATCACAGGGCGTTCCTACACTTGTCAGCTTATAATATGTTCTACACAAATTGTCATAAAGACATTCAGTGTCTTTTGTTAAAAACTAATGCAGATACGAATTAGAAGAAAACAATTTCAAAGTCTGCAGGGTGTGTTTTTATTGCACTCTGTTACACTTTGGTATATATATATATAGACTGATAGCTCCAATTCCACCGAAGGCAACGAAGGAGACATTTACATTTCACAAAACATTCTCAACTTTTAAACATGGAATGAATGCTAATGAAAGATGAAAAAAAAAATTATAAGAAAATAAACCTGTGAATATGATATTAAGCATAATTGTATGTAAAATGTCTTGCATAACTTGATAGGTAATGGGGCTATCAACCCAAATAAAATTACCTGAGTATATATGTACATACACAATTCAATTCTACAATTTATTAACTAAGACCTTTGTGCTTTGTTTAAAATATATAACAAAATGTACCAGTTTCTAACATGGAACATAATGTGGAGTCGTACTTGGGTCAGACACAACTTGTTTAGCTCATTTGTATATTTGCAAATAAAATATTTACATCAAATGTGGATCTTTCTTAAGGAGATGTCTGTCACTGTAAGATAGCATACATCCTTAAGTCTGTCACAGTAAGGTAGTATACATCCTTAAGTCTGTCACAGTAAGGTAGCATACATCCTTAAGTCTGTCACAGTAAGGTAGCATACATCCTTAAGTCTGTCACAGTAAGGTAGCATACATCCTTAAGTCTGTCACAGTAAGGTAGTATACATCCTTAAGTTTGTCACAGTAAGGTAGTATACATCCTTAAGTCTGTCACAGTAAGGTAGCATACATCCTTAAGTCTGTCACAGTAAGGTAGTATACATCCTTAAGTCTGTCACAGTAAGGTACGTAGCATACATCCGTCTGTCACAGTAAGGTACTGGTAGTATACATCTTTAAGTCTATGTGAGAGAACACAGTACATGACAGTAAGCTATAAGTTTATAACACGTTAACCATACACTCCTCACCATGATGAATGGGTAGATGATAAGTTACTGTTATAAACATCAGTAGAGAGGTGGTCAATTTGGTGTACCATAATGATAGAACACCTGATTTGTCACCTGCCACATGTCATTCTTTACTCTCTACAAGGATGTGTGTGTCACTTTATCAAAACTTAGATATATAGTGCCAATATGTATGGCATTGCCACTATCTCCACAAATTCAGTTTGTCAATTATCTAATTAGTTGATGACATACCGGTATGTGATCTTAGCTACCAATACTCCCTGAAAATATTGAATAATTTAACTCTCTTTTTGTGTGTGTTCTGTCGCTATCTACTAAAAGTCTTAAGTAATTTTAAAATTTTGTATTTTGTGTGGTAGTTATTGTAATGATTTGTAACATGTCCAATCTGTGTTCCAGGGTTTACCAGCACTTTGAGGACCTTGGACTTTTCCTGTTCAATGATGCCTTGGTGATAACCCGACGTACATCCAGACATTTCCCATTCACACGCGCTGTCGAGCACACCTACAGGTTTGAGACAAGCCTGTCCCTCGCACGGCTCAAAAGTCATTGACCTTGACAACACTAAATGTAAGTAACAAGCAGTCCGATTTCACTTTCGATTCTACATTTCTAAGAGATGGCCTGTTCGTGAAGAGTCCAAGAGAGATGGTGTGTCCATGAGTCTATCCCCTGGTTAGACATTTACTCTTGATACTGTCAGAGTCCTGTAGCCATCAAACAATACTTTATCATAAGACATACTTTATCATAAGACATGTAGATCATTATGACCTAGATTTTTTTACACCACTATATTTTTACACCATCAGCTTTGGTTATTTTTGGTATTTATAGCTGATAAGTCTGTCAGTTGAAGCAGCCGGGATATCGCATCACAAACAAATATTCTGAACCCCTAATCTATTACATGGAAACAAACAAGAACACCAATGTTATTTTACTTGAAGTACATGTTGTCAGACAAAATCACGTGAATTACAGCTTATAGCAGATTGATATTTCATTTTATAGTCTAGAATTCAATAAAAAATTCTCAAATTAATGGGAAATTTCATGCTGAAATAGAATGCTCACTGACTGAATCACATTGCCTTTGACGGAAAAATCAATGTCTTTTATGTCAATTTTGTTGCTGAAACGGTACTTTCATTATAGATATATAAAAACTGAAAATAACTGTTGATGAAAGAGATGAAATGAATTGATTGAAAATCTGAAAATACCTTTCAATCAGCTAATCACACTTCATGCTAGGATTTGTGTATCAGCTGGATTACTGATTTATTGACAATTCAATCAAAGGGGTTTGGACTGAAAGCATTTATTGCAATTTTAAAGCCATGATCATAGAGTTAATAAAATCAGAAAGTATGCTTGCACCAAGGGAAGGCATTAGTGTTCAAAAAACATAAATGTCAAAATTTGCTTGGTATGTCTAATTGAAGTCTCATTATACCCCCCCTCCGGGAAACTCCTCCCAAAAAAATTATGGTTTTCTGTAGAAACATTTTGTCTGGACAATTAACTCCTCCTTAATGGCTGGGCCAATTTCAATGAAACTCACACAAATATAAAGGACCATGTGTAGATGTGCATGCACTTTCCCCCCCCCAAAAAAATTATGGTTGCTATGGTAACCGGTCACTATAAACAGGTTTTCTGTAGAAACATTTTGTCCGGACAATTAACTCCTCCTTAATGGCTTGGCCAATTTCAATGAAACTCACACAAATATAAAGGACCATGTGTAGATGTGCATGCACTTTTCCCCCAAAACAATTATGGTTTCTATGGTAACCGGTCACTATAAACAGGTTTTCTGTAGAAACATTTTGTCCGGATAACTCCTCCTTAACCGCTGGGCCAATTTCAATGAAACTTAATTCACAAAAATATAAAGGACCATGTGTAGATGTGCATGCAGCTGTTGAAATTCCAAAATTTTGGTTGCCATGGTTACTGGTCATATTATTCATTGGGTTTTTTTTGTCTGGACAACTCCTTCTAAACTTAATGCACCGATTTTCACAAAACTTTACCGGAATGTTAGGGAACATGTGCAGTTACGGAAATGTTTGGGAACATGTGCAGATGTGCATACAGCTGTTTAAATTCCAATTTTTTGTTGCCATGGTAACTGGTCACTATTTAAACAAAACTTTATTATGAACAAGACATATTCCAGCCATTCTGAATTTCAGAAATAGGGACATGCACAGGTTATCTTACTTAGCCCCTAAATAACAGTTCCAGTTGTCCATTGACTCATGCAGCTGATTGCG
This sequence comes from Pecten maximus, assembly GCF_902652985.1. NCBI lineage: Eukaryota > Metazoa > Mollusca > Bivalvia > Pectinida > Pectinidae > Pecten > Pecten maximus. The sequence continues at coordinate 37,024,038 of NC_047019.1, forward strand.
GAGGTTTTAGTCAGCCATCCTGGTGACAGTTCTAGTTAAATTAGGGTAGAGTTAATTCAAAATTGTGTGGTAGTTGTTGAATAAGATTATACTCAAACTGTACTATAATACTGCTTGAAGGTACCGTCAGATTTGGTGTTATGCAAAACTTAGTGTATAGTCTGTGTCCAAGATCCAAGTGGAGGGTGAATATTATACTACACTGTCACAATAACAGCTAACTACAATGTATATAGGTATCAAAGGAGTGAAATTATATATGAGGAATTAGCTGTAAGAGAAATCACATCTTGCCCAAGACTTGTTGCAAGAAATATTAGATTGACCCATGTCTGTCCTGTCCCCTGGAACCTGCTGATGTGATCCTCACCAAACTGTGTTTAGGGGTGTCAGGTGGCAGTGGTGGTATTTATGTCTTACAAACATTTTCTAGTTTGCTGAGATTTAATCTCAACTGATGATAATTTGTGTACAGGTCAACAATCAGTAATGGCTCATCAAATCATTTAAATAATAACAATAGGCTTTATTATAGTATTGGATGGAAGGAAGCTATGGTATCTTTACAAAGATATTGTTATTTAGATAATATGAATAGTAATGTAGATGTAATTGTGTGTGAAATGTTTTGCTGTCCATAAAGTAATAATCAACACGCCATGGTGTAGGGAGATCAGCTGACAATACAGCATATGGCTGATAGCTAGTATCACTGCTGCAAATCACTGTCATCTGTAAAACGGCACCAAGAACTTTTCATCTGTAAAATACCCCTAGGAATTAAGGGTTAGAAATTATTCATATCTTGATGGGAGGATTGTATGTATCAATCTGGGATTGCCCTATCCCATACCACTGGACAGTCCACATGTAGATAGTGACCATCAAAAACTAGCTGCTTCTGAAAGTAGGTGAGAAAAACAAGGTAGAAGTCAACAGGGTTAACTGGACAACATGTGTGAGTTTTCTTGAGTCATCAGGTCAGCATGACCAATATCATTTGGCCCAGTGTTTGTCCAGTGTGGGGTTGTTTACTACAGGAACTAGTTTTTAAAAGATTTAACTGGGGCATGTAAAATCATTGTCCCTGGGGGAGGGGGCCTTGTAAAGTATACTATAAGTAGTACCACAGGGGCGTGCATGTAACAATGTCCCTGGTGGTGGGGCCTTGTGTAGTATACTACAAGAGAGAAATTCACCTGTTTCAGAAAAGCTATTCGTCAAAAATAGTTCTATTTTCACATATTTTTAAGTACCAAAAAATTTGCAAATAAATTCACAACAAGGAAAACACAACTTCAAATTGATAGACTACACTTACATTATATATATATATATATATATATATACACACTTTTCTCTTTCTGTGAATGTGCTGATTTCACCGATATAGCTATGTCTGTCTGATGGGATTCATGTCAGACAGACAGGTATCTAAAGTGAAATACCTTCAGTAAAAATTAAATTCCCTTTCAGGTGACATCTACAAATTACATATATACTTTACCAACCCTGAATCATCAGTCAAGTCAGGAATAAACCCGGAATATATTATATGTGTGCCCTGTAGTATTCACTTTGTCTGTCTGTCCGTCCACAAATTTTACTACTGGCTGTATAACTTGGGTATTTATTGACCAATTCACATGAAACTGGCTCATTAGATGGCTATTCATAAAAATGCATATTCAGTTTGAAAGTTAAGAGTCAAAACGTTAAAGTCAAAGGTCAAGGTCATCAGACTCAAAGGTCAAGGTCAAATTTTGCATCTTTTTCAGATAAACATTTTGTTATGACATGATGAAGCAAAATTGTTCAGAATTAAACAAGGAGTCTATTGACCAAAGGTAAAGGTCAAATTTTATAGCTTTTCACTGATGAACATTTTGTTATGACATTATAAAGCTGTATTGGTATGTTATTAACAAGTAGTCTACTGATTAATGTCAAGGTCACTGGTCCAACTTTATATCTTTTAAAAAAAATCTTTTTAGTGATGACATTATGAAGCAAACTTGGTGTGAATTATCAAGGTCACTGGATTATGCTTTGTTTGTTCGTAGCTTGTGTTATGTTGAAGCAGGGACTCCTTAAATTGTAGTAGGTAGTGGCTACCTCACTATACAACATTGGGGAGGTCTGCCGCATGCCATCCAGAGCAGGATTAAGTGTCTTTCTGAAGTGTCTGTTTCTTAGCTTCTCAAGAAACACAAACAGCCACATATATAGGGAGTATCAAACCACTCACCTGGAGTTATGTGGCCAACACTCTATAACCACAGCCCCTCACTGGATCAAAGGTCAAGGTCATTTGGGTCCCAAGTTCAAAGACAAAGTGGATCTGCATGTCTATGACCCTTACTGTTGATAGGGACAATTAAAACAAATCAAAACAAACGAATGAAGATTGCACCAGTATTTACATTTCTGCCCAGCAATTATGGAGGTGGAAGGAAACACATCTGGTGGAATTTAAGTCACATCATAGTAAATGTGAAATGTATATTTGCTTCCTTTTGATTAATTTACAAGTCCAAAAGTCAGACATCAACTTAAGCTATATGGGTAGATGTCTTTTTTATGGTTAGGGGGGATATATTGGCACAATAAGGGGGACCTTGCTGACATGTCAATGTTCCTAGTTATAATCATGGCCCTGTAATGAAGTACAGTTTCCCTACAGTTAATCAACTTTGGTTTTTTGGAGATTATCTGAGAATCCAGGAGACCAAAATTTACAATAGGACTTCAAGAAAAATCCTAAGCCAAATATTCTGAAGTTTTACATTTATAATTATAATCATTGTCCATATTCCTAAATCCCTTAAAACAATGGTTTTTGTGTTAGGAAATAAACTGTCAGACACACAGCAGGCCCTATAGCTTAATTGACCTGCTAGTATTTTAGGTTTCTTCTACTCTTGTTTTTCCCCTTGAATAATCATAACAATAAATAAAAGAAAAAAACAATAGTACTTATTTTTTTAATAAAGGGTATACATATAATAAGTGTCTATTTTTGTAACCTGACATAAAATCAAAAGACAATTAATAGCAATTCTTTATTATAAGGTGTTTGAATAGACATTAGAACAAAAGTAACCAAGTTTCCTGTGTTTAAAACTGACCACCACATTGGCCACTATTGTGGCTGTGCTGTTCATCTGTTATTTAATGACAGATTACCACCAGGCTATTCAGGCCAAGTGTGGGATTCCTGTAAATGTCCAGCTGTGGGTAACCACAATGCCCAGTCAGTGGTTAGTGGTCACTGCCTTTTGATGACTCTACTAATCAGTTTATGCTCTAATGTATCCATATGTCCAATATAATGAGTTTTCTCATGCTAGAATGCTAATTTACACACCTCTTTGCAGTTTTCTGTAACATTTTCTGTATGGTAACTGTTGGTAAATACGAGATCACTGATGTTTAATGTAGACTGTAGCTATTCCAGGTTATGGTCATCTCTGTTCTTACCTCCTGGTCCCAGTATTACAGCTGCTGTATGAAGAAAATCTGTGTAAATCATAATTAAAATGATTACTGAGATAATTTTACATAATTTCCTCAGAAGTGTCCCTAGAGAAGTGAGGTATCTCCTGAACACTGACTCACTGGGCTGGAAATGTCAAATTTTCCCCAGCATTGATGGGCAGCACTTTTGAGTGGTTTTCCATGATGTAATTCAATTTAGTAGTTCCAGTCATCATTGATGACACATCATGCATGTGAAAATGCATTGAAGTTTGAAAATGGAAAGATGGGGAATACACCAAAAAGCCAAAATATCTTTGTGTTCATACAACTTTATATTTACCTCCTCACAACTTCATATTACCTCCTCACAACTTTATTATACCTCCTCACAACTTTATATTTACCTCCTCACAACTTCATATTACCTCCTCACAGTCTCATATTAACCCCTCAAAAGCTCATATTATCTCCATACAATCTCATATTTCCTCCTCACAATATCATATTACCTCCTTACAATCTCATATTACCTCCTCACAATCTCATATTACCTCCATACAATCTCATTTACCTCCTCACAACTTCATATTACCTCCTCACAACTTCATATTACCTCCTCACAATCTCATATTAACCCCTCACAATCTCATATTACCTCCATACAATCTCTTATTAACTCCTTACAATCTCATATTACCTCCTTACAATCTCATATTACCTCCATACAATCTCATATTACCTCCTCACAATCTCATATTACCTCCATACAATCTCATATTACCTCCATACAATCTCATATTACCTCCTCACAATCTCATATTACCTCCATACAATCTCATATTACCTCCTCACAATCTCATATTACCTCCATACAATCTCATATTACCTCCTCACAATCTCATATTATCTCCATACAATCTCATATTACCTCCTCACAATCTCATATTACCTCCATACAATCTCATATTACCTCCTCACAATCTCATATTACCTCCATACAATCTCATATTACCTCCTCACAATCTCATATTACCTCCACAAAATTTCATATTACCTCCTTTTAATGTCATTTTACCTCATACCAGTTTCAGTATTACCTTCTGGTCATACCTTCTCACCATCTCATTTTACTCTCACATCTCATATTACCCAATCTCAATATACCTCATCACATATTACCTCCTACCAGTCTTTTTCATTCCAAACATTTGATCAGTACAAACCCATTGCTGTTACAAATCCGTTACTGGTCATTATACAAATATATATACATAAAGATATATATAGATTGGATTTCTGATACATGTAGGTCTGTTTTCTGAGGCCTTGAGCTAAGGAGATTTTTCCATATGTGTTTCCGAAGAAAAAAAAAAAATTAGCTCTTGACCATAACTTGAACTTTCCCTAATCAAGATATAAACATATTAAAGAAAGCTGTTTCAGTGTCTAAATATCCCTGTAGAATCTGTAGAGCCATGGAGGTCATTTGTCTTGTGCTGCCTAACCTCAAATATGTATGGTTGATAAAGTCTGATAATGGCTGCTGACCCATTCCTACAGTGGTTGTAACTGGCAGTGTAATAGCTGTGTTCTAAAACTATTAACTGAGCAAAAGAATTTGTCTACTGGTGAAAACATGATAAAAGCCTCATTTGTCACAGAAGGGTTTAAGGAGTACTGTACTAGGAGAATTAGTCTGCCTGATAAATGTTATAGACCCACTCTACAAAGGTATATATTCACACAGAAATCTTTGTGTATGTCAACAATCCTGTGAGGAAATGTCCTTGATCCCTGCGGTCAGCAAACATTTTATCAGGATATTAGGGTTAAGTCGGTCATCAATAATTTAGTTCATATACATGTTCATATAAAATGTTTTTAGGCCGACTTAAATGTGATCTGTAACACAACTGTCACTTAATGACCAAGATGCCCCATGAGGGTCATAATTTTGGGCAAGGGTAGCATGCTGGCATATGAGCAAACCTTGATCTATTTGTAAGGGTCACAAGGGATAAATGTGTTAAATCTAATTGTTTAAAAACAAAACATCTTCAATATACATATCAGAACTCGGGTGACTGATAAGGCCCATTGACCTGGTGTTAACTTGGCAGATTTGTTTGAAATAGCATCCCTTTCAGATATGTCCATTTATAAGTTTGTTTTGTTTGAAATACTGTATCACTGCATGTAGTGTAGACTGGCCACCAGACCCTAAGTTGTTTTGTTAAGAATTGTTAAGCTAAATTCTAATACTAGATTATCTTCCCCTAGATTGAAACTTAGGAATCAGACATATCCTAGGGACCAAATCATAAAGCTCAATTTTATTTATAATTTTAATATTCTAGAGACAGGGGGCCAGTCTACATGTAGTGATACTTTGTTTACATGGTCGGTAACATAGATAGTACTTATATTGGTGTTTATTTTCTAATTCAAATATTGTGGATAAAAATACTTCATAATTTCAAATGAAAAGAAGCATACTTTTGTAACCTACTTATAGATAGTTCTCTGGGAATCTGTAGTTAAAACCCACCTAAATATTGAATTAATTGGAAAATTGTTTTAACTTGTTTCAACTTAACTAAAAGCATTTACATTAACTGCTACATGGTAATTTCTTATCTAAAAAAATATTTTTTAAACAAATTCGTTTAATTGCCATGCCATGCACCAATCTGTTAATCTAAATATACTCCCATTTTGTAATGAATTCATTACATGTAAATTTATGTAAATTCAACTTTTTCTGAGTCACTTCATGAGCCGTGCTTATCAGTTATATGTAGCTATGGTAGATATGTACAGGTAAACAAAGCCTTTGATTTCAGATCAAGGTAAATACAGGTACATACAGTAACAAAGCTTCAGTATGCCTGCTTAACATGGTCTTCTGTACATCACTCAGCTGTATAATGTATGATAATGTCATATCTATTATAACATTTAAAATCTTCAAATGAGGTTGCAAAGCAAATGTATGAATTTTTAATGGAATTATGATTATCAAAGACTGCCTTTCTTTCAGCTGCCTGTTTTATCTGTACATAGCATTATAAAAGTTTTGACAGTTGATTCTTGCTGCCATTTCCTTTATCATAACTTTATCAGAGTATCCACTGTATGGAAATATGGTGGAATATCTCATAATGACTAACTACATACGGGCAGAAGAATGTAAACCTCTATACACACATCTAGTGGTATTGTTTTTTGTCAATTCAGCTGAAATTTTAAGAAAGTTGAATCAATATAACAAAAGAGAGACTGGGTAAGGTTACAAGTTCAAGGTCAAAATGACCTGTCAAAATCATATCCTCGACTCGGCCATATTATAGGGCAGGTATCAGGTGATCAGCATTCAAATTGTCAGCTCAATTAATGTAAAGGAATAATGCCTTTGATGATTACGATTTTTACCTTCCGTTAGTATTCAATACTGGGCAATCGAGTAAAAATACCAAACAAGGGAATCTTTTGAATTTTTCTTATCTACCAAGAATTATACTACTTAAACATTAGCTGCCATAATATCATGAGTGACAAAATATACATGTTTTGATGAAAAATGCATGTACACTTAATAATGCTTGGAGAAAATATTAAGTAGCTATATATACAAATCAGATGTAGAAACAAATTTCTTCACCTGTTATGATGTCCATTGTAAGAAATGTTTGAATCATTGGCAGCCATCAGTCTGCCTACCCATCTTTACAATGAAGATGATTTCACCTACATGGGGCTGATATAGACTTTTCTGGAATGAATTATTCAGGTTTCATCCTTATTATTATGTACCTTAATTTGGAATATATTAGTATACATTAGGATGTATGTGACCATCCTGTCTGGTAGTGACACACAATCCAAATATATAACTGCCCTGGTCTGTTGTTCAGTGTCATTAGGAGACACAAACCATCTGCTTCTGTAAAAAAAAAAATACCCCTAAACACTTGTATTTGTCAAGGTTTCTTACAGGGGAAATTAGGTCATAGTCTTTACTTTTCACCTATAGGAGTCATGATTCATCACCACAAATATACTGATTATAGTGCAACTCTTCCAAGGTCCATATTTGGTGTTGCCCCTGTAACATTTGGTTGTGTTTAATGTCTGATTGAGACTAATGCATTATATAAAGGTGTGTTTCAACCAAAGATTGACCAGCATTAAAACTAGTTATCATATTTCCCCACTAAGACTACATATTATATTTTCCAACTAAGACTACATATTATATTTCTCTGATAAGACAACATGGAATATAACTTTATTGGTGAGTTAAAACTATGTTAATTATACATCAAAATTTGAGGGTTTCCCTGACAACTGATATGATTAATGACACACCTATATAATATGTGTTTATGTTATAGGCATTACCCTTCAAGTTGGTCTAATTGTAGGACCCAGGTAGAAATTTCTCTGTATGATGATGCCCTAATTTGTCTTTTCCATATATTTACTACCAATCTGACGACTTAGTGACATCCATAACTCATTCTTGTCAAGGCTTCAATTTCTTATTTTCTAGGAGCATGTTTTAGAAATTTGAAAGTTTTTTTTTTCCAATTTCAGACATCCAAAATGGGTTCAAGATGGAAACACCAAATAAGGAGCTGTACTGTTGTACTTCATGTGAAGAGGATAAGTTTAATTGGATCACATTGTTGGAACAATCCATTCGAACTGCCCTTGAGGGGTGAACAGACCTCCCTGCATGGACCCAACACTACACAAGCACAAGTCTGTGATACTGCCACCTCTTTCTGTAATTAGACCTGCCCAATATACAATCACTTTTTATTGTTATTTATTTCAGGACTTTTTGTATTGTACATGAAATGTCGGAAATGTGGGTTTTTTGTTGGGTTTTTTAAAAATCTAAATCAACATGTAAAATTGTGCAACTGCTCTAAATGAGTGAAGATCAATTTACATACGCGTTTGTTGTCATGGAGGTAAAGACGATTATTTGAACTTTGATTTGTTATTTCCTGAATGTAAATGTGATATTAAAAGAAAATATGAGGTATTAAAAGGTTCTGGTTTGCTAAATGAGTTTTAGGAGCCAGCATTTGAGGAATTTAAAGAATCTAGAAAATCTGTGATAAATATTTCATCAGTTTCAATTTGTTAAATTTGTTACCAGTTTATTTGGACTCATCAGAAATGTTGTGATGATGTGTGGAACTCGGTGTTTGGCTATATTTTGTGACATACATGTTATTTATTCTTAAAGATTTTTTCTGTTAAGTTTAATATGCATATATGTAATCGGTGTATGTTGCTGTTCTTGTTTTATTACCAGTAATCTGTTAGTGGACCACCAGATATGCTGGCAGTAAAGAATGTTTAAAGATCTGTTGATTATATATTACACCTTAAATCTTTTCATTATAACAATTGTATATCCTTACTCTAAGCTTTGGGAGAAGCAAAAATGTTATTGTTTTTTCCCCGTTTTACAACTGAGTGCAGTATATATCTTTTCTTATTTCTGTCCTTTTATCTGTCCCAAAAATCCCCAGGTTATTTATTGGTATTTGGCTACCAACATATATTGATATCTGGTTACTGATATGAATTAATATCTGATTATACTGATATATATTGATGTGTGGTTACCAATATATATCAATATCTGGTTACCAATATTATTGATATCTGGTTACCTATATATAAAGTTATCTGGTTACCAGTATATATTAATATCTAGTTATTGGTACATGTTGATATCTATAGTAACCAGTATATGTTGATATCTAGTTATCGGCACATGTTGATATCTGGTTACAATTATATATAGATATCTGGTTACCAGTTTTATTGATATCTAGTTATCGATATATATTGATATCTGGTTACCAGCACATACTGATATCTAGTTTCCGGTACATATTGATATCTAGGTACCAGTACATGTTGATATCTAGTTACCGGTACATATTGATATCTAGGTACCGGTACATATTGATATCTAGGTACCAGTACATGTTGATATCTAGTTACCGGTACATATTGATATCTAGGTACCGGTACATATTGATATCTAGGTACCGGTACATATTGATATCTAGGTACCAGTACATGTTGATATCTAGTTACCGGTACATATTGATATCTAGGTACCGGTACATATTGATATCTAGGTACCGGTACATATTGATATCTAGTTACCAGTACATATTGATATCTAGGTACCAGTACATATTGATATCTAGGTACCGGTACATATTGATATCTAGGTACCGGTACATATTGATATCTAGGTACCGGTACATATTGATATCTAGTTTCCGGTACATATTAATATCTGGTTACCGGTATATATTGATATCTAGTTTCCGGTACATATTGATATCTAGGTACCAGTACATGTTGATATCTAGTTTCCGGTAAATATTGATATCTAGTTTCCGGTACATATTGATATCTAGGTACCGGTACATATTGATATCGAGTTACCGGTATATATTGATATCTAGTTTCCGGTACATATTGATATCTAGGTACCGGTACATATTGATATCTAGGTACCGGTACATATTGATATCTAGTTTCCGGTACATATTAATATCTGGTTACCGGTACATATTGATATCTAGTTACCAGTACATATTGATATCCAGGTACCTGTACATATTTATATCTAGTTACCGGTACATATTGATATCTAGGTACCGGTACATATTGATATCAAGTTACCGGTATATATTGATATCTAGTTTCCGGTACATATTGATATCTAGGTACCGGTACATATTGATATCTAGGTACCGGTACATATTGATATCGAGTTACCGGTATATATTGATATCTAGTTACCGGTATATATTGATATCTGGTTACCAGTATATTGATATCAGGTGTGTTTAACCTTGTAATTGGTGCTTGTTATAAAGTCTTAACTCATTGTTAGTTTGAAATGATTAAATTTAAAACGAGACTGTTAATAATTTTATATTGTTTTGTTTGGTTTTGTAATTTAAGAAATTGTGGTTATATCTTTACATTTGTTATTATGCTGCTGCAGACTTTCTACCATTGTGAAAGAATAATTTCACCCAATAATTTGTTTATTAAAGTTGATTTAAAACAAATACATGTATTGATATTTAATTATTTTGTTTAGATTACCAAACATTGTATAAACTTGATATTCTAAATGAAGTCTTGTTAAAATTAAATGTCTCCAGCTGAGAAATCAAATAACTATGTTATATAACACAATATAGAAAATTACTTAAGATGAGCATAATTAGATGAAGACTCAGAAACTGCATAATTCTAATCTTTCAATGATTATTTTTTCCTTTCTATAGAGTAGTTTTACTGCCTAGTCTTTCAGTCCATTTCTGCTGTCAGTTTGTGATGAATACTTCTTTACTTGGCCTGTTTACTGTTTAACATTGGTCCGCAGTCTTTGTACACTGTATGAGGTAGCAAAGATCCCATATGTAATCAATTGTTTTTTGTTTTTTTTTGTATTTGAAAATTATTGGCTGTGAAATGTTACCCTACCTGTAATTTTTAATAGATTGTGACCTTTTTATGCAGTATATGCATGTACACTTGTGAGAAAAGTGAAACTGACATGTCTGCATTTTTGCCAATTTTTAAATCATGTGGCTCTTAAAATGTCAAATGTCGGTGTGTAAATTTACTTTTTACTGAAATCCATTATCACGATTTTACAGTTGTGATGAATCGTCATCACATGATGACAGTCTTTGTGGAGGTACGTGTCTCAGCATTTGTAATAGATTTTTATCCCTCAGAAAATTTGAGGGAATGCAGTTACACAGGGTTGTCTTTCTGATTGTGTTGCTGTATGCATTAACAGGTGGGAATAAGTCCATCTGTCTGTGTCGTTGTAATAACATACCTGGTATATGTAACAGTGTATATTACAATAAGTTAGAAATAAGCTAGACTGGCTTGGTCAGGAAATAAGCCAAGCTTGTGTTCTATCAGATAAAACAAAATGTCATATATTTCTTTATATATATCTATATAATTGAGAATAGCTAGAATAAATATCTACAAATTTTTACTTCATTTATTATGGTGACCATCTAGATTTTCTTACTAACCTGTTTAAGATTTTTCATAGGGTCACCACATGATAGCAACAGAGAAAAAGGCATTCTGTATGATAAATCTACAGTATTTATATTGGTACATACATAGAAAAACCTGTTGTTTAGATATTGGATTTATTGTATACACACATAGTTTAGATGTATAACTACAGATAGTACACGACCAGTACAATGTGTTAGTTATCTTTCTGTATAACTTCAGGTCAATAGACAAAAAAACTGCTGGTAGATATAATGATAAAATCATGATTAAATTCAAATGAAGGCATCATCAAAAAGAAGCTTATCATGTACTTGCCAGCAGTGTAAATTTTTAGACATGAAATATCCCTAATAAACTTCAGTAGATAGACCAGTATTATCATAGACAATCCCTTATTAATCTACATAATTTATTCCTGTTGTTCTTCACTCAACTGATTGTGAACAGAATTTTCAACTATGAATTGAAAATGAAAAAAAAAATGTTTGAAGTTGTTTAGGTAGATTCTGTGACCATGTGGATAGATGAAGCTATATTCAGATATCAATAATAATGTCAGCACTATACATAGAACAATGTGACAAACTTGTGAAGTTTTTGTAGTCTGACCTGAGAAGCAGGTGTCTGATAATACAGGTTTTTTGTTGGTTTTTGACAATTTAATCAAAAGCATCTGTTACGACAGGTTTTTGGAGTCTTACCAAGTATGTCTTGAATGAATCAGGTTTTAATTTATTTATTTTTTTTAATCAAGGTTTGATAAAGAAAAAAAATGTGGGGCCGAGTGTTATGAACATTATAAACGTTTTATTGGTATGCCTCATTACATGTAAAATAAGGCTACAATCTAGTAATTAATTGATATTGTATATTGTACCACATGTGATAATTACAGAAGTATTTTCGACTGATCAGGTGAGAGAAGATGAAATAAAGCTTGACTGTTTATAAGAGGAATGGTTTGTGTTATCTTTTCTGACAGTAAAATCCAACTTGTCAGGGCCTTATGAGATAACTTATTTTTCTTTCCTTCAATAAGATAGCTATGGCACTTCCAGATGATATTCATCTTTCTCTGCTGATAAGAGCTAGAGTTTAATGGTTTGAGAGCAGTTTCTGAATCATACAGGAGCAAGTATCTTTAAAGATGGCCATGCATGTTACATATAAACTATAGATAATAAAATTGTAACTTTTGAAAAAGAAAAAAATAATCATATCAATATTTAGATTTTGTTGGTTTGTTGTACTATATATAGAGGAATATCATCCTTCAAAAAATATGAAAATGTTTATGCATAATGTTATATTTTGAATGTAAAACACCCACAGGTATACTGACACAGGTCTGCAGTATTAAACACCATACACAATACTTCTATGCCAGTACACCTTACACAATACTTCTATGCCAGTACAGAGTTCATGCAGTATCAACCATTGTCCCACTGTTCTTGTTGACAGAGGAAACTCTGACCCTTATATAATGTCATGTTGATTGGTGCTCTCTCTTTCTACTGTTTTAGATATGCGTCATAATTTATATCGTGTTTTATATAGAATTAATTCCACAGGCTTTGTTTTGCTACAAGATCATGATATGTCAAATAAAAGCCATATATATTTATAAATATTGAGGGCAGTTAGGTTTATTAAAAATTATACTGACATTTATTCATCAAACACAAAACATGGAAAGCCTCTTAATGTGTAGTGTTGTATCATAGGGATCAGGTATCATTTCATCAGTAATGACTTCTACAGTTTCAGAAAGAATTATAAAAATAACGGCATTCAGAGATAAACTCAGAAAAAATATGTAATTATCTTGCTGAGCTGGGAGAGGTGTAAATCATATATTACTAATTTGTAGTATGGATAATCTTACTCATTTGTAGTATGGATAATCTTACTCATTTGAAGTATGAATAATCTTGCTCAGTTCAGGTATGAATTGTTTTACTCGGTTAAAGTATGAATTATCTTGCTCATAGATTTGAATTAAGTATGAATTATCTTACTCAGTTGATGTATATGAGTTGCCATACTCTTTTGAGTTATGAACTATCTTACTCAGTTGAGGCATGAATTATATTCCTCATGTACAGTTGAGGTATGAATTATTAATCCCCTACCTGGAAGTGAAACCAGAGGGACTAGGTTTCTTCCCTGTTGGTCTGTCTGATCATCCTTGTAGGTGTGTAAACAGTGATTAAAGGACACAAAATTATCAGAACTTTTCCTGAAAGGTTAAGTCTTCCTTACCAGTGTATTTAGTTATTTTGTGGAGCTAAAACAATCATGCTGTTGGTTCATCAACAGGAAAAGATATTGTTGATTATTGAGTTTTGTGTACATAATAGATTATGTGAGGGAAGGGGGTCACCTGTATCTCCATGCCAGGTGCTCCATGGGTAAAAATGAGGGGGGAACACATTTCTCATTTCTAGTCTTTATTTATATTCCGAAAAGACCCTAAAATGCAAAGGAATAAAATCTATCACAACCTATTTTCACAAGAATTAGTTGTATATTACTACTTGATCTTATTATATGTTATTACAATCATTAATTGTATTTCAGCTTACATAGATTTATATATATTTTATATATTCATAATTACAAAATGTACAAAAACTAAACCCAAGACATTCAATACCTGGATGTACATGTACACCTAAACCCATACTCTTGTCTGCCTCTAGCTGTCATACTCCCGCCAAATACTGGACAAAGACGATGACGACCACAAGAACGAGACAATACATGGACACATACATTGATGACATCACACATGTAAACTGGACATAGGTACATGGGTATAACATAATTTATAACGAGTGGCTCACTGTATTGGACACAAGTTTCATTGCGTACACATGACTCTCATATAGATATAATTGGTAGCGGACGTGGTAAACACATAATTGGCCGGAGTGACATTAAAAATAACCCTCTATTACACATATAATATTACTCTCTTTTTCCAGTACAAAGTGTTGCTATGGCATATAACATCAATTTGGTACAGCTATTTCAGCCAGGTATAGTCTTACTCAAGTCCCTTGGTATTTATTTGTTAATGTTAAATTTATATGGATATTCCCATCTTTGCTTACCAAATTTTGGTTTCATCAGGGTTTACACTACCTTAGACAGGTTTTCTGGTCACCAGGTAGCTAGTTCCAGTAGCTAGTAAGAATGCCAGTCAATAGTTTTGAAGTTCATGGGTTCAAAACCCTGAGTCAGCTGGAGCTGTCATTTCATCTTCTATAAATGAAATAGCTAGGGTATGGTTATTAGATAAAACAAAACACTAAATATTACACAATGAAGTCAATTCAAGATGGTTGGTATTATATTGGTCAAGAGTTCAAGAACCAAATATAAGATTCTGAAAGGAAGATCTAGGTTTTCAACTGAAGAATGCTATGTTCGAGGTTTGTGGAAAATTCAGCAGCACCTGATGTAAGGAACATCCACCTAACCATGCAGGACTGTCACAGGATGTCAGAAGAGCAGATCATTGAAGCTGATAGAACAGCCTCATCCTTTCAAGGATCTGTAGAAAACACCTCCCCACCTCCCATAGAATGTTCCTTGCTGCTGGTCATGGTCATATCAATTACACAATAAATATCAATTATTAAGTATTCTACCATGTTTGCTATGCAACGCCAGTTTTGATTGGTTAAAAACCATGTATTATTTTCCAATAATACACACCCGTGCCAATAATACACGCTCGTGAGTCACGGCTGTTACAATTTTATTTATCTAATATTCACATGTTTCATATAAGGTTACTATAGCCGAGTGGGCTAATGAGTTAGTCTTTCATTATATTTTCATCACGACGCGAGTTCAAATCCTACGGAGGCCCCCCTTTTTTTTCTTTTTTTTTTATCCCTTTTTTAAATTTTCAAAATCAATGCCATATGATAGATGCTCTTGATCATAGTACTATAGTTCCTGTAAAGAGATGTATATTTCATCAACAAATAATGCAATACTCAAGAAATAAATTACAAGGTTTTCCCGGGGTTTCTTTGCTGTTTTTCTATTAGAAAGAGGTCGATCTCAGAACTAAACTGTACATGGTAGAATAGAAATAATCAACTTTGACTCGTGTATTGTTGCAGGATATACAACTCGGACTCGAATATTTTGCAATTTTAATTAATAACTCAGGCCTGCGGTCTTCGTTATTAATCTAATTGCAAAATATCCTCGTCCTCGTTGTATATCCTGCAACAATACACGAGTCATCATTAATTATTTCTTAAATAAATAAACATTTACAGTCAACATTTTCATGAAATATCTATCCAAAGCTATGCAACACTTTTTCATTAGAAAATTGACAGGTTATGTACAGATGTTAGCCAGTAGGCTTTACTTAGAAGGACACATAGGGCCTCAATTAGCATATATCATAACACTTACCTGAAAGCATATAAAACATGGGTGGTCCTAAGGTGAGAAAGGAGGTCACAAGTCCTACAGGTATATCAATTATAACATGTATATCTCAGGGACTTGGCAAAACTTCCCAGCCCATACATTGTCTACAATTTATATTACATTAATGTGGACAGTGACGAATTTGCGTCAAGTCCCTGTGATATATATCTCTCTGGCATTGGAAGTAGTGTGAGTGTGAGTTTGTGGGGGTGGGGGTGGGGGGTGGTGGCATATCTTTTTGCCCCCCCCAAATAAATACACACTTTTTGTCATCTAAAGTGAAAAAAAAAAAATCTTAACTTTAAATGTACACAATATCTTACGATACATGTACATGTATTGTTGCAGCCGACTTTACTACCAACTAATAATAGCATAATTAAAGTTTAGATTTAATGTCATTTCCAATTACTATTTCGTAAGTTATTAATACAATCGTTTATTTCTATGAATCATGTCTGCCAATGTTCAGAACTTCGGGAATATTCCGATGTTTATACACTAACATGTAATGTTACTATAGTGTACTATATATATCAATCCTCGGACCTGTCAGTCGACTGCATGAATTGGAATTGAAAAGTTGAAAACTTATAAAATATAGAAGGAAAAAAAGTAATCAGTTTTAAAGTAAATGTATAGGTAAATAAAGAAATATACAAAAAGAAAAAAAAAACTTATAAAATGTCACAAAGTTACCAGTAACTTTCATCATCCATTTTTTTCAAGAGTTGAAAAGGGTTGCATTCAACTGGTTTTTATTGCAAAGACAGATAATGATGCATCTAAACATTCGTAATTTGTGTTGCATTTTGCTATAATTCTTGTAGTTTCACTTCTCCTTTCTTTGAATTACATTTTGTATGTTGAATTTTTTGTGTGAAATTTTGCATGTTAGATATATCCATTACATGTGATTATAATAATTTTCATATTATCTTGCATCCAATATGCGTTAGAACAGGTTTTAAAACAAAACAACATAAAAAAAAAAAAAACACCAAATTCTTACGATGTTGTGTTCCTTCGCACGCATCAAAATTGCTGTGCAAAATGATTTTTTTCATTTCTCTAGTTATAACAACCGATTCAAATCAGAAAAAGGAAAAGAAAAAAACATCACTTCCGAAATAAAGAAGGCAAGATTTGTTTTGTCCATCACCCATACATACAATGAATGAAGAAATAAACCCATTGCAACACACATACATGACATACATGTGGGTTAGATTTAAATTTGAAAAATAAAATATAAAAATTTCTTGCCCCCTCACTATTTTCAACTTCCTATGCGTGATATAAAATTGAATTAGTGATAATCAGCATTATTACTTAAAATGAAAATAATTATGAAGTGATGTTTCACGGTTGCAAATTTTATATCATGACATCAAAATAGATATTAAATATAAACATAGTCTGTAAGACTTTAAGACTTTAGACGCACTGCAATTAAAAAAGTGTGTTTTATTTTTATTTTTTACACATATAAAGTACAATATCTGCAAAATAAATTATCATGGGATCTTCAATCCAATATTCCAAAATGTAACGTCTAAAAGGTAGTATTGCATGACATGTAAACACATGACAATTAAAATTCCTTTAAAACAGGTCTTATTCATAGAAACTTCTAGAAACTCATATATTTCTCCAAATACAAATTAAATAATATCTAGACTTATGTTTGAGTGCTCATTCGACAAGTCTCAATTATTGATTTCACTGTCAGTAGGAACTAAGCATAATTTTATTTTCATTGGTTATTAGGCCTATTTGTACAAACTTTGTAATTTGTAATTAATTGATAGATTCACCTGTATAATGTTAACACATTTGTCTATTATACACTTCCAATTATCACAACAAATTGATATTTCATTATACCTATTAAAAAAATCAAACACAGAAATTAATCAGACAACCAACCCTTCTCCATCAGCTGCTGCTGTGTATTAGCTGCTGTGTATTTGCCAATGAAAGTAAAATGTGTCGGCAAATTTCATTGGTCCATAAATCGGTCGGAAACGCCCCCTTTTCTGATGTCAAGGTCGCAAAGCACAAGTGCACAGGTCAGCATGAAGAATTTCATCACCAATCTGTTGGAATAATAGCTTTTTTAGGCGGAAATGTATACGTTTTATCATAAATGATTATTGTATTTACTACAAGAAATTCCACTTTAGCTTTAAGGTAAGTAAAGTCAAGTTTTAACATGAACTTCCACGTAAATTTGTCGATTGAATCCGGTACGTGGATGAAAACCCGGTAGCTGCAGAATCAGCTGATCGTATTTCTCGAATGCCGTGGAAATTACACGGTAACGTTTTCAGTGTTATTGTGTTTTACTGATTAGTTAACGACAAAGTTATGTTATTTGTGTAATTTTAGCTTAATTCGGGTTTCCGCAAAGCGCTTGATATGGCCGAGGATCCCCCACACATGAAAATCCGAGATGAGGATTCTTTGCGATTTGTGCACTGTCTGTCAAACCGAGACCCAGGGGTAAGGAACAGGGCGTTCGATTCCATACTCCGAGTGTTTGATGCTTTAATAGGAGGTTATGGTAGTCCTCCTGACATGAAAGGGATGACCACCATACATGGGGCTGTTGATACAAAAGGGATGATTGACGAATACTTGGTGGATATACTCCGGCTGTCCGTCCAGTGTCCATTCGAAGACGTGTTGGACAGATGTAAAGAGTTGCTGAAAGACATGCAGGTAAGACAAAAATGATCTCGTTAATGATATGAATTGTTATTGTGGTACATAAGGCTGTGAACAGGCTAAAATACCACCACACCATGTGTGTGTGGGGGGGGGGGGGGGGGGGGGGGGGGGGGGGGCACTGCTGCATTTCCAAAACACAGTACAATAATAACTGGACACCCCCCCCCCCCCCCCCCCCCCCCCCCCCCCAACACACACACAGGGGTAGAGGAACTACATGTACCCGATTATAAATGTATGGCTGTGTTAAAAACAAGATGTATTTACTTTAGGATAGAACTGACATTTCTGTTATATAGAAAACAAAATGGGATGAATTTAAAATATTGATAGAAAAGTGTAACTTCATATGGCATGCTATTTTTGCCATCGTCCCCCAGATCATTCGTTTTCCTTGGACCAGATAGTCATAAACAAAAATAAGGATAGCAAAGGAGTGGTCATTTATCTATAAAAATAGAACAGTGTTGCTGATTTCATTCATTACGCGGAATGTTATATTTATATATGAAACAAACATGTATGTTTATCTGCCTGTACAGACAGAATATTACCTCATGTTGTTATCTTACCTGTATCTCTTGTCAGTTGATGTACTGGTCAAGGGCTTCCAGAAATTTCATGAATTTCTTGGAAGTTATCCAATTGTATTGTTCTTGTGACGAGTTACAATTACCAGTCACACCCTTTTCAAAGAGCAAAATTAATAACATGTGTTCTTTTATTAACTTTTTATTTTTAATATTTGAATATTCAAATAAAGTGTCACTTTGAAGTCAGCTGGTATTATATTATTATTACTTAAAATTGATCTCACAGAATGTCTTTCAACACATATGAGCATACTATAAAACATGGTCTGGTCTGGCTTGGTCTGATCTCAAATTTAGAATTCCTTTTCCAGCTCACCTCTCTAAGAGAGGAGCTTTTGTTGTCATCTTGGCATCAACATTGGTTTCTAATATTAAGTTTTTGATGCAAGTGTTTTTTTGTTAAAATATTGGTATTATACTGCAATATATATAGATTCCAGTTAGTTAATTCATCCCTAATGCTAGTGTGGGGTATAGTTATACAATGTGAGGCGAGCTTTGTACTTTGTCCTAATCAAGTTATCAATCATATTACTAAAACATCATATTTATCAGAAAAAATATATCCAATCAGTAAATCTAGCTGTTGGTCTATGTAGCCATTTTCCAAATAGTTGACCTGAGATCTGTGATGGATTTAAATACCTGTAGCAGCAACAGCAAACAGTCAGTGGTTATATAAGGAAACCACAAAACCAATTTATCCTGACACATTGGACACCAATGAGAATGGACTATACTTTATAGTATGCCATGAAAGGAATTCACCAATTGGTCAGCTGCAACCAATCATCAAACTTGTCATCGTCAGTAACTAAAATTCATTTAACTAACTATGGTATATAGCAACTGGCAAGGTGAGGGAAAGCAAGCTGGGCAATGTTTAAAAGCAAACTGGACAATGTTTACAAGCAAGTTATCATGAAAGGCATGCTATAGAAAACTATTTCCAGTCACCAAATAATAGCAATGATGTTACTGATGTATATGTAGATGTGTGTGAGATATGTAAAACAGTATTAGATGCTCCTGTCTATGGAGACAATCTGCAAATGCAGAAGACATAAGTTTACAGCAAAGAAGTACAACAAGCTATACAAACCAATATAGGCTTGGTGTGGGGCTCGGTGTGGGGTGGTCTAAATTATGTAGATATGTATATATGTCTGTCAAACAAATATCACTGTTAAAACTTACCTTGGAGTGATATCAACTACAGAAATATTTTCTTGTATTCAAATTGTGAGGTAGTCTGTCGTGAGGAGAATTATAACTCAACAATACCTTTACATACAATCTCAAACTTTTCTTGTAGACAGATTTTTGGAATACTGTAAATTAGATTTATACAGTCTGAATGGAAGCGACTGCTTACTAGTGATCTTGTAAATGTGTTGTTTTACATTTCTTATAAAAGAAATGAAATACATATATGTAACCCTTTATAAGTTAATTGTGGAATATATATGACAATGTTGAGGAATATTGGAAAAATTAATTATGAAGTGTCACCTGGACTAACTTCATTCTTTTTTCATGATATTTTTTTTTAAATCCTGTTTTAAATGCAATGCATATTTTTGAACCAAGGAAAAGTGTTGTTACATTGTCAACATATTGAAATAGTATGTAAAATTATGATACAATCAGCTTATTTTGAATGCGTTTTTGGTATGAGCTGACTGCTGAGCAGATTCGACCGACATTAGCCCAGCTACAATGTAGACAACAACCGTAATGTCATAAATCATCCTGTCAGGGTTACATTTAGTTGTTGTAGCCTGTAATACTTTGGTGTGTGTAATAGGTTTTTTTTGTTATGCCACCATATTTTCAGACAGGTATAAATCAGTCACATCAGCTTTAATGTTCAATGTTTATTCAACTTAAGCCTTATAAGCATAAGATTTATACATCATACAATTTAATCATCCTTAATATTTAATACAAGTTAACGGACGTTGGACAGCATTAATATAATAACTTTATAACTACAGTAGATATATACTGTACCATATTTAAAATAACTATTACTGTAAGGTTACAGATGTTATGACAACATTTCTGAGTGGCAATATCAAATGAATGAGTTGAGTGTACAATAGTAAAGTCAGGGGGTAGACGGCTGTAATATAGGTAAACATAGAAACTGATATGAGTGAAAACACAATAAGCTAAAGCTGAGATCTAGAAGGTGATGTAAAACACAATTTTAAGTACAGACAACAGCTGAAAAAGTTAATATAAAGATGGGTGGTTCCAGTAATACATTTTAATGAACTTCTTTCGATTATCGTTGTAGAATGGATGTATAAAAAAACAAATAAAACTCATCCTCTACCTGGTTTGGGTCACAATAAAGACAGATTCTATTTACCCTACATAAAGCTGGAGCGATTAAAGTCGTAATTTCGAAATTTTGACAATATATTATTTCTAGCTCAAATAGAATTATTGATCAGATGCTGCTTTTTAAAACGATGTAAAAAACCTTTCATTATCAACAATGAGTAAACCAAACCTCACCAAAGCCAGAAGACAGTAATAGATTTCTGATTTGAAAACCCTGATTTTTTCAGGTGATTATTCAGGTTTTCTGCCTTTGCTTTCTTCAGGATATAGTATGTGCTTCCTTTCCTCAATCTCACCAGGAAATTTCTCATCAATACTAAATGGCTTACTTTTAGCTTCCATGTTAGTTGTGACAACACATGAACTTAGTCCTTATAACTTCAGTAAGTGTATGTGGATAAAACACTAAAGTCAAAATCAAAAACAAAAAAAGCAATTGTGTTTCACCCTCAGATATCACATCATTAGAAAGGTTTAGATTGTCCCCACCCTCAGATATCACATCATTAGAAAGGTTTAGATTGTCCCCACCCTCGGAGATCACATCATTAGAAAGGTTTAGATTGTCCCCACCCTCAGATATCACATCATTAGCAAGGTTTAGATTGTCCCCACCCTCGGAGATCACATCATTAGAAAGGTTTAGATTGTCCCCACCCTCGGAGATCACATCACTAGAAAGGTTTAGATTGTCCCCACCCTCGGAGATCACATCATTAGAAAGGTTTAGATTGTCCCCACCCTCGGAGATCACATCATTAGAAAGGTTTAGATTGTCCCCACCCTCGGAGATCATGTCATTAGAAAGGTTTAGATTGTCCCCACCCTCGGAGATATCACATCATTAGAAAGGTTTAGATTGTCCCCACCCTCGGAGATCATGTCACTGGAAAGGTTTAGATTGTCCCCACCCTCGGAGATCATGTCAATAGAAAGGTTTAGATTGTCCCCACCCTCAGAGATC
This sequence comes from Pecten maximus, assembly GCF_902652985.1. Taxonomy (NCBI): domain Eukaryota; kingdom Metazoa; phylum Mollusca; class Bivalvia; order Pectinida; family Pectinidae; genus Pecten; species Pecten maximus. The sequence goes on from NC_047019.1 coordinate 37,046,730, forward strand.
ATGTCACTAGAAAGGTTTAGATTGTCCCCACCCTCGGAGATCACACCAATAGAAAGGTTTAGATTGTCCCCACCCTCGGAGATCATGTCACCAGAAAGGTTTAGATTGTCCCCACCCTCGGAGATCATGTCAATAGAAAGGTTTAGATTGTCCCCACCTTCGGAGATCACACCAATAGAAAGGTTTAGATTGTCCCTACCCTCGGAGATCACACCAATAGAAAGATTTAGATTGTCCCCACCCTCGGAGATCATGTCAATAGAAAGGTTTAGATTGTCCCCACCCTCAGAGATCACACCAATAGAAAGGTTTAGATTGTCCCCACCCTCGGAGATCACACCAATAGAAAGGTTTAGATTGTCCCCACCCTCGGAGATCACAACATTAGAAAGGTTTAGATTGTCCCCACCCTCGGAGATCATGTCAATAGAAAAGTTTAGATTGTCCCCACCCTCGGAGATCACACCAATAGAAAGGTTTAGATTGTCCCCACCCTCGGAGATCATGTCAATAGAAAGATTTAGATTGTCCCCACCCTTGAAGATCACAACATTAGAAAGGTTAAGATTGTCCCCACCCTCGGAGATCACACCCATAGAAAGGTTTAGATTGTCCCCACCCTCGGAGATCACACCAATAGAAAGATTTAGATTGTCCCCACCCTCGGAGATCATGTCAATAGAAAGATTTAGATTGTCCCCTCCCTCGGAGATCACACCAATAGAAAGGTTTAGATTGTCCCCACCCTCGGAGATCATGTCACTAGAAAGATTTAGATTGTCCCCACCCTCGGAGATCATGTCATTAGAAAGGTTTAGATTGTCCCCACCCTCGGAGATCATGTCATTAGAAAGATTTGGATTGTCCCCACCCTCGGAGATCATGTCATTAGAAAGGTTTAGATTGTCCCCACCCTCGGAGATCACATCATTAGAAAGGTTTAGATTGTCCCCACCCTCGGAGATCATGTCAATAGAAAGGTTTAGATTGTCCCCACCCTCAGAGATCATGTCAATAGAAAGGTTTAGATTGTCCCCACCCTCAGAGATCACATCACTAGAAAGGTTTAGATTGTCCCCACCCTCGGAGATCACATCATTAGAAAGGTTTAGATTGTCCCCACCCTCGGAGATCACATCACTAGAAAGGTTTAGATTGTCCCCACCCTCGGAGATCATGTCAATAGAAAGGTTTAGATTGTCCCCACCCTCAGAGATCATGTCACTAGAAAGGTTTAGATTGTCCCCACCCTCGGAGATCACACCAATAGAAAGGTTTAGATTGTCCCCACCCTCGGAGATCATGTCACCAGAAAGGTTTAGATTGTCCCCACCCTCGGAGATCATGTCAATAGAAAGGTTTAGATTGTCCCCACCTTCGGAGATCACACCAATAGAAAGGTTTAGATTGTCCCTACCCTCGGAGATCACACCAATAGAAAGATTTAGATTGTCCCCACCCTCGGAGATCATGTCAATAGAAAGGTTTAGATTGTCCCCACCCTCGGAGATCACACCAATAGAAAGGTTTAGATTGTCCCCACCCTCGGAGATCATGTCACTAGAAAGATTTAGATTGTCCCCACCCTCAGAGATCATGTCATTAGAAAGGTTTAGATTGTCCCCACCCTCAGAGATCATGTCATTAGAAAGGTTTAGATTGTCCCCACCCTCGGAGATCATGTCATTAGAAAGATTTAGATTGTCCCCACCCGCGGAGATCATGTCATTGGAAAGGTTTAGATTGTCCCCACCCTCGGAGATCATGTCACTAGAAAGATTTAGATTGTCCCCTCCCTCAGAGATCATGTCATTAGAAAGGTTTAGATTGTCCCCACCCTCAGAGATCATGTCATTAGAAAGGTTTAGATTGTCCCCACCCTCGGAGATCACACCAATAGAAAGGTTTAGATTGTCCCCACCCTCGGAGATCACAACATTAGAAAGGTTTAGATTGTCCCCACCCTCAGAGATCATGTCACCAGAAAGGTTTAGATTGTCCCCACCCTCGGAGATCACATCATTAGAAAGGTTTAGATTGTCCCCACCCTCGGAGATCATGTCAATAGAAAGGTTTAGATTGTCCCCACCCTCAGAGATCATGTCAATAGAAAGGTTTAGATTGTCCCCACCCTCAGAGATCACATCACTAGAAAGGTTTAGATTGTCCCCACCCTCGGAGATCACATCATTAGAAAGGTTTAGATTGTCCCCACCCTCGGAGATCACATCACTAGAAAGGTTTAGATTGTCCCCACCCTCGGAGATCACATCATTAGAAAGGTTTAGATTGTCCCCACCCTCGGAGATCACATCATTAGAAAGGTTTAGATTGTCCCCACCCTCGGAGATCATGTCATTAGAAAGGTTTAGATTGTCCCCACCCTCGGAGATATCACATCATTAGAAAGGTTTAGATTGTCCCCACCCTCGGAGATCATGTCACTGGAAAGGTTTAGATTGTCCCCACCCTCGGAGATCATGTCAATAGAAAGGTTTAGATTGTCCCCACCCTCAGAGATCATGTCACTAGAAAGGTTTAGATTGTCCCCACCCTCGGAGATCACACCAATAGAAAGGTTTAGATTGTCCCCACCCTCGGAGATCATGTCACCAGAAAGGTTTAGATTGTCCCCACCCTCGGAGATCATGTCAATAGAAAGGTTTAGATTGTCCCCACCCTCGGAGATCACACCAATAGAAAGGTTTAGATTGTCCCCACCCTCGGAGATCACACCAATAGAAAGATTTAGATTGTCCCCACCCTCGGAGATCATGTCAATAGAAAGGTTTAGATTGTCCCCACCCTCGGAGATCACACCAATAGAAAGGTTTAGATTGTCCCCACCCTCGGAGATCACACCAATAGAAAGGTTTAGATTGTCCCCACCCTCGGAGATCACAACATTAGAAAGGTTTAGATTGTCCCCACCCTCGGAGATCATGTCAATAGAAAGGTTTAGATTGTCCCCACCCTCGGAGATCACACCAATAGAAAGGTTTAGATTGTCCCCACCCTCGGAGATCATGTCAATAGAAAGATTTAGATTGTCCCCACCCTTGAAGATCACAACATTAGAAAGGTTAAGATTGTCCCCACCCTCGGAGATCACACCCATAGAAAGGTTTAGATTGTCCCCACCCTCGGAGATCACACCAATAGAAAGATTTAAATTGTCCCCACCCTCGGAGATCATGTCAATAGAAAGATTTAGATTGTCCCCTCCCTCGGAGATCACACCAATAGAAAGGTTTAGATTGTCCCCACCCTCGGAGATCATGTCACTAGAAAGATTTAGATTGTCCCCACCCTCGGAGATCATGTCATTAGAAAGGTTTAGATTGTCCCCACCCTCGGAGATCATGTCATTAGAAAGATTTGGATTGTCCCCACCCTCGGAGATCATGTCATTAGAAAGGTTTAGATTGTCCCCACCCTCGGAGATCATGTCACTAGAAAGATTTAGATTGTCCCCACCCTCAGAGATCATGTCATTAGAAAGGTTTAGATTGTCCCCACCCTCAGAGATCATGTCATTAGAAAGGTTTAGATTGTCCCCACCCTCGGAGATCATGTCATTAGAAAGATTTAGATTGTCCCCACCCGCGGAGATCATGTCATTGGAAAGGTTTAGATTGTCCCCACCCTCGGAGATCATGTCACTAGAAAGATTTAGATTGTCCCCTCCCTCAGAGATCATGTCATTAGAAAGGTTTAGATTGTCCCCACCCTCAGAGATCATGTCATTAGAAAGGTTTAGATTGTCCCCACCCTCGGAGATCACACCAATAGAAAGGTTTAGATTGTCCCCACCCTCGGAGATCACATCATTAGAAAGGTTTAGATTGTCCCCACCCTCAGAGATCATGTCACCAGAAAGGTTTAGATTGTCCCCACCCTCGGAGATCACATCATTAGAAAGGTTTAGATTGTCCCCACCCTCGGAGATCATGTCATTAGAAAGGTTTAGGTTGTCCCCACCCTCGGAGATCACACCAATAGAAAGGTTTAGATTGTCCCCACCCTCAGAGATCATGTCATTAGAAAGGTTTAGATTGTCCCCACCCTCGGAGATCACACCAATAGAAAGGTTTAGATTGTCCCCACCCTCGGAGATCACAACATTAGAAAGGTTTAGATTGTCCCCACCCTCGGAGATCATGTCACCAGAAAGGTTTAGATTGTCCCCACCCTCGGAGATCACATCATTAGAAAGGTTTAGATTGTCCCCACCCTCGGAGATCATGTCATTAGAAAGGTTTAGGATGTCCCCACCCTCGGAGATCACACCAATAGAAAGGTTTAGATTGTCCCCACCCTCGGAGATCACATCATTAGAAAGGTTTAGGTTGTCCACACCCTCGGAGATCATGTCATTAGAAAGGTTTAGGTTGTCCCCACCCTCGGAGATCACACCAATAGAAAGGTTTAGATTGTCCCCACCCTCGGAGATCATGTCAAAGAAAGGCTTAGATTGTCCCCACCCTCAGAGATCACAACATTAGAAAGGTTTAGGTTGTCCCCACCCTCGGAGATCATGTCAATAGAAAGGTTTAGATTGTCCCCACCCTCAGAGATCACATCACTAGAAAGGTTTAGATTGTCCCAACCCTCGGAGATCACATCATTAGAAAGGTTTAGATTGTCCCCACCCTCGGAGATCATGTCATTAGAAAGGTTTAGATTGTCCCCACCCTCGGAGATCATGTCAATAGAAAGATTTAGATTGTCCCCACTCTCAGAGATCACAACATTAGAAAGGTTTAGATTGTCCCCACCCTCGGAGATCATGTCAATAGAAAGGTTTAGATTGTCCCCACCCTCTGAGATCATGTCACTGGAAAGGCCTAGATTGTCCCCACCCTCGGAGATCATGTCAATAGAAAGGTTTAGATTGTCCCCACCCTCGGAGATCACATCACTTGAAAGGTTTAGATTTTCCCCACCCTCGGAGATCATGTCACTGGAAAGGCTTAGATTGTCCCCACCCTCGCAGATCATGTCAATAGAAAGATTTAGATTGTCCCCACCCTTGGAGATCACACCAATAGAAAGGTTTAGATTGTCCCCACCCTCGGAGATCACAACATTAGAAAGGTTTAGATTGTCCCCACCCTCCGAGATCACACCAATAGAAAGGTTTAGATTGTCCCCACCCTCGGAGATCATGTCAAAGAAAGGCTTAGATTGTCCCCACCCTCAGAGATCACATCATTAGAAAGGTTTAGGTTGTCCCCACCCTCGGAGATCATGTCAATAGAAAGGTTTAGATTGTCCCCACCCACAGAGATCACATCACTAGAAAGGTTTAGATTGTCCCAACCCTCGGAGATCACATCATTAGAAAGGTTTAGATTGTCCCCACCCTCGGAGATCATGTCATTAGAAAGGTTTAGATTGTCCCCACCCTCGGAGATCATGTCAATAGAAAGGTTTAGATTGTCCCCACCCTCAGAGATCACATCATTAGAAAGGTTTAGATTGTCCCCACCCTCGGAGATCACATCATTAGAAAGGTTTAGATTGTCCCCACCCTCAGATATCACATCATTAGCAAGGTTTAGATTGTCCCCACCCTCGGAGGTCACATCATTAGAAAGGTTTAGATTGTCCCCACCCTCGGAGATCACATCACTAGAAAGGTTTAGATTGTCCCCACCCTCGGAGATCACATCATTAGAAAGGTTTAGATTGTCCCCACCCTCGGAGATCACATCATTAGAAAGGTTTAGATTGTCCCCACCCTCGGAGATCATGTCATTAGAAAGGTTTAGATTGTCCCCACCCTCGGAGATATCACATCATTAGAAAGGTTTAGATTGTCCCCACCCTCGGAGATCATGTCACTGGAAAGGTTTAGATTGTCCCCACCCTCGGAGATCATGTCAATAGAAAGGTTTAGATTGTCCCCACCCTCGGAGATCATGTCACTAGAAAGGTTTAGATTGTCCCCACCCTCGGAGATCACACCAATAGAAAGGTTTAGATTGTCCCCACCCTCGGAGATCATGTCACCAGAAAGGTTTAGATTGTCCCCACCCTCGGAGATCATGTCAATAGAAAGGTTTAGATTGTCCCCACCCTCGGAGATCACACCAATAGAAAGGTTTAGATTGTCCCCACCCTCGGAGATCACACCAATAGAAAGATTTAGATTGTCCCCACCCTCGGAGATCATGTCAATAGAAAGGTTTAGATTGTCCCCACCCTCGGAGATCACACCAATAGAAAGGTTTAGATTGTCCCCACCCTCGGAGATCACACCAATAGAAAGGTTTAGATTGTCCCCACCCTCGGAGATCACAACATTAGAAAGGTTTAGATTGTCCCCACCCTCGGAGATCATGTCAATAGAAAAGTTTAGATTGTCCCCACCCTCGGAGATCACACCAATAGAAAGGTTTAGATTGTCCCCACCCTCGGAGATCATGTCAATAGAAAGATTTAGATTGTCCCCACCCTTGAAGATCACAACATTAGAAAGGTTAAGATTGTCCCCACCCTCGGAGATCACACCCATAGAAAGGTTTAGATTGTCCCCACCCTTGGAGATCACACCAATAGAAAGATTTAGATTGTCCCCACCCTCGGAGATCATGTCAATAGAAAGATTTAGATTGTCCCCACCCTCGGAGATCACACCAATAGAAAGGTTTAGATTGTCCCCACCCTCGGAGATCATGTCACTAGAAAGATTTAGATTGTCCCCACCTTCGGAGATCATGTCATTAGAAAGGTTTAGATTGTCCCCACCCTCGGAGATCATGTCATTAGAAAGATTTGGATTGTCCCCACCCTCGGAGATCATGTCATTAGAAAGGTTTAGATTGTCCCCACCCTCGGAGATCATGTCACTAGAAAGATTTAGATTGTCCCCACCCTCAGAGATCATGTCATTAGAAAGGTTTAGATTGTCCCCACCCTCAGAGATCATGTCATTAGAAAGGTTTAGATTGTCCCCACCCTCGGAGATCATGTCATTAGAAAGATTTAGATTGTCCCCACCCGCGGAGATCATGTCATTGGAAAGGTTTAGATTGTCCCCACCCTCGGAGATCATGTCACTAGAAAGATTTAGATTGTCCCCTCCCTCAGAGATCATGTCATTAGAAAGGTTTAGATTGTCCCCACCCTCAGAGATCATGTCATTAGAAAGGTTTAGATTGTCCCCACCCTCGGAGATCACACCAATAGAAAGGTTTAGATTGTCCCCACCCTCGGAGATCACAACATTAGAAAGGTTTAGATTGTCCCCACCCTCAGAGATCATGTCACCAGAAAGGTTTAGATTGTCCCCACCCTCGGAGATCACATCATTAGAAAGGTTTAGATTGTCCCCACCCTCGGAGATCATGTCATTAGAAAGGTTTAGGATGTCCCCACCCTCGGAGATCACACCAATAGAAAGGTTTAGATTGTCCCCACCCTCAGAGATCATGTCATTAGAAAGGTTTAGATTGTCCCCACCCTCGGAGATCACACCAATAGAAAGGTTTAGATTGTCCCCACCCTCGGAGATCACATCATTAGAAAGGTTTAGATTGTCCCCACCCTCGGAGATCACATCATTAGAAAGGTTTAGATTGTCCCCACCCTCGGAGATCATGTCATTAGAAAGGTTTAGATTGTCCCCACCCTCGGAGATATCACATCATTAGAAAGGTTTAGATTGTCCCCACCCTCGGAGATCATGTCACTGGAAAGGTTTAGATTGTCCCCACCCTCGGAGATCATGTCAATAGAAAGGTTTAGATTGTCCCCACCCTCAGAGATCATGTCACTAGAAAGGTTTAGATTGTCCCCACCCTCGGAGATCACACCAATAGAAAGGTTTAGATTGTCCCCACCCTCGGAGATCATGTCACTAGAAAGGTTTAGATTGTCCCCACCCTCGGAGATCATGTCAATAGAAAGGTTTAGATTGTCCCCACCTTCGGAGATCACACCAATAGAAAGGTTTAGATTGTCCCCACCCTCGGAGATCACACCAATAGAAAGGTTTAGATTGTCCCCACCCTCGGAGATCATGTCAATAGAAAGGTTTAGATTGTCCCCACCCTCGGAGATCACACCAATAGAAAGGTTTAGATTGTCCCCACCCTCGGAGATCACACCAATAGAAAGGTTTAGATTGTCCCCACCCTCGGAGATCACAACATTAGAAAGGTTTAGATTGTCCCCACCCTCGGAGATCATGTCAATAGAAAGGTTTAGATTGTCCCCACCCTCGGAGATCACACCAATAGAAAGGTTTAGATTGTCCCCACCCTCGGAGATCATGTCAATAGAAAGATTTAGATTGTCCCCACCCTTGAAGATCACAACATTAGAAAGGTTAAGATTGTCCCCACCCTCGGAGATCACACCCATAGAAAGGTTTAGATTGTCCCCACCCTTGGAGATCACACCAATAGAAAGATTTAGATTGTCCCCACCCTCGGAGATCATGTCAATAGAAAGATTTAGATTGTCCCCTCCCTCGGAGATCACACCAATAGAAAGGTTTAGATTGTCCCCACCCTCGGAGATCATGTCACTAGAAAGATTTAGATTGTCCCCACCTTCGGAGATCATGTCATTAGAAAGGTTTAGATTGTCCCCACCCTCGGAGATCATGTCATTAGAAAGATTTGGATTGTCCCCACCCTCGGAGATCATGTCATTAGAAAGGTTTAGATTGTCCCCACCCTCGGAGATCATGTCACTAGAAAGATTTAGATTGTCCCCACCCTCGGAGATCATGTCATTAGAAAGGTTTAGATTGTCCCCACCCTCAGAGATCATGTCATTAGAAAGGTTTAGATTGTCCCCACCCTCGGAGATCATGTCATTAGAAAGATTTAGATTGTCCCCACCCGCGGAGATCATGTCATTGGAAAGGTTTAGATTGTCCCCACCCTCGGAGATCATGTCACTAGAAAGATTTAGATTGTCCCCTCCCTCAGAGATCATGTCATTAGAAAGGTTTAGATTGTCCCCACCCTCAGAGATCATGTCATTAGAAAGGTTTAGATTGTCCCCACCCTCGGAGATCACACCAATAGAAAGGTTTAGATTGTCCCCACCCTCGGAGATCACAACATTAGAAAGGTTTAGATTGTCCCCACCCTCGGAGATCATGTCACCAGAAAGGTTTAGATTGTCCCCACCCTCGGAGATCACATCATTAGAAAGGTTTAGATTGTCCCCACCCTCGGAGATCATGTCATTAGAAAGGTTTAGGATGTCCCCACCCTCGGAGATCACACCAATAGAAAGGTTTAGATTGTCCCCACCCTCAGAGATCATGTCATTAGAAAGGTTTAGATTGTCCCCACCCTCGGAGATCACACCAATAGAAAGGTTTAGATTGTCCCCACCCTCGGAGATCACAACATTAGAAAGGTTTAGATTGTCCCCACCCTCAGAGATCATGTCACCAGAAAGGTTTAGATTGTCCCCACCCTCGGAGATCACATCATTAGAAAGGTTTAGATTGTCCCCACCCTCGGAGATCATGTCATTAGAAAGGTTTAGATTGTCCCCACCCTCGGAGATCACATCATTAGAAAGGTTTAGATTGTCCCCACCCTCGGAGATCATGTCATTAGAAAGGTTTAGGATGTCCCCACCCTCGGAGATCACACCAATAGAAAGGTTTAGATTGTCCCCACCCTCAGAGATCATGTCATTAGAAAGGTTTAGATTGTCCCCACCCTCGGAGATCACACCAATAGAAAGGTTTAGATTGTCCCCACCCTCGGAGATCACAACATTAGAAAGGTTTAGATTGTCCCCACCCTCAGAGATCATGTCACCAGAAAGGTTTAGATTGTCCCCACCCTCGGAGATCACATCATTAGAAAGGTTTAGATTGTCCCCACCCTCGGAGATCATGTCATTAGAAAGGTTTAGGATGTCCCCACCCTCGGAGATCACACCAATAGAAAGGTTTAGATTGTCCCCACCCTCGGAGATCACATCATTAGAAAGGTTTAGGTTGTCCACACCCTCGGAGATCATGTCATTAGAAAGGTTTAGGTTGTCCCCACCCTCGGAGATCACACCAATAGAAAGGTTTAGATTGTCCCCACCCTCGGAGATCATGTCAAAGAAAGGCTTAGATTGTCCCCACCCTCAGAGATCACAACATTAGAAAGGTATAGGTTGTCCCCACCCTCGGAGATCATGTCAATAGAAAGGTTTAGATTGTCCCCACCCTCAGAGATCACATCACTAGAAAGGTTTAGATTGTCCCAACCCTCGGAGATCACATCATTAGAAAGGTTTAGATTGTCCCCACCCTCGGAGATCATGTCATTAGAAAGGTTTAGATTGTCCCCACCCTCGGAGATCATGTCAATAGAAAGATTTAGATTGTCCCCACTCTCAGAGATCACAACATTAGAAAGGTTTAGATTGTCCCCAACCTCGGAGATCATGTCAATAGAAAGGTTTAGATTGTCCCCACCCTCTGAGATCATGTCACTGGAAAGGCCTAGATTGTCCCCACCCTCGGAGATCATGTCAATAGAAAGATTTAGATTGTCCCCACTCTCAGAGATCACAACATTAGAAAGGTTTAGATTGTCCCCACCCTCGGAGATCATGTCAATAGAAAGGCTTAGATTGTCCCCACCCTCGGAGATCATGTCAATAGAAAGGTTTAGATTGTCCCACCCTCGGAGATCACATCACTTGAAAGGTTTAGATTTTCCCCACCCTCGGAGATCATGTCACTGGAAAGGCTTAGATTGTCCCCACCCTTGCAGATCATGTCAATAGAAAGATTTAGATTGTCCCCACCCTTGGAGATCACAACATTAGAAAGATTTAGATTGTCCCCACCCTCGGAGATCACATCACTGGAAAGGTTTAGATTGTCCCCACCCTCGGAGATCATGTCACTGGAAAGGCTTAGATTGTCCCCACCCTCGGAGATCATGTCACTGGAAAGGTTTAGATTGTCCCCATCCTCGGAGATCACATCACTGGAAAGGTTTAGATTGTCCCCACCCTCGGAAATCATGTCACTAGAAAGGTTTAGAATCCCCCATCCCTCAGAGATCATGTCAAAAAAAAAAATAGAAAGGATTAGAGGGTATCAGAATTATTCTGGCATATAAAAAATAATTTGTTTATTAAAGCATGATTATCGGGCAAGCATCACACATATGTCCAGTCCATTTGTTGTAGATAGTTACCTGCTATGAGCCTCAGTACCAGTTGTAAAAGTACTGTGTAACCGTATTAGACAAAGGATTTTCTCATGGAAGTCCTGGAGGGAAATCAACATTATCCAGTTGGGCTAATGGCTGCTGTTTGTCTCTTGGGAGTTGTCATCGGTGTACCCAATACATTATTGTGTAGTACTACTGATAATAACCTAATCAATGACAACTATTATATACCAAACTGGAATACTTCTGTGAGTTCTGATGAATGATCTAGGAAACTGATAGCTACTATCTCAAAATATGAATTACTATACAATTAATGTTGTTATTTGTATTTAACAGCAGTTGTTTGTTGGGGAACTGCTGGTAGGGATGTTTCTAATTATGTGTCCGAGGGAACTTTAATTTAACTCAAATATATGTTACATACTAAACTAAATTTGAGGCACATGTTTGCCAAATTTTCTTCACTAAAACGGCCGCGTATTATTGGCTCTGCAATAAAAAAAATAAAAATCATCGTTTAAAACCTGCATTGTAATGTGATTCCTTACTGATGTTCTGCAAATCCTGAATTTGAAAAGATAACACTTGCACTATACCTGTAGGAGTAATTAAGTTCAACACAATCTTTGCTTGAAAAGACAACTTGCCAGCATTCCCTTTGGTCTACAAGTCGAAATCGGTGCCAAATCACCAATTTTTCTCTAAATACACTCGGCTATTTTGACATGTTGTTGTCTAATAAGCCTTGGTCTGTATGTGTGTTCGCTAGTTGCCAAAATCCTCGGTACATTTCAACCTTACTGATATTGTTTCTACAATTATAACCTGGGTAATCCTAGTTGGTTAACCAGAATAGAATCGACCATGAAACTGTCCCAGACATTACAACATTGATACAAATTCTCACCTGTTAACTCTTTCCATACTTCGTGTTCTTTCCGGATTCCATACTTAAAGCAGCTGAGGCTCACCCCAGATGTTTAAACAAAATGGTGGACTACATGTGCACATTTAGTGTGTTGAATTTTAATTTGAAAAAAACAAAGGTCAGTGTAGTCATCTAACGTTATTGAGAAATAATTTACGAAATCATATATAAATGTCGTATTGAGAAATAATTTACGAAATAATATATTAATGTCGCATTGGCCACTAAATAGCATTGCAGAGAGAGTGCTATCCAAAGCGAAAGTGGAGGCAGCTGCCATATTGGTTGCACTAATCAACACCTAAATAATATCAGCATAGCTTATCAACTACAGACAACGGAGAAGAGCGAGATTGAGATTTTCTTGACTGTATAGTGCAATATCACAGAATCACAGAAATAGATTTAGTTGTCTTAATGGTACTTACCTGTTTGACAGAAGCCAGCTGTGTACACTGCTACCCCGGCCCACTATTTAGACATTGCTATATATAGACATTTAGTTATTCCTGGTAAAACATATTACGTTTTACCTTCAAATAAACCAGTTTTGGTTATATATAGACATTTAGTTATTCCTGGTAAAACATTTTACCTTTAAAAAACCGGTTTTGAAGACATATCCTCTATGTGAAACAAAGTGAAAGTTGTGGTATTTTTAATAACACATACAATACCCGTAATATCTGGAAATAAATTTAAAATATTTTGATATACAGTGGATAGGGAAAGAGACTTTACACATCGACATTTCAGACTGAAAGTATTGAAGGGATATTTGTGGTAATGAATCGGTTTTATAGGAAAATACATTGTTTGATTTCTCGGAGAGGAGATAAGTTTGTCAGAACAGAACAAGCCAGGTAAGTCTCGTCAAAGGCCATAAATGAGATGAGAAGAACATTGAAGATTACAGGACATTATGTAGATAGATCCTCTGACAGATCTTACTGTGAATCTGGATGCAGTCAGGATTGGTCGAAATGGGTTAGGTACATCTAAAAGGTAGCAATAAGCTGAGGCTCTAGTGATACACGTAGAAAATGATATTGTCAATACAATATCCTAAGAAATTGTCACATTGTACCAACTTATGGTGACAACAATTTTTGGTAAAACATTGTGAAGGCTCAGCAGAAGTGTTACCTTTATTGATCATCACACTGTACAGTCCATGTGTAATATCTCACACTGTACAGTCCATGTGTAATATCTCACACTCTACAGTCCCGGTGTAATATCTCACACTGTACAGTCCAGGTGTCATATCTCACACTGTACAGTCCAGGTGTAATATCTCACACTGTACAGTCCAGGTGTAATATCTCACACTGTACAGTCCAGGTGTAATATCTCACACTGTACAGTCCAGGTGTAATATCTCACACTGTACAGTCCAGGTGTAATATCTCACACTGTACAGTCAAGGTGTAATATCTCACACTGTACAGTCAAGGTGTAATATCTCACACTGTACAGTCCAGGTGTAATATCTCACACTGTACAGTCAAGGTGTAATATCTCACACTGTACAGTCCAGGTGTAATATCTCACACTGTACAGTCCAGGTGTAATATCTCACACTGTACAGTCAAGGTGTAATATCTCACACTGTACAGTCCAGGTGTCATATCTCACACTGTACAGTCCAGGTGTAATATCTCACACTGTACAGTCCAGGTGTAATATCTCACACTGTACAGTCCAGGTGTAATATCTCACACTGTACAGTCCAGGTGTAATATCTCACACTCTACAGTCCCGGTGTAATATCTCACACTGTACATCCCAGGTGTAATATCTCACACTGTACAGTCCAGGTGTAATATCTCACACTGTACAGTCAAGGTGTAATATCTCACACTGTACATCCCAGGTGTAATATCTCACACTGTACAGTCCAGGTGTAATATCTCACACTGTACAGTCAAGGTGTAATATCTCACACTGTACAGTCAAGGTGTAATATCTCACACTGTACAGTCCAGGTGTAATATCTCACACTGTACTGTCCAGGTGTAATATCTCACACTGTACAGTCCAGGTGTAATATCTCGCACTGTAAATCCAGGTGTAATATCTCACACTGTACAGTCCAGGTGTAATATCTCACACTGTACAGTCCAGGTGTAATATCTCACACTGTTCAGTCCAGGTGTAATATCTCACACTGTACAGTCCAGGTGTAATATCTCACACTCTACAGTCCAGGTGTAATATCTCACACTGTACAGTCCAGGTGTAATATCTCACACTGTACAGTCCAGGTGTAATATCTCACACTGTACAGTCCAGGTGTAATATCTCAAACTCTACAGTCCAGGTGTAATATCTCACACTGTACAGTCCAGGTGTAATATCTCACACTGTACAGTCCAGGTGTAATCTCACTGTAAGGCTTTCATCATGTTTATCCTTAATGTCTTGGTATACATGCTACTTCTATAGATTGGGATCAATAATCTGTTCTTTTCTTTGAATTTATATATGGCGTCCAGAATGCTGATGCTTCAAAAATGTAATTAATTTCCAGATTTCACACATATCAAAATATGAAATATAATTGTGGCTATGGTGTAACATTGGGTTGGATTATAAGTAGAGTGTTGTAAATAATGTATCACTATGTAGTGTGTTGACCTAATGGCTCACAGTACCATAACATCATAGGTCTTACATACATCATCTTGTCTGACTAGTAGACATATTTATCAGGAACAGAGTGAGATATGGTTTATCAGGTACTGAGTGAGATATGGTTTGTATCAGGATGACATGGTGCTGCTGGCCTTCCCAGATCACACATTAATCCTTGTGTACTAGAAGGCTGTCCAGGTTTCCTGTCTTAACAGTATTGTGGTCACCCATCAGTCACTCCTGCCTTTAATGTTTCTTCTCCAGGATAAGTAACAATAACCTATAGAACATTGCTGTTGGTAAACAGCCATTTTTAGGTCATCTGACCCAAAGGGTCAGGATGACCTATAGCCATCGTGCTTCGTCTGTTGTTGTCCGTGCTTCGTCTGTTGTTGTCCGCAGTCCGCCGTCCATAAACTTTTCACATTTTAAGCTTCTTCTCAAGTTCCACCAGTAGGATTGAGCTGAAACTTGCCAGAAATGATCCTGAGATGACCCTGAGATGATCCTGACCAAGTGTTGTTATTTTTCGTGCCAATCCGAAATCCAAGATGGCCACCATCTTGAAAAACACATTTTAAATTTCTTCTCCAGTTCCACTGGTGCCATTGAACTGGAAATTGGTGAGGATGTTAAGGAAGGGGAACCAGTAAAGTGTTGTTATTTTCAGCCTCAAAAAAACTTTGACATGGCAGCTACCACGGCCATTTTGTAACATGATTGGCAATCATGGTTTTCCTGAACAACACCTATTTCAAACTTCTTCTCAAGTTCCACCAGTGTGATTCAGCTCTAACTTACCTGAAATGATCCTGAAGATGGTCCTTACCAAATGTTGTTTATTTTCTCTTCAGTCCAAAATCCACAATGGCCCCGGCCCATGGCCAACAGTGCCACTATATTTGCTACAGAGTATGTATACTACAATAGTATAAGGGTCTTTAGAGTCAGATGAACGTTAAGGCCCTTGGGCCTCTTGTGTAAAGAAGATATTCAAGCCACTACAGTGCAATTTCCAGATTTGAAACTGAACCACATGATAAGTGGTGGCTGAATTTGTAATTAGGCTACCTGGATATAGATGGACACCATCCTCTGGATTAGTGGTGGCCGGATTAGTAATTAGACTACCTGGATATAGATGGACACTATCGTCTGGATTGGTGGAGACCAAACTATGCCTCCATCAGTTATACTGTATAACTCTTGGTATACAACGTCAGGTGTAATGGTATGCATTACACATATATAGACATTGGCATATAGATGTATTCCATCATTAGCAGATGATGTACATACCATACTTATTGTAAGCATTATCTGGGTACTTTATTTAATGACGCTCATGTATGCGCAATGATGACTGATATAAGGTCCTGATAGTAATGTAACACTTTAAAAGTGCAGTTAAAAAGGTAGAGTTGCCCGACTGACTCCTTCGCTACTCGACAAGCTGTGAACAGAAGAGGGATGCGTCATGAAAAAGATTGCATCATGCACTCTTCACACATATTATTACAGGAATAAAATTCTGTTTTTCTGTTAAAACGGCTTTATCTGGTGTGGTAAAGGTCTGTAAATCCTGACAGAGGTATACCAAGTCTGTGATATATGGGAATAATGATGGAATCTTTTGGGTTGTGGTTAAAGATTCTGTATACAGATAGGGAATTCTGTCACAGTTATAAGTTAATAGTGTACTTCAATCTTCCTACCCTTAAAAAAAGTTTCTTTTTTCTTTTCTTTTTTAAACTTCAGTAGGTGAGCCATAAAATTTTATTAAGATTGAACAGATTTTCCTTTGATTTAAGTCACCTTCATTAGCTGGTAAATATCTAATCTAGTTAAGGAATGTAGAAATCTTTTAAGATTCACCTGCAGCTCCCTTTAATCCTTGGAAAACCAGTTCCATAAAAGGTGTGTCCAAGTATATATGTATATGACGATTGTAGAGTGGAATGTCCTTTTTGATTGTGTCTGTCTGACAGTAGATTGGTTTATATTTTATGTACTCGGAAGGGAATAGATTCACCTTAAATATTACCTAAAATAAGATATCTTGGCTCTGTCATAGGTTTGGCCTAAATATTCCTAAAACAAGGTTACTTGGCCATGGCTCTGTGTTGATAACATGTGTATAACACTCAGTAACTTTTGTGGTTAGTACAGCTTGAGAAACAATGGTTTCTCAGCTAGTCTCTGGAGGTTTATCTAAACAGTCCTTGGTTTTTGATTCCATGTAAGGCCTGTTTGTGTATTAGACTTTGTGAACTGGAGCTTCCAAAACAATGCCTGTATTATGAGGGTATGACAAATGGTATTGATAACTTGTGGAATATTCCTTACCTTGGCCTTTATGATCTAACAACTGGCTAACAGTCCATCAAGACTTTTTGTACTCAAATCATTGTTATATGTCTATAGAATTGTTGTGTGTCTTATAACCTATTAACAATGGTGCATACACCTACATCTAGTTCAGAACAAAGAATGGGCAACCATGCAAACATTTCTATTTGAAGGAATTTAAATTGAAGGACGTTTAATTCTTAATCAAACTTATAATAACTGCACTCCTTTGGATTAATATTACAATCCGTGAAAGTCTTACTAGCTTATACTTTTGTTACTGTGCATTATATACAAATCAGGCCTATGTCACTCGATTTGATAATAATAAGGACATGTTAAGGAAAGATCTGGAATAGTGAATGTCATGTCAATAGGTTTGAATTTTTTTAAGTCTTTATACACATAATATATACGGATTGAGTTCAATAGAGGAATGGAATTTTCCACTGATATAGTATGAATACCACTAGTATTGTACACAAAGGTCTTCTGGTAGAGGAAAAGCACTGTTATAAGATCTGTGTTGTCATATTTCCCGAAACTTGACATGGAGGCCCTGAACTTATAATTGAAACAAATAATACCAAATTTAACTGTAAATAAGTCCCTTTCCACAAATAAGCCCTCACCTTCATTTTGACAGATTCATAAATTTTAAAACAGTAAGATAAAAGAGGTTCACATATAAGCCCTCCCCAAACTTTGAGGGGATTTATAAATGGTATAATGTTATGTCAATTATCCTATATGTCACAAAACCCCTGATCATGATCAGGCAGATATTTTATGGATTCCTTCAAATGAACTAAAAAACTTAACCTAACATTCATTGCTCCACAAAATCTATCAAATTCATAGGACATGTACCATGGATATAAATTGTATGACTGTAGAGTTATATTCCTAATGTGTTAAAAAAAAAAATAATTTTTACCTTGTCACATTTAAAGCAGGTATGTGCATATTATCCTTAAAAACTTTGTGCCAAATTAGATTAATAATAAATCTAGTTTGACAGTTTGTGCTATATCATTAGATTTGTATTACAAGCACTCTATACCAACCTGAGGCTTCACAATAGATATCAAGTTTAATTTCTTCACAAATCTCAGATTATTGTATACAACAAAAGATTGTTTGGTATACCAGTCGGATGACGTCAAGCTTTCAACAGTGGATATTTAAATTCAAGTCGGACCATATTGTCTAAAATTAAACACAAATAATATTAACTCTGCTTTGAATAAAAAAGGAATCTTCAAAATAAAGAGTAAACATGGGTATCATGTGAATGGAAAATTTTCCCTTAGCAGTTTTTGTGTGTTTTCAAAGTGCTGTTAATTTGTCGGAGTGGTTATAGCATATTTTCATGAATGGCGGAAGGTATATCTAAAAATAGAGAATAGTTTTTGTTTGTCTTGCCAACATACAGTTAACAATGAAGGCCAATCCTAAAATACTTGTGGTCAGTGTTAAACGTGACTTTATGTGTGTAGCTCCGTGTACTGTAGAAACATTAACGTAATCATCACAATTCTAAAGTTCATGTGTTAATACGACTTTAAATGTTATAAGTATCCGTGATTGACAAGAACCATTGAGTCACAATTTCATTCCAAAATATAAAAATAAAAATGATAGTTTTGTAAAAACTTGTATTGTATTTATACAGGGGGATGATTAAGATACTGATATAAATATCTTGCATTTTAATGATGTAACTTTTATAAATATTGACCATTACGTATACCAGGGCTTTATATTCCATGCATTTAATTGGCTATTTGGGCTGAATGAGTTGGTCACTTGGTTAGATTACAGATGTTGTAAGTATAACACTCAGTGTATTTGAAATCCTTTGATCTTTCCGTTAAATCTTCTGATCTCGATTCAGCTTCAAATGAAGTGAAGACAGAATGTTTTGCTGCATGCACCACTTTCCATGTAAAGAATGTACAAGAATGTACATTTTTCGAACAGTTTTGTTCTGATAAAAAAACAACAGAATTGACATGGTCTTGCTCAAGATTACACAACTGATCATGATTCCTGTGTTTTTATGCAAAAATGAAATTCTGAATATTATAAATGTATACATGTATTATCCTGTTGACAAAATCTATATGCCAATGATTTCAATGCTTACTTTGCAGTTGTGAAACATTATCAGCATTCTGTCGTACTATTGAAATATATGTGATGTTGATTGAGAAATAATAACATATCCTCTATACACATCATGCTATTTTTACATCTGTAATATAACCAGTTTATCCAGCAATAAGCCCTATGTCTATAGTATATGGCCCACTTGTCTATCACAATTCAGTAAAAATCAAGTGCTTTTTACTTTGAGTCACAGTTTATGCGTTTGTCCTGTGGGCTTATTACAGGATAAATACTGTTTTCGGCCCCACACACATAAAAAGTCATTATAGATCCAATAAATGGCCGATAAAAAGATTGTAACTATCTGATGAGATTGGTGGAACTTTCCTATGTCCAGTTTTTCTAATTTCACCAAGTGACGATAATCTTTAAGCTGTACGGCCTTTTTGTAACATTTTATTTGCTATAATTTTTTCCAGCAGCTCTTTATAATTATTCCTGTGTTCCTCTTGGTGGACCATTATTGCTTTCACAACCGTTGATGTTCTTCAATATATAATCAAGTTAATTCAGCTCAGACGGGGAAATGCTGGGCTAGAAAATCATAGACCATCATCAGACACCTTCTGATACAGGTGTTTGGGTAATCACCATATTCCCACGGCTGTTTTCAGGTGTTATAACACAGGCATCGCTTGATGATTTTGTGCCTGTTTGGAGGATCTGTAGGGGAGCCATACAGTTTTTATGTTGCATTAGATTGCCAAGGTGAGTGGATTATGAAGCCAGAACTCTGTGTGAAATGATAAGAGAATGATGCAAGAATTTCACACTCGCAGGCTCTTCCAGGGAACTTGGCCTCACAACCAGAATGGTCCTTCTAAATGTAACTGTACAATAGGCCCTCAGAAGTATGGTGTCCTCCCTACATAAGGATCCTGAATAAGGATCCTACATAGAATAAGACTTATTAGGATCCTCATATGTTTGTCATTATATCTTATAGTGGTCTAGAATACATAATTATCATCTCTAACTCCTCCCAAATCATTATGTAAAAACTACTGTATATCATTAAAACCTCTGTTGACCTTGAGTCAGAAAGGGATGTTGACCTTGAGTCAGAAAGAGATTTGACACTGGCCGACACTTGAATACAGTAATACCATCATGCCACTATCATCTTACCACTAAATGGTAATGTGGGATGTTGTGTATAGTTGACATGGCTATGCAGAAGTATATATAGGAATATATTTAGATGTTTGATGGGGCCATACTTGAGGCTCCTTATATTCAGACCTTGTTACAATGTGTGTTGAGATCATTAAGTAAGCAACTTGTCAGCTTAAGAAGTTAATGAAAACAATTCTTCTTCTTTTTTTAAATTATATCAGTTCTTGAAAAGTATTGCCTGTGTTAGAACTAGTTAGTAACAGAAGCAATGAGATATATAAGATTTAAATATTATGACCTTCACCTTGATATAACTGCACTAGCAGTCCTGCTATACATAAGGTGATAGATTTGGTACACAGCTTACCTCACTCAGTGACACTTATTAAATCACTTGAGAGGTGGCCTGATCCAAGTGTTCTTAAACTGTAAGCCTTGTTAGCTTAACCTGCGGTCTTTAACACCGATACTAGAGGTGATATATCTTGTTTTTGTTAGTAGTCTATTGAGCACCAAGATATGTAATTCATTGTCAGTAGATGTAATTCAATGTCAGTAGATGTAATTCAATGTCAGTAGATGTAACAGTCAATATCAGTAGATGTAACAGTCAATGTCAGGAGATGTAACAGTCAATATCAGGAGATGTAACAGTCAGTATCAGGAGATGTAACAGTCAATGTCAGGAGATGTAACAGTCAATATCAGTAGATGTAACAGTAAATATCAGGAGATGTAACAGTCAATATCAGGAGATGTAACAGTCAGTATCAGGAGATGTAACAGTCAGTATCAGGAGATGTAACAGTCAATGTCAGTAGATGTAATTCAATGTCAGTAGATGTAACCTTCTATATCAGTAGATGTAACCTTCTATATCAGGAGATGTAACAGTCAGTATCAGTAGATGTAACAGTCACTGTCAGTAGATGTAACAGTCAATGTCAGTAGATGTAACAGTCAATATCAGGAGATGTAACAGTCAGTATCAGTAGATGTAACAGTCAATATCATGAGATGTAACAGTCAATATCAGGAGATGTAACAGTCAATATCAGGAGATGAAACAGTCAATGTCAGTAGATGTAACAGTCAGTATCAGTAGATGTAACAGTCAATATCAGGAGATGAAACAGTCAATGTCAGTAGATGTAACAGTCAGTATCAGTAGATGTAACAGTCAATATCAGTAGATGTAACAGTCAATATCAGTACATGTAACAGTCAGTGTCAGTAGATGTAACAGTCAGTGTCAGGAGATGTAACAGTCAATATCAGTAGATGTAACCTTCTATATCAGTAGATGTAACAGTCAATATCAGGAGATGTAACAGTCAATGTCAGTAGATGTAACAGTCAATGTCAGTAGATGTAACCTTCTATATCAGGAGATGTAACAGTCAATATCAGTAGATGTAACAGTCAATATCAGGAGATGTAACAGTCAATATCAGTAGATGTAACAGTCAATATCAGTAGATGTAACAGTCAGTATCAGTAGATGTAACAGTCAATATCAGGAGATGTAACAGTCAGTATCAGGAGATGTAACAGTCAATATCAGGAGATGTAACAGTCAGTATCAGTAGATGTAACAGTCAATGTCAGTAGATGTAACAGTCAATATCAGGAGATGTAACAGTCAATGTCAGTAGATGTAACAGTCAATATCAGTAGATGTAACAGTCAATATCAGGAGATGTAACAGTCAATATCAGGAGATGTAACAGTCAGTATCAGTAGATGTAACAGTCAATATCAGGAGATGTAACAGTCAATGTCAGTAGATGTAACAGTCAATATCAGGAGATGTAAAATACTGTGGAAACCAAACTGATGTCATACTTTATTTAAACACTGAGGGGTTCTCATATGTGTCTCAGTACATTGTAATTTAAAGGTTGTTTTTCATCAGTATTACATTGAATACTATTTACCTTTGGTTTATCATGTAACAATGTATAATGTGTAGAGTACCGAGGTTGTTCAAATAATGAACTGACGAAGAAAATGTAACAATGTATTATGTAGGGTACTGAGGTGGTTCAAATAATGAACTGACGAAGAAAATGTAACAATGTATTATGTAGGGTACTGAGGTGGTTCAAATAATGAACTGCAAAGAAAATGTAACAATGTATTATGGATGTTAACAAGGTGGTTTAAATAATGAACCGACGAAGAAAGATAGCTAGTATATTAAGACCGTGATTTAGTAACCTAGTCAAAGGGTCAGCAAAACAAAAAGGGAAAAAAATGTGTGTCTTATTTGAACTGCATTCTCCACTCGCATACCAGAAAAGTATTGGGCATAATGGAATTTCTCTTTCCGTGAATTTACTGGTATGTTAGTATATGTGTAGGTGTGTATTGGCTAGTTAACCTCTCGCTAGTCCAATTAGTTTATACAGCATTGGTAATTACATGTAGTTGTAGAATTCTGCTTCAGGAACAGACAATTTGGTTCATTGCTCTTCCTTTGTCCCCTTGAGTGCTTCTAACCTCCCTGACAAGACTTCTGCCAAAATAGTAGTTCCCATTTACTATTGTGTAATATCTGTCAGAAGTTGAAGGTCAAGGCTGTTTATAAGCAGGAACCTGATTATGTGTATGATGTGCGTGATGTTCCCCAGGAGGATGCATGATTCTGCCAGGGTGCTGACTACTCCATTACCTAATCTGTTAATTCTGGTGGATAGTACAACAGCTTGTAGTAAAGTATGGAAGGTCAAGGTCATCTGAGTGTTCACATGGAAATTGCTATTTGATACAGCAAGTGTTGCTATGACAAGAACAGGTCAAGTTTGCCACGAGAACCTGTGAGTAATTGTAAGAGAAATCTCTTGTTTACTCTTCAGTTTATGATGCATAACAACACACACAAATCAGCAGAAACTGGGGTAATACTTGGCAAGTGGTAGGAAGATAGTGCTTCTTTGTGTAATGTTACTGCCAAGGATGTGTAAGGCAATATTAATGGGTCAATAAAGTGTCAAGGATCAGAGGTATTTTCACATCATTAATTATCAAAGATTTACTCTAATATTGTGCACATTCATAGCACTCCAAGTGACTTTGTGATGTGATTTGGAAGACAAAGGAATAGAATACCAACCCAAATTGTTTTGATGGTGATGCTATAGTGAAAGTCAAAGAATACAAACTTACATTGCTGCCACAATAAAACCATTGCTTATATTGTAGTTGTTATATGGAATTTGTAATGATGATATATTTCTAGGTTAAATAAAGGCTGATACACACATCAGCTGGACTAAGGCTGACTGGGTTAGACTCATACTGACTGAGCTAGACTAAGGCTGACTGGTTTAGACTCATACTGACTTAGCTAGACTAAGGCTGACTGAGTTAGACTCATACTGACTGGGTTAGACTCATACTGACTGAGCTAGACTAAGGCTGACTGGTTTAGACTCATACAGACTGAACTAGACTAAGGCTGACTGGGTTAGACTCATACAGACTGAGCTAGACTAAGGCTGACTGGGTAAGACTCATACTGACTGGGTTAGACTCATACTGACTGAGCTAGACTAAGGCTGACTGGGTTAGACTCATACTGACTGGGTTAGACTCATACTGACTGAGCTAGACTAAGGCTGACTGGTTTAGACTCATACAGACTGAGCTAGACTAAGGCTGACTGGGTTAGACTCATACTGACTAAGCTAGACTTAGACTGACTGGGTTAGACTCATACTGACTGAGCTAGACTAAGGCTGACTGGGTTAGACTCATACTGACTGAGCTAGACTAAGGCTGACTGGGTTAGACTCATACTGACTGAGTTAGACTAAGGCTGACTGAGTTAGACTCATACTGACTGAGTTAGACTAAGGCTGACTGAGTTAGACTCATACTGACTAAGCTAGACTAAGGCTGACTGGGTTAGACTCATACTGACTGGGTTAGACTCATACTGACTAGACTACAGACTTAGACTGACTGGGTTAGACTCATACTGACTGGTTTAGACTCATACAGACTGAACTAGACTAAGGCTGACTGGGTTAGCCTCATACTGACTTAGCTAGACTAAGGCTGAATGAGTTAGACTCATACTGACTGGGTTAGACTCATACAGACTGAACTAGACTAAGGCTGACTGGGTTAGCCTCATACTGACTTAGCTAGACTAAGGCTGAATGAGTTAGACTCATACTGACTGGGTTAGACTCATACAGACTGAACTAGACTAAGGCTGACTGGGTTAGACTCATACTGACTGAGCTAGACTAAGGCTGAATGAGTTAGACTCATACTGACTGGTTTAGACTCATACAGACTGAACTAGACTAAGGCTGACTGGGTTAGCCTCATACTGACTTAGCTAGACTAAGGCTGAATGAGTTAGACTCATACTGACTGGGTTAGACTCATACAGACTGAACTAGACTAAGGCTGACTGGGTTAGACTCATACTGACTGAGCTAGACTAAGGCTGACTGGGCTAGACTAAGGCTGACTGGGTTAGACTTAGACTGACTGGGTTAGACTCAAACTGACTGGACTAGACTAAGGCTGACTGGGTTAGACTTATACTGACTAAGCTAGACTAAGGCTGACTGGGTTAGACTCATACTGACTGGGTTAGACTCAAACTGACTGAGCTAGACTAAGGCTGACTGGGTTAGACTTATACTGACTAAGCTAGACTAAGGATGACTGGGTTAGACTCATACTGACTAAGCTAGACTTAGACTGACTGGGTTAGACTCAAACTGACTGAGCTAGACTAAGGCTGACTGGGTTAGACTCATACTGACTGGACTAGACAAAGGATGACTGGGTTAGACTCATACTGACTAAGCTAGACTTAGACTGACTGGGTTAGACTCATACTGACTGAGCTAGACTAAGGCTGACTGGGTTAGACTCATACTGACTGGACTAGACAAAGGATGACTGGGTTAGACTCAAACTGACTGGACTAGACAAAGGATGACTGGGTTAGACTCATACTGACTGAGCTAGACTAAGGCTGACTGGGTTAGACTCAAACTGACTGGACTAGACAAAGGAAGACTGGGTTAGACTCAAACTGACTGGACTAGACAAAGGATGACTGGGTTAGACTCATACTGACTGAGCTAGACTAAGGCTGACAGCTGGGTTAGACTCAAACTGACTGGACTAGACAAAGGAAGACTGGGTTAGACTCATACTGACTGGTTTAGACTCAAACTGACTGGACTAGACAAAGGATGACTGGGTTAGACTCATACTGACTGAACTAGACTAAGGCTGATGGGTTAGACTCAAACTGACTGGACTAGACAAAGGGAGACTGGGTTAGACTCATACTGACTGGACTAGACAAAGAATGACTGGGTTAGACTCAAACTGACTGAGTTATATGCTAATGCTTATTGGGCTAGACTCTGGCTGATTGGGTTATATATTGACAGATAGGATTGTGCAGCTAACTATATTGTGAGATTGAGCAAGTCAGGACTCATTAAGATATTTTCCATCTTAATGACCAGTATCTAACTTCCATGAGATGCTATTAAATGATAGTGACAAGTTCAATATGTGACTGTCCCAGTGAACAAAACTGTCAAAGGCCAGTGCTGCCTGTAACCTTGTTGTCAGTGTTGATTGTTGTAACCTTGTATAGTGTTGAGTGATGTAATCTTGTTGGCAGTGATGTCTGTAACCTTGTTGTCAGTGATGAGTGATGTAATCTTGTTGTCAGTGATGTCTGTAGTCTTGTTGTCAGTTATGTCTGTAACCTTGTTGTCAGTGATGTCTGTAGTCTTGTTGTCAGTGATGTCTGTAACCTTGTTGTCAGTGATGTATGTAACCTTGTTGTCAGTGATGTCTGTAACCTTATTGTCAGCGATGTCTGTAACCTTGTTGTCAGTGATGTATGTAACCTTGTTGTCAGTGATGTATGTAACCTTGTTGTCAGTGATGTCTGTAACCTTATTGTCAGTGATGTCTGTAACCTTGTTGTCAGTGATGTCTAACATTGTTGTCAGTGTTGTCTGTAGCCTTGTTGTCAGTGCTGAGTGATGTAATCTTGTTGTCAGTGATGTCTGTATCATTGTTGTCAGTGATGTCTGTAGTCTTGTCGTCAGTGATGTCTCTAACCTTGTTGTCAGTGATGTCTGTAACCATGTTGTCAGTGATGTCTGTAGTCTTGTTGTCAGTGATGTCTCTAACTTTGTTGTCAGTGATGTATGTAACCTTGTTGTCAGTGATGAGTGATGTAATCTTGTTGTCAGTGATGTCTGTAGTCTTGTTGTCAGTGATGTCTGTAGTCTTGTTGTCAGTGATGTCTGTAGTCTTGTTGTCAGTGATGTCTCTAACTTTGTTGTCAGTGATGTATGTAACCTTGTTGTCAGTGATGTCTGTAACCATGTTGTCAGTGATGTCTGTAGAGCTTGTTGTCAGTGATGTCTGTAGCCATGTTGTCAGTGATGTCTGTAGAGCTTGTTGTCAGTGATGTCTGTAGAGCTTGTTGTCAGTGATGTCTGTAGTCTTGTTGTCAGTGATGTCTGTAGAGCTTGTTGTCTGTGATGTCTGTAGTCTTGTTGTCAGTGATGTCTGTAGTCTTGTTGTCAGTGATGTCTGTAACCTTGTTGTCAGTGTTGTCTGTAATCTTGTTGTCAGTGTTGTCTGTAATCTTGTTGTCAGTGTTGTCTGTAATCTTGTTGTCAGTGCTGAGTGATCTAACCTTGTTGTCAGTGTTGTCTGTAATCTTGTTGTCAGTGATATATGTAACCTTGTTGTCAGTGATGTCTGTAATCTTGTTGTCAGTGCTGAGTGATCTAACCTTGTTGTCAGTGTTGTATGTAACCTTGTTTTTCTGTATCACTGTTGTCAATGATGTCCATGACATTGTTGTCATTGATGTTTGCTGGTTTTTATTAAATGCCATTTAAATTAGAATATTGCAGACTTAGATTTAAAGTTTGCTTTCAATTTCCATGACAACTTCCAACTTTTATTAACTGTATATATTTGGCTTTGTGTTAAGGTCCATTTCTTCTGTACAGTAATTAATGTTGCTGTCTGTTGTACAGAACATGTCCATTTGGGAGATGGACTTCTGACAGTAAGCATTGCCATGATGTTGAACTCTACCCTTGACCTTATGTTACATAGAGTTGTCCAGTCATTTCCATTATTTATCAAGTTAAATCTGACAAATACATCACAATGATAGGTGTATACCAAAACTACCAACGCCCTACCCAGGACAAAACCATTATATTTCTATTGAATATGTCAGTTAGGAAAATGATTATCCCTGATTTGTAGATTTATTTTTAGCACTTAACCTGTCAACCGGTAATCTTAATTCACAATCAATTTTAAGATGATACATTATGATAAATGAGACACCATGTCACCTGTATGGGTATAAATAATAACATGACTGTTTTTAAAGTATGGCCATCAGAACAATGACCTGTAATGTACTTTTGGATGGTGAGTTTGTGATTGTACCACTTGTTATAATGTATATTGTTACAGTCTGATTTCATCATCCGACCCATGTACCACTTGTTATAATGTATATTGTTACCGGCCTGATTTCATCATCCGACCCACTGGTGGTACATGTGATGCACCTCCACACTACAGTAATGAGATACACTAAGGTATACATCCTTATGGTAGTGCAACACACCAGGGTGTCTCTCCTCTTTCTGCTTCCCCTTCTTCTATGCCCTTGGATCCCTTTTCCTCTGCCTCCCTCCCCCTCCCCCTCCCCCTCCCCCCTTCCCCCTTCCCCCTCCTAATTCCAGAAAAGTTCATGATTATCCAGGTGAGGATGATGAAAGAGATCACTTCCAATCTCACTGCTGTAGCAGTTATATTGGTGTACAATTGGCCGGGAAATAAGATAACTTCAATATGTACTATAAAACAGGCAGGAAGGAAGGACCTGTCTGACCCAATGATTGAGCTGATGATTGAGCTCCGGTGGATGTAGTCTGATCAGGTTAGCAAACTATTTCATGTTAGATCTAGCCCAGGAAGGTGTGATGGAGGATATTGCTGATTTTACAAATATGTGCCCCCTTCCAGGTTTCACATCAAGACAGGCTTATCTTACTTTAACTTGCATACTTCAAATATATTTCTGCAGTCTACAACATCACTGTTAATGTTTGAAGGAAGGGTGGTAAAGTGTGTGTGTGTTTGGGAGGTGGGGGGTTGAGATAGACAACCATGTTATGATTTGATGAAATCATTGTTTAAACAGCACAGACAACCATTAAATTACAAAAGATAAAAAGGATATTGCTTACATCAGCATATACTGGCCACCAGCCCCTAAGATTTTTGCTAGGAATTACTCAGCTAAATTCTTATACTAGATTATCTCCCCCTTGTTTGAAACCCTAGGATCTGAGGCTTATCCTTGAGACCAAAATCATCAAGCTCAATTTTATTTATAATTTTGATATTCTAGAGACAGGGACCAATAAGGTCAATGTTAGACTGACATATCTTTTTGATAGGTTGTGTGTATTTGATTTTGTTTGTGATTTTAGGATGACAGAAGTCACAGTGATTATTATCACATAACCTTCTATATTGATACTATATACCACTTCTTGTACCAATCAAACTATTCGTGAAACTTAGTTATAAGAAACATCATCAGTATCTTCAACATACACTTTATGTACATACAACATGTACTACCAAAGTTTGTATACTATACAGAGAGTACAAGAGAGTTTTGATTTGAAGGATATCAGCCCTTGATATGAGTACTAGCTGGCCAGTGTCCTGGGTCAATCAATATGAGCTGACCACACCTGACCACACCTGTAGACTCAAGAGATGACCATGCATAGCTGGTGTCCCAAGACAGAACTATAGACCCCCAATCTTACTGATACTGACCTGGTAATACACTGTACAACGTTTCTATCTCCCATAAAAACCATTTGTTTATTTTCTTGTATTTTAGGATAGCTTCAGTGATTATGATCAAATATATAAAGAAAAATGAAAACTAGATATTTAATAGGAACAAACCAGATAAACATATAATTCATTTAATCTCACTTTTTGGATTTCATGGATTTGCTCGGCCGATAAAGGATTGATGTAAACACCTTATAAGGTAAACATTATTTCTTCACATTTTGTTTCCTGGAGAAACAGTATCAACTCTGCTATAACTGACCTCAAAAGAACATGCGATAAAGGCTTCTAATGTCATGTTAACGATGAGGGCTTCTAATGTCATGTTAACGATGAGGGCTTCTAATGTCATGTTAACCATCACGTTAACCATCACAGAGCAGTGATGAGAGTGAATTTGAGAAAATATTCTAAGAGCGTGGCAGTATTACAGGATTGTGGAAATTTACAGACAGGTATAATGAGGATATTGCTGACTGTAACAGGATTCTGGTATAGAAGTTTGATCCTGTTGTTCTGCTGACATTTCACCATACATATTATGTTAACGAGATCTGTATTCATCCGAAATGTCAGATAGAAACTAGCATCATGTAACTAGAGCATCGTGATATTTCTTTGAGAAAATAAAACTGGTAGGACAGAATATAATGATTTCACAAAGAATATATTGTTTCTGTGGATTAAACTATTTCTGTATTGATTATGAATACAACATCTGATGAAATCGCTGTAGCTTTCCGCTGATGATGGCATGTTCCCTGACCACCATCCACATTTAAAGCTTTATCAATGTATTGATCAGAATCAGGTAAATTTGTCTCCGACAGGAAGTGAGGTATTGCCAATTACACTTACACTGGACTTATGGGTAATGAATTAGATTACAAACACTATTGCAGTGTTCGGGGAGAGCTAGAAAATTGCAGACAATAATGCACAAGCTTGAAGCTAATGGCTTACTATGTGATGATTAAAGGGGAAAAAACTCTTGTCATGAATTGTGTGTTACATATTCTAAAATCAATACTTTACTAGGATAAGATGGTTTGATATTCCCTGAAATGAGTATTGATAATGAGGTTGTCATTTTATTTCTCTGAAATGTCATTTCAAAGAATTAAACGACAACCTCAATGAGGGTTAATGAAGAGGCAAATGGTTTAATTGTCTAATTGTTAAATTACAGCGTTTAAGGTAAGTTTAATTACGGTAAACAGATTTTATTTGCACACTCAAATTTCAGCACATGCCTGAACTTAAATAGATTAGCATGGTGATGAATTGTACTTCACATAGAAAACAATAGACAGAAAATACAATTAACAATATGATAGAAAACAATAGACATGCAGGAACTATAATTAGCAATATGATAGAAAACAATAGACAGAAACTACAATTAGCACTAAGATAGAAAACAATAGACAGAAACTACAATTAGCACTATGATAGAAAACAATAGACAGAAACTACAATTAGCACTAAGATAGAAAACAATAGACAGAATCAAAACAGTAGACAGAAACTACAATTAGCACTATGATAGAAAACAATTGACATAATCAAAACAATAGACAGAAACAACAATTAGCACTATGATAGAAAACAATAGACAGAAACTACAATTAGCACTAAGATAGAAAACAATAGACAGAATCAAAACAGTAGACAGAAACTACAATTAGCACTATGATAGAAAACAATAGACAGAAACTACAATTAGCAATATGGTGGAAAAAAATAGACAGAAACTACAATTCCCTTAGCACTATGATAGAAAACTACAATTAGCACTATGATAATCTGTTACAGGATATTCTGTAGTCCAGTGCAAAATCTGCTAAAATAAGATTACCACTAAGATATATTTGCTGTAAATGTATATATTTCAGTGATAATCTTATTTTAGTGTTTTTCACAATGGAAGCATTTACTGAATTATGATTGCGATAACTGTAGTTTATCTACATTCCAGGTTTCTATGGCAATCGTTGTTGGTGTGCTAATTCATCAGTCTCCAAACCTGTTTGAATTTGGTTTGTACTAATATTAGTAGTATTAAAATTTAGTGGAGCAGTTCTAACAAAAAACTTAGGGGCTGATGGCCAGTCTACATTCTGGCCAGTGTATGCTGATCTGAGGCTTGCTGGGTTTAGTTAAGATATTTAACCAGGTTGATAAGTAACTCTGCTCTGTCAGCCTCTGCAACATGACACCTCTCTTCCTCATCCATCTCACCATTTTTTCATCAGCAGGAATGGCAGAAGTTCTAAATACATCATCATCTCCAGATTTCTTCTTACTTTGCAAAATCAAATGATGTTTGGTTTGGAGATTGTTCAGTTGTAGGAATTTCTTACAGATATTTGATTTTTTTTCTTTTAATCTAAAGCACTTGATTTACTCTGTGTGTTTTATTTTTTTCAGAAGAGCTTTTTTTTTTTTTAATTTTCTTCACTTTGATGTTACATGTATTTGGTGATTCATATGAACATAGTTTTTTGCATTTTGAAACATCTTGGTGTACAGAAATCAATTCTATTGCCCTCTGATGTCTCATTTTGATATCAAGGACAGTCAACATGCACTTTGATTTATCAACAGAGGACAAAGATATTCTCCAAACATTTTACTGGTAAATAAATTATCGCCCCATATGTTTATGTCTCACATATTGATTTTTACGCACAAGAAATGTGCAGAAAGTATCGTTATATACCGGTCGTGGAGTAATTAGGATTTACTGAGTAATCTCAAAATAAAAAGATCACCTTAGTAAATGAACTAAATATAGCCTGGCCCAGAGAATAAACTAAAGATAGCCTGGTCCAGAGAATGAACTAGATATAGCATGGCCCAGAGAATGAACTAAATATAGCCTGGTCCAGAGAATGAACTAAATATAGCCTGGCCCAGAGAATGAACTAAATATAGCCTGGCCCAGAGAATGAACTAAATATAGCCTGGCACATAGAATGAACTAAATATAGCCTGGCCCAGAGAATGAACTAAATATAGCCTGGCCCAGAGAATGAACTAAATATAGCCTGGCCCAGAGAATGAACTAAATATAGCCTGGCCCAGAGAATAAACTAAATATAGCATGGCCCAGAGAATGAACTAAATATAGCCTGGCACATAGAATGAACTAAATATAGCCTGGTCCAGAGAGAATAAACCAAATATAGCATGGCCCAGAGAATAAACTAAATATAGCATGGCCCAGAGAATGAACTAAATATAGCCTGGCCCAGAGAATAAACTAAATATAGCATGGCCCAGAGAATGAACTAAATATAGCATGGCCCAGAGAATGAACTAAATATAGCCTGGCCCAGAGAATGAACTAAATATAGCCTGGCCCAGAGAATGAACTAAATATAGCATGGCCCATAGAATGAACTAAATATAGCCTGGCCCAGAGAATGAACTAGATATAGCCTGGCCCAGAGAATGAACTAAATATAGCATGGCCCATAGAATGAACTAAATATAGCCTGGCCCAGAGAATGAACTAGATATAGCCTGGCCCAGAGAATGAACTAAATATAGCCTGGCACATAGAATGAACTGAATATAGCCTGGTCCCGAGAATGAACTAAATATAGCCTGGCCCAGAGAATGAACTAAATATAGCCTAGTCCCAGAGAATGAACTAAATATAGCTTGGTCCAGAGAATGAACTAGATATAGCCTGGCCCAGAGAATAAACTAAATACAGCCTGGCCCAAAGAACAAGCTAATTAAACCCTGACCCAGAGAATGAACTAAATATAGCCTGGTCCAGAGAATGAACTGAATATAGCCTGGTCCAGGGAATGAACTGGATATAGCCTGGTCCAGGGAATGAACTAGATATAACCGTGCCTAGATAATTAACTAGATATAACCGTGCCCAGATAATTAACTAGATATAACCGTGCCCAGATAATTAACTAGTTATAACCGTGCCCAGATAATTAAGTAGGTATAACCGTGCCCAGATAATTAACTAGATATAACTGTGCCCAGATAATTAACTAGTTATAACCGTGCCCAGATAATTAACTAGTTATAACCGTGCCCAGATAATTAACTAGATATAACCATGTCCAGGGAATGAACTAGATATAACCGTGCCCAGATAATTAACTAGTTATAACCGTGCCCAGATAATTAACTAGTTATAACCGTGCCCAGATAATTAACTAGATATAACCGTGTCCAGATAATTAACTAGATATAACCGTGCCAAGATAATTAACTAGATATAACCGTGCCCAGATAATTAACTAGATATAACCGTGCCCAGATAATTAACTAGATATAACCGTGCCCAGATAATTAAGTAGGTATAACCATGCCCAGATAATTAACTAGATATAACCGTGCCTAGATAATTAACTAGATATAACCGTGCTAAGATAATTAACTAGATATAACCGTGCCAAGATAATTAACTAGATATAACCGTGCCCAGATAATTAACTAGATATAACCGTGCTAAGATAATTAACTAGATATAACCGTGCCAAGATAAATAACTAGATATAACCGTGCCCAGATAATTAACTAGATATAACCGTGCCCAGATAATTAACTAGATATAACCGTGCTAAGATAATTAACTAGATATAACCGTGCCAAGATAATTAACTAGATATAACCGTGCCCAGATAATTAACTAGATATAACCGTGCTAAGATAATTAACTAGATATAACCGTGCCAAGATAATTAACTAGATATAACCGTGCCAAGATAATTAACTAGATATAACCGTGCCAAGATAATTAACTAGATATAACCGTGCCAAGATAATTAACTAGATATAACCGTGCCCAGATAATTAACTAGATATAACCGTGCCCAGATAATTAACTAGATATAACCGTGCCCAGATAATTAAGTAGGTATAACCGTGCCCAGATAATTAACTAGATATAACCGTGCCTAGATAATTAACTAGATATAACCGTGCTAAGATAATTAACTAGATATAACCGTGCCAAGATAATTAACTAGATATAACCGTGCCCAGATAATTAACTAGATATAACCGTGCTAAGATAATTAACTAGATATAACCGTGCCAAGATAAATAACTAGATATAACCGTGCCCAGATAATTAACTAGATATAACCGTGCCCAGATAATTAACTAGATATAACCGTGCTAAGATAATTAACTAGATATAACCGTGCCAAG
This sequence comes from Pecten maximus, assembly GCF_902652985.1. NCBI lineage: Eukaryota > Metazoa > Mollusca > Bivalvia > Pectinida > Pectinidae > Pecten > Pecten maximus. Next base: position 37,081,200 of record NC_047019.1, read on the forward strand.
ATAATTAACTAGATATAACCGTGCCCAGATAATTAACTAGATATAACCGTGCTAAGATAATTAACTAGATATAACCGTGCCAAGATAATTAACTAGATATAACCGTGCCCAGATAATTAACTAGATATAAATGTGCCCAGATAATTAACTAAAACCAAGAGAAAGGGCAGCTCTCTATATTTGGTAAAAAGCAAACGATTATGATCTCTTTCTGCCACAAATAGTAAACAAAACTTGGGAAACAAGTATCATAATCGTTAGGTATCAACAGATATGATAATCGCTTATTATCCACAAGTATCATAATCATTAGGTTTCCACAAGTTTGATAATCGCTAGGTATCCACAAGTATCATAATCGTTAGGTATCCACAAATATGATAATCGCTAGGTATCCACAAGTATGATAATCGCTAGGTATCCACATGTAAGTATGATAATCGCTAGGTATCCACAAGTATGATAATCGCTAGGTATCCACAAGTATGATAATCGTTAGGTATCCACAAATATGATAATCGCTAGGTATCCACAGTATAACTATATATGGCTGTACAAGCTGTGTCATGTATGTCCAGATAGTTTGTGTTGGTGCATTGACACATGCATATAAATGCTGAAGGGAAAATATATATAATTATATAAACAATGTCTAAGTCATTGTGGCATTTTACATTAACCCAAATATCTTGAATTGTTTGTTGGAGGGATTGATGATAATAGTTGGGTTAGTTTTTACATACTAATCTCTCAGCCTGTTTTCCCATGTTACACAGCTCTTATATTCGCCTATATATAATGAAAGTTTGTATAGGGCGATAGGCCTACTCAGGGACATATATATATTATACGTCCGTGGCCTACTTGATAAAAGTCTATTAAGGGCGATAGGCCTACTTGATAATGGTATGTATAGGAAGATAGGCCTACTTGATGAAAGTATGTGTAGGATGATAGGCCTACTTGATAATGGTATGTATAGTGTGACAGGCCTACTTGATAAAAGTATGTATAGGGCGATAGGCCTACTTGATAAAAGTATGTTTAGGCGATAGGCCTACTTGATAATGGTATGTATAGGGCGATAGGCCTACTTGATAATGGTATGTATAGGGCGATAGGCCTGCTTGATAAATTATGTATAGGGTGACAGGCCTACTTGATAAAGTATGTATAGGGTGATAGGCCTACTTGATCAAAGTATGTATATGGCGATAGGCCTACTTGATAAAAGTATGTATAGGGCGGTAGACCTACTTGATTAAAGTATGTATAGGGTAACAGGCCTACTTGATAAAAGTATGTATAGGTCGATAGGCCTACTTGATAGAAGTATGTATAGGGCGATAGGCCTACTTGATAAAAGTTTGTATAGGTCGATAGGCCTACTTGATAAAAGTCTATTAAGGGCGATAGGCCTACTTGATAAAAGTATGTATAGGTGACAGGCCTACTTGATAGAAGTATGTATAGGGCGATAGGCCTACTTGATAAAAGTTTGTATAGGGCGATAGGCCTACTTGATAAAAGTCTATTAAGGGCGATAGGCCTACTTGATAAAAGTCTGTATAGGGTGATAGGCCTACTTGATAAAAGTATGTATAGGGTGATAGACCTACTTGATAATGGTATGTATAGGATAATAGGCCTACTTGATTAAAGTATATGTATAGGGTAATAGGCCTACGTGATAAAGGTATGTTTAGGGCAATAGGCCTACTTGATAAAAGTATGTATAGGGTGATAGGCCTACTTGATAAAAGTCTGTTAAGGGCAATAGGCCTACTTGATAAAAGTATGTGTAGGATGATAGGTCTACTTGATAATGGTATGTATAGGGTGACAGGCCTACTTGATAAAAGTATGTATAGGGCGATAGGTCTACTTGATAAAAGTATGTATGGGGTGATAGGCCTACTTGATAATGGTATGTATAGGGTGGTAGGCCTACTTGATAATGGTATGTATAGGGCGATAGGCCTACTTGATAATGGTATGTTTAGGGCGATAGGTCTACTTGATAAAAGTATGTATAGGGCGATAGGTCTACTTGATAAAAGTATGTTTAGGCGATAGGCCTACTTGATAAAAGTGTGTATAGGGCGATAGGCTTACTTGATAATGGTATGTATAGGGCGATAGGTCTACTTGATAAAAGTATGTTTAGGCGATAGGCCTACTTGATAAAAGTATGTATAGGGCGATAGGCCTACTTGATAAAAGTGTGTATAGGGCGATAGGCTTACTTGATAATGGTGTGTATAGGGTGATAGGCTTACTTGATAAAAGTATGTTTAGGCGATAGGCCTACTTGATAAAAGTGTGTATAGGGCGATAGGCTTACTTGATAAAAGTATGTTTAGGCGATAGGCCTACTTGATAAAAGTGTGTATAGGGCGATAGGCCTACTTGATAAAAGTGTGTATAGGGCGATAGGTCTACTTGATAAAAGTATGTTTAGGGCGATAGGCCTACTTGATAATGGTATGTATAGGGCGATAGGTCTACTTGATAAAAGTCTGTTAAGGGTGATAGGTCTACTTGATAAAAGTCTGTTAAGGGTGATAGGCTTACTTGATAAAAGTATGTTTAGGGCGATAGGCCTACTTGATAATGGTGTGTATAGGGTGATAGGCTTACTTGATAAAAGTATGTTTAGGGCGATAGGCCTAATTGATAATGGTAAGTATAGGGTGATAGGCTTACTTGATAATGGTATGTATAGGGCGATAGGCTTACTTGATAATGGTATGCTTAGGGCGATAGGCCTACTTGATAAAAGTATGTTTAGGGCGATAGGCCTACTTGATAAAAGTATGTTAAGGGCGATAGGCCTACTTGATAATGGTATGTATAGGATGATAGGCCTACTTGATAAAAGTATGTGTAGGATGATAGGCCTACTTGATAATGGTATGCTTAGGGCGATAGGCTTACTTGATAAAAGTCTGTTAAGGGCGATAGGCCTACTTGATAATGGTATGTATAGGATGATAGGCCTACTTGATAAAAGTATGTGTAGGATGATAGGCCTACTTGATAAAAGTATGTTAAGGGCGATAGGTCTACTTGATAAAAGTATGTTTAGGGCGATAGATCTACTTGATAATGGTATGTATAGGGTGACAGGCGTACTTGATAAAAGTATGTATAGGGCGATAGGTCTACTTGATAAAAGTATGTATAGGGTGATAGGCCAACTTGATAAAAGTATGTATAGGGTGACAGACCTACTTGATGAAAGTATGTATAGGGTGATAGGCCTACTTGATAAAAGTATGTATAGGGCAATAGGCCTAATTGATAATGGTATGTATAGGGCAATAGACCTACTTGATAAAAGTATGTATAGGGCGATAGGTCTACTTGATAAAAGTATGTATAGGGCGATAGGCCTAATTGATAATGGTATGTATAGGGTGATAGGTCTACTTGATAAAAGTATGTATAGGGCGATAGGCCTAATTGATAATGGTATGTATAGGGTGATAGGCCTACTTGATAATGGTATGTATAGGGTGATAGGCCTACTTTATAAAAGTATGTATAGGGCGATAGGCCTACTTGATGAAAGTATGTATGGGGTGATAGGCCTACTTGATAATGGTATGTATAGGACGATAGGCCTACTTGATAATGGTATGTATAGGGCGATAGGTCTACTTGATAAAAATATGTATAGGGCGATAGGCCTACTTGATAAAAGTCTGTTAAGGGCTATAGGTCTACTTGATAAAAATATGTATAGGGCGATAGGCCTACTTGATGAAAGTATGTACAAGAAAAAGTATAGGGTGATATAGGACGACTTGATAAACGAATGTATAGAGAGAATCAGGCCTTGGGCTCCTTGATAAAAAAAAAGTCACTCATCATGAAAACTTGTCACAATGAGGTATTACAATTTAAATCAATGTTTTCCATTTGTTACCAAAGTTTTCATAAATTGGTCTCACTATTTTTATTTAATTTCCTGAATTCCATTTAAAATGATAAGTTTGCATGGATTCCTTTACAGTCCTTCCAAATTGATGGAGATTTTGTAGCTGGTACACCAAATTAAACATTTGAAATGGGCTATATAGATCCATATATACTCTCCACTGTATAATACCTACATCAAAATATTCAATTAGGAATTATTTTACATTGTTGCTTTATAAGCTCTTATGACACATTTAGAAACTTAAGTTTATAGTGTACAAATGGAAGTCTTTCTAAATAACTAATAATTGAACCACTAACTTATAAAGGTATCTGATAATGATCTCCATGATACTTGTTTTTATCATGCATACACACCTTCTCCTTCATGTCAAAGTAGGGTATTATAGAATTGTAAACAAGACCATGTCAATAAAATCCATTGTGTGATTTGCTGCTGTTGTATTAATTAACTGATGTGGTTGTCATCATTGCCAGTCCTTTATTCCCTTAGTAGACAATGCCTTTGTGTAGTAAGGGGCACCTGTTCAGACTGGCCAGTATTATTGACCAAATGACCAGTCTGACACCTGGAAATAAACTAAGGACCAAAGTTCTCGCCTAGCAACAGCATTTTTGGTGAAATGGGAGACTGCTGGTTAAAGCTAAACACCCACAGGACAAGGTCCAGACAAAAGCTCTCTTATCAATATTTTTGTTGTGTTTGGTCAGTGTCGTCAGATTACACAAGAAAGGTGTGTCGGGGTGATTGTGAATTATGAGGGCATTAAATATCAATTGTTAACTGTGAAATACATTGTACATGGGGAATGTATAACTTTTTGTTCCAACGATGCCATTGTCCATTAATTTGCTTTAACAAAAGTATACCAACAATTTTATGAATATATCAGAAAACAAGAAATATCTTTAAAAAAATAAACGGCATAGTTTTAATCCTGGTGGTTTTATAATGTAAACTGCTGGTGAAATAAATCAACGAACCAATGCGTTTCAGCACGGATAACAAAATTATATCAGTTTGAATCATTTTTGGTGATAATAAGACTGCATTTTAATCAGGAATATAATTTTATTAATGTGTCATTTAAAAAGATACCTCCACTTATTCAGTGCGCATTCAATCTTAACGTTGTTTCGTTTTTAACTGCATATCTGCATTTTACATTTACCGCTACATTGATCAATCACATACTTCATCTTGACCAGTAACGCCACCTGTCGCGTCATATTCGGGGCCAAAAGAATATTATACGGCTATGCCGAAAAACCATGATAATTTGGTTATCAGTATACAAATGAAGTGAGATTTCACTCGAAGGTGTATAATGGTAGGAAATCATCCTCTTCTATGTGACCTCCTGTGAGCTACAAAGTTTGTCTCCTGACACTAAAACGTCCAATGTCTTTGATCGAGATGATCGAGATATCTATGTTGTCAATGCTGAAGCAATTTATAAATAGATTTGTCTGGCTTTAGCACTAAAAAATTTTTTTTCATCTAGCAATATGCATGAAGCAAAAAAGAGAATTTCCAAGTAATTGAAAAGCATTCACCTGTGCTTATAGGCACTGAAGGTCAAAATACATCTTACTATTATTGGTTCTGAGCCATAAACAGTAAAATACCACGAAGATTTATAGATTTATCCCTTTAACAATATATTACAATAAAGACATCTGATTGCGTGATATATAATTATGTATGTATCTCGCCACCTCAGTATTACATCATCCATACATCTACTTTTGTTCCCAGTTCATGTTGCACAGGAAAGTTATTACATATCTGTGGGGGTTTTTCCCACAAGAGATTTTTCTTCTTGAACAGTTTTACACTAGATAATAACAGATTGTTTTAATTTCACCTAAAACTTCATTTTATAGAGATAGTCCGATGATTTGTGATGGAATTGTAGTAACAAATGTATTCAAAGTGTAATACCTTGCTTTTATTGGGAAAATGACTTATTTTATATTGGTTTATAAGACCTGCCTTTATGGACAGGCAGTACAACCATATATGTAAATATCAACAAATAAAATTAGCAACATATAATTTAAATTTCCTCCATATGAGTCATTAAATGGACATTTAGTTGACAGCAAGTACCACAGGTGGGATTATTTATCTTGGTTTAATGATGAGGGTCATGATTATTTTCTAAACATTAGGATTGTACCTGGGCATAATTAGATCACTAAAATGTTTTATGACATAATTACATACATGTAGATCCATTCATCTATGATGATTATGTTCAAGCACTTCAGACTAATTCACAGACACATCGATATACCACTATAGACATATGTATCAATTCCAAATTTGTCATGTTAATCAACCTGGATGGTGATTCTTTAGGATTAGGACACAAAATGTAATTGTTTAATGACTTACCTCTATTACTATTTATAAATCATTTTTTGGCAAAATCATATCCATTGTGAAATGAAAAGATGTCTGTTTTCGTGTTTTTGTACTTGGAGTTTGAGAAATAAAACTGGTTTGCTTTGTTGCATAGCAATAGAACTGTTGATGTACCAAATTTTGGTCAATGTTATAAGATACTGTTATAGCCTGCCTTGGCCATAAAAATTATAAATTAGTATTTGTTTGTGTAAACCAATTACTTAGAATCTGCTGTGTCAGCTGTTTGTTGTATGGTCAAATAAAATAGCCTTTATGTGATTACCTATTGCTGTGTATACAAAATGTACCTTGACCTCCACCCTACACACAGTATACTCTGCATGCTTGAATGACTTAAAGATGTTCCAACTGGGTTTTATTTTGATCAGCTGATTGTCAGCAGGTTAGAAGATTGGAGACATGTTGTCTCTCACTAAAGCTGGTATGGCTTTAGGCTCTGGCTGAGCCAGGCAAGGGCCATAACTTTCAACAGATAAGTGTCACTGTTACAGCCAGAAGTGTTATGGAAATGTATTTTATAGGTTCTTCCTTGTTCTCTAATGGCCTCTATTATATGATGGTCATAAAAGTTTGAATTGGAAACTGTGTGTGTAAATTGATCAGAATGGGATTACTTTCAGGTGTACACAGATTTCAGTTACTGATACCTAAAATTCACAAGTTAACAATGTTGCAATGAAAAACTTCCTAGAAACAAAAGAATTAATATTCCTGAACTCTCTTATCCCTTAATTCTCTAAATAGCAGAGCTTCACACAGACCCCTACTGGGGACCAATATGTAATGTTTTTACAAATATTCTCCCGATTTGGTTCCTGACTATGAGGTCAGAGTCTTTTAGATTACTGCATTATTTTTGCTCAATGATATAGTCAGAAAATAGTGTGTAGTGTTAATCTCTGATCTGTTACTAACAGGGGTGTCAGAATTTATATAGGTCACTGACAGGGGTATCAGAATTTATATAGGTCACTGACAGGGTGTCAGAATTTATATAGGTCACTAACAGGGTGTCAGAATTTATATAGGTCACTAACAGGGGTATCAGAATGTATATAGGTCACTAACAGGGTGTCAGAATTTATATAGGTCACTAACAGGGGTGTCAGAATTTATATAGGTCACTGACAGGGGTGCCAGAATATATATGGGCTATGGTAGTATATAATCGCCCCGCTATAGGTGAAAGAGTCCTTGCATCTAGGGATCCGTATATACTGTATCTAATGCATCTCAATAATAACAGGTGGGCAGGCCTGAAATAAAAGCAATCACCTTATTTATGTGAAATCAATTTGACTGGCTATTTTGGTCAGACTGTAATTATGTACAAACACAGATAAATAGAATGTTTTTTTAGCTATTCAAAATTGCAAAGATTCAAAATTACACCACAGAAATATTGGCTGTCTGGTACTGGGTTAATGGCCTTGCATTAGACACATTTGACCTGGCATTTAACATATGGCCTTGTGTTGGTCACCAGAGTGAATGTCCAGTCAAATATACTGAATTTCACTTTCACCGATCATGCAGATGTCATTGACGTAATATGGACCCACATGGACCTGTCTGCCTGTTTATAATAATTTGCATGAGGGAGTAATCGAAAAAGTTGGAAAATAGGATGGGGAACCTGATCAACATTTAACTGAAAAAAAATAATGAAAATGGGGTCAGAGCCAGCAGTTAAATAATGGCTACAAGATTACTTATGATAGCCTGTGGGGTAGTGGATAAATTTTTCAGAATTGTACATCCCTGTGTTGAATTATCCATAGAAGAGTATGTGTATGTGGCTATAGAGTGCCTATATTGATATAGCCTGGTAGGATATGCTAATAAATTGATGTCATTAGATGTACAGCTGTCACTCTTTCATTACAGGAGAGGTCATATAAAATTCCACGAGTGCTGAACGGTGGAATAAGTACATTTGTACCAGAGAGAGAGGTAAGTAGACTCTAATCAAATATATTGCACAAGTACCAGAGTAGTATGGTGAAGTGAAGCCCATGGTGAAATGAACCACGGTTCACATTATGGTGAAGTGAAGCCCATGGTGAAATGAACCACGGTTCACATTATGGTGAAGTGAAGCCCATGGTGAAATGAACCATGGTTCACATTATGGTGAAGTGAAGCCCATGGTGAAATGAACCATGGTTCACATTATGGTGAAGTGAACCCTTATCAATTTGCAGCATGGACTGCAATGCAGCATATGCTGCAATCATGCTGCTTTTATGCTGGCATCATGCTGCTAGTTTCACAGCATGATTGCAGCATGTGCTGCATAGCAGCATGGTACCATGCTTCTGTACAGCATGTACTGCAACCATGCTTTAAAAATTGAGGTAATTGAATATCTGAACTCTATCATGCTGCAATCATGCTTTGTCGACTTAGTTAATTTATCATATGCACTGTATCATGCTGCAACCATGCTGCAATAACTTTGTCATTTTAGACAGGATATGTACCATGCTGCAACCATGCTGCAATAACTTTGCCAGTTTGGATATCGAATTATATCATGCTGCAATCATGCTGTGTGGACTTAGTAAATTTATCATATGAAATGCATCATGCTGCAACCATGCTGCAATAACTTTGGCATTTTAGATAGGATCTGTACCATGCTGCAACCATGCTGTATTAACTTTGCCATTTTAGATACAAACTGTACCATGCTGCAATTATGCTGTATTAACTTAGTTAATTTAATGAACTGCACCATTCTTTCATGTATTAACATGAATTGTTTAAGTTGAAATGTGTATATGCTCGGCCATTCTGTATTAGCTTAAAAGGGCATTCCTTTGTTCGGACATCACAAAATTTCTGTGGGCGAAATGTAGGTTCAAGCGAGGATCCAAAATCTAGGACCAAATTTCCCAGGTACCAAGATTAACCTAAACAATTATTAATTAATAAAATAAGATACAGAAAATTAACAAAAGTTGGTATTAGATATTTTAGTATCTTTTTTTTAAATTTTAAATAAAATATAGAAAATTTCCAGGTATCAATGGTGATAACAAAATAATTTTTAAAAACATGTTTGTGTTGCAGAATTTCCTTTTTATACTTGATCAATACCACACATATTTATTTAAAATTCAATAACAATTATTTTAATTAAGTATTTCGTTTATAAGTATGTTCTTTGTTAGTATAACGGTTCACAGCTTTTAAATGTGATATTTTGTCAGCTTTCACTTGTAGTTCTATCTCAGAAGGAATTAACTTAAACATTGATGAATGTTGCAAGTTAGTACATTCGTGTGACGACTTAAAACTCATCCCTATAAAAATTTCATTCAAATTTTCAGAGTTTAGATCGTTTTTTGAAGAACCAGTATATTGACTTTTGCTTCGATTATACACTTTTTATCGGAGACAGAATCAGTCACTTTATCCAAACACTGACATAAACCAAGACGTTGCCATTTACCATGCACCAGCTTACTACCAGGTAGCCATACATGTAACATGTTCGCCAAAACAAAATCGGGGTCACTCTACCAACAGTTACACATGTGCTTGGAATATCGCTTTTAATTCAATCAAATAAGATTAAAATCACCTGCTCTTTGTCTTTGTATCGCATACTTTCTGGATATATGCGGTGTTAAGATTACATCTGATAATAGCATACGAAATCACGTCGTGTTTGACACAACATTCATCGCTTAAACTCCAATAAACATGTGTCGAACTTATATTGTCACTCGGACGCTTCCTTGTAAAACGTATATTGAAGTTAAGCGCTGTGATGATCTCGACCTCGACATGAGTTTACTAACAACAGACGATATTCCCGTACTTTAATCTGAATTATTTGAAATCGTGAACGTAAAAAGAAAACGTGCATTGGTCGGTTCCTCGTCTGAAAATACATCCATATTAAACAATAGGCGTATGACAGACGAGGCCAAAACCTCTGGTCAGATTACATGTTTATCGTTCGGTTCACCTATGACCTCGTTTGTTTACCTTGCTCCCGAGATGTGACGAGAGTGCTCCTTGAGCTCGTGCGATCTAAATGTGCACGATGCAAGTATTAAATACTGTAATATTTATCTTAAAAGTATGACACAATAGAAGTTTATGATTTAGAATAAAAAACACGCACAAGTAAAAATGAATCGTGTTAATCTCTGGCAGTAAAATATTTATCCCATGATGCAACACACACGAGTTTAGCGGGAAGTCTGATAGCCATGTTTGAATTCACCGGATGTTTATTTCCAGAAGAAAAGTATAAACAAACACGACGATAGCCTAAAAACGAAGTTTGTTTCCCGTCTTACTGAAGAAGATCGACTTACTTCAAGTTACCGACGAATGAATATCAGCTTTCTCGTTGTTTTTGACGACCGATGTATATTTTTACCGACAAACATCGTTACGAGACAGGGTAAGTTTTTATTATATAATCTTCACGTTCTGACATCGTTTCACATTATACGACGATGAATTTGATATAGATCTATTCATATCAATAATACCTAATTATTTATTTTCCAGGGTTTTGATGATTAATTAATCACAGATTACACGGCCGAAGGAAACGCAGTACCGATCCATGTGTTACAATCGTAAGTTTTCAATTTTATTTATTTATTATTAACGATCTTCGGCCCGACTTAAATTGCATTTTTTCCCCACTCACACAACCCTTGTTATGATTATGACGTACATACGTATTCACAAACAATGGTGAGGAAAATTTGTGTTTTGGATAATGAAACCTTTCGTGAAAGATCTTTACCTCCACATTCTTTTGAGGATCGATGTTTGCAGATTATTGCATCAAATTGAAACGATTAAATGAAATAGGTGAATTAAGATGAATTATAAGTAAGTAACATTGTTTTATGTATAGTATATTGCAGTTTCACATTGATATGAACTGATGGAGAATTCGGGAGTAGCTTGAATAATTAATAATTAAGTCATCCTGGCAAGTTTTATTTTGTAGCTTTGTGTGGCTGGCTTAAATTTTCTTGATAAAAAGGCTTCCAAAGCAAACATAATGAAAATGATAGCAAAGTGATCATGAAAAGTACATAAGTTAAATACATACATTATCTTCAAAAACTTGACAATTATTCTAATTTTGAAATAAAAGAATATTCTAAAAGTCTTTCTTTCTTCCAACAGAGACTGAGTCTTCATGCAGTACATTCTGGAATGAGGAACACCGCATGCATTGTGGTCCAAATTGATGGCATTGACTTAACACAAAGCAGAAAGGAATGAAGAGAAATTAAGAAGTTTATGTTTCACATTAATTAAGATTATTCGAGATATGTTCTCTGTCGAGGTATACAACATTTCCTTTCATAATAAAAGTGTAAACATTAATATATATACAAAAAAAAATCATGTATATAATCTAAAAATCCTTGTTAGTTATTTGTTGTACTAGCAAAAAATATAATATAGTCGTCTCAAGCTTGGTTGTATTGAAATCCCCGGGGACAGTGACAGAGTTTATCACTACAGTACGTGCTACATCAAACAACACACCATTGTTCAAATTGTCAATCAACATTTCATTTAGTCAGTATACGTATTTAGAATTGATTCCAAAATTATGATAATCTTTTCACAGTTTATTAGAAATAATGTTAAATTCGATAGAAGAAGTCTTCGACTGTTGCTTGTTTTTGTTTATTTTAAGTTCACGGACACACATGAAAACAGTTTCCAGTACATCTGGGCTACTTCCAGGAAACTACGTATACTGTCTGAAATCAGTCTTGTGCGTCGGTGACAAAATGTATACATATCCTACTATAACTCTGCTGGAAAATATTATTTTGTACTATTTTCCTACTATTTTAGAAAAAAAAAAAAACAATTATAAATACATACTGTAGTATGTACTGACATTGAACTTGTATATCTTGCTGACTATTTTTGTTGAAACAAACCACTTCTAGCTAGGATGAATTGATATTAGTTGTATTTGAAAATTGTACTAGAAAAAGATAGCTGTGTTGTGTATGTGATGGAAGTTTTGAGAAAAAGAATATAAGAGGCAAATAAAATAAGTACCATGGGTAAATTAGAATTAAAATTTGTTTTGTCACATTCTCATTTCATTGATAAGTTTTAAATGTTTGAACTAGAAAAAACAGCCTGTATGAAAAGTTTTATACCATGTTAATTACCAAATAAAATGTAATACAAAAGTATTCTTCAAGTTTTTATTGCATGATTTGCATTGATTTTGTAAACCATGCTGCCATGAAGCATGATTGAAGCATGATCCCAGCATAATTTGCATAATTGAAACATGCTGGGATCATGCTGCAGACCATGCTGGGATCATGCTGCAGACCATGCTGGGATCATGCTGCAGACCATGCTGGCATCATGCTGCAAACCATGCTGGCATCATGCTGCAGACCATGCTGGGATCATGCTTCACAGACCATGCTGGGATCATGCTGCAGCCATGCTTCCTTAAAGCATAAATGCAGCATGATCCCAGCATAATTTGCATAATTGAAACATGCTGCAATCATGCTTTAACTAGTAAGAATATATAGTGAGGTAAATTAGGCACCATGCTGCAGTCATGCTTCATTCATGCTGCAATTCCATGCTGCATTCATACTGCATCTATGCTGTGATCATGCTGCAAATTCATAAGGGGAAGCCCATGGTGAAATGAACCACGGTTCACATTATGGTGAAGTGAAGCCCATGGTGAAATGAACCACGATTCACATTATGGTGAAGTGAAGCCCATGGTAAAGAGAACCACGGTTCACATTATGGTGAAGTGAAGCCCATGGTGAAATGAACCACGGTTCACATAATGGTAAAGTGAAGCAGTCGTTTATTTTGTTTTCAATTGATTTTTATGCCCCAACCATGAAATGGGGGGGGGGGGCAAATAATGTTACCGATGTCTGTCGCATCCTGTCCCATCCCGTCCCATCCTGTCCCATCCCGTCCCATCCCGTCCCATCCTGTCCTGACGCAATGTAACTTTCGGGTTGTCAATGCAAGTGGTAGCGGGGCCATTTCTTTCATTTTCTAGTTTCTTACCTCATCAATTACTTTGTGTAATTGTTTTCCTCCACAAATGAAAAAACAAAAAAGAAACAACAGGGTTCAGGAAATTTAGGATTGTGGAGGATATTTCACTATTTTCTTCAGAATATTTTTTTTTTACCAAATCTTTTTAAATTTTTTTTGAATTATAGATGCAAATTGAAATGTATATGAATGTAATTTGGATGACACAAATAGAATGACATCTGGCTAAAAAAAATGTAATTGACTGTTCATTAATGTTTGAATAGACAAGATTGAAGAAGAAGAAGAAGAAAAAAAAAACAGATAATATTTTAGATGTCCATGGTTCTTTATATCTTAAAATACAGAATTTCAGAGTTTTTGGGGGTTTTGGGTTTTTTATTCTTTTTTATTTTAGAAAATTCAATGAAAAGTGATTTGAAGAGTTTATATAAGAGTTTGATATAATGATTATCTACATGCTCTTTGTTGATTGGTAAGTCATAGATAATTAATTCTTTCATTAACACATGCCCTGTATGGACCTGTCTGACATAAAAGTTTTATATCCTACAAAACCAGCTGGACAGTTTGACATTTCACATTTCATTGATGACTAAAACTGGCCAATCAGTGGTCATCCTTCTGACCAGATGACCATGCTTGACATGATGATGTATATATCAGTAACTGTTCAGAAATGACATCTAATTTACACACAGTCAGCAGGTGTTCAGTACAAAACATGGACCAGCCAACTGTTTACATAATTCAATTAACAGGTGTAAATATATATATGTATTATCTATAGTTGCCACATGTAACCAGACATGGTTTTCATGGCTTGCATATTAATTAGGTTTGGAGAAATGTTCAATGAAGGTTTATTTCTATAAAGTATACTTCCTTTTCCATTAAATTCATAGATTAAAATGTCATTATTATAATCAAACATGAAAATTTGAACCTATCAACACCCAATATCTAGATAATGTTAACAGTATAGGCCTAAAGTTTGAAACTGTTGAGTCATTTGAAAGGTTTAGATATTATTTAAAAAGTAATATCCATTGTTTGAAGGTTGTTATATCTACAGGGTATATAAAATCAGCATAAGATTTTAATGTTTTTTTTCTTTGTCGGTTTTGTATATGCCATCTACTTAGTGTTTCTTATTTAACCCACCATGTGTTAAACCCCAGACAAAATCTGTCAAGTAACGACACGACCCACAATGTGCCTCTCTACCAATCTAGACTATCACTCAATGTTTAGAGACCCTTAGGGTGTCAGACAGCTACACTGTGAATGGTCAAGGTCACTCAATTATCCTGGATATTTGGTCCACATATGGGAATTCATGTAGCCAAGATGCCAATATGGGCATGTCTTACTTTGAAAATGCAATGTGGTTGGGTGGCAAATTGGTAGCCAGGAACCTGCTCTTTTTTATATAAATTTACCATTACACTTTTCTGGATGTAATGATATGGATTAGTGCTTCTGAAAGTGTGTAACTTTAAGTAACTTTCAAAGGTTCTACTCTTAAATTCGTAATGGTTATGAAATCATACCATTGAGTTCCTTTAAGAAATTCATGAAATTTAGTGATAAGTTTTTGTAAAAAGGTAAATATGGATGATAAAATTTTTTTAATAAAGTTGCCAGAATTATGCCTTTACATGGGCTGCTCCCTCAAACACATAGAAACAAGTCACTTTGTTTTATGTAATGTGATTTTGAATAATGAATAAATGTTTTTGTATGGTGTGCCAGTGGATGTGGCCGTGTCCTCCTGTCTGAAGCCTGGAGACATGCAAATCTGTGTCAGCCATAGATCAACAGGGCAGAAACCTCCGCTATATTTTTAGAGAACAATTTTGGTGACATAATGAAAAAGTATACAACACTCTTTATTACCGATAAAAGTGAGTCAGCGGGGTCATGAAACTTAGTTTAGAATGATGCTCCCTTTCTCCCCTGACACCCTGGAGGTATATAACCAATCATTGCTCCCACACTCCTTTGTCCTTCGTGCCCAGTGTGACAAAGCTCTGGAAATAACAGATACAACTGTATATCAAACATTATCACAATCAATTCTGAGTTAAAATTACAATGAAATAAATTCTAGATTTAAGCCAAATCTACAGTTAGTGTATTCTCAAGTTAATGTGACACTACCAGCTCACACAGGACATACAATGTGTAGATATATACAGGATGGACAGGAACCTAGCTATCTCCAGCTAGATTTTAACTCTGTAAAATAGTCCAACAACATACCTGGATGAAACAGGTTAGGTCATGAGCATTTTGTAATTTTATCATATCACAGCAAAAAGAAAAGTTGTTTTTTTTCTTTCAAATAAATAATAAGAAACCTTTATACACTGTAGTTGATTTTGTATTTTCACAATGGCAGACCTTTTGGTGTTTTGAATGAGTAACATTAGTCTGTGTACTCTGGGTCATTTGTAACCCAAGCAACCGTGAAATGAAAGTTGTCTTTCATAAATATCTGGAGATCATAATACAAACAGTAAAATGCTGGAATTTTTGTTAGAGTAGAAATGACTATATGAATTTAAATGATGACGTGATGCTGTATAAAATGTTAATATTAGATGGCCTGTTTTCTCGAATATTGTAGGAGTAATGTTTCACAATTACAGCATCCAATGCTACCTTACTGATAGTCTTTACTTGGGATTGTTGTTCAGGTCTCTAGGTTAAAAGTTAAGGTCGTTTATCTTCGAAGTTGAGAAGTATACCTGTTTCTTTATAAAATTTTAGGTCCCCTGAGACAAAGTGTCAAGTGACCTTTTGCGATCACCTTTTGTCTGGCGTTTTGCTTTGTATTGCATCTGTTGTAAAATAATTTACATTTTTGACTACTTCTCAATAACCTAGAGGTCCTGGATCATGATTATTGGCAAGTAGCATACTGGGATAAAGGGCTACAAAGTTTGTTCAAATCAATGACCTTGACCTACTTTTGAGGTCACAGGGGTCAAATTTATTAAAATCTTTAAATGACTTCTCAATAACCAAGATATTGGGCCAGTGGCATGGTTGGATGAAGGGCTACCAAGTTTGTTCATATCAATAACCTTTACCTACATGTAGTTTCAAGATCACATGGGTCAAATGTATTACACAGCTTCTACCTTATTGGGTCAATAGCCTGCTGGAATGAAGGACTACAAAAGGTATTCAAGTGGATGACCTTGATGTACTTTCAAGGTCACAGAAGTCAAATGGGTTGAAGACTTTAAACGACTTCTCAATAACCAAGAAGCCATTGGTTATGATATTGGGACAGTGGCATGCTTTGATAACAGACTGAAAAGTTTGTTCAATTGAATGACCTTTACCTACCTTCAAGGTCACACCAGTCAAATTTGTTAAATTTTTAATAAAAAAACAAAAATATCAACTATCGATATGTATTTCAGAACTCAGGTGACATTTAAGACCCATGGGCCTTTTGTTATTGTTGGTCATGATGGTCCACTATTATAGAACTCTTGATAGAAATATGTTAATTTGTTAATGTTCGCAATAATTAATACCAAAGGAGTATGATGAAGACAGATTCAGAGCACAGTAGGCTCAAAGTTGTGTCTATTACATCCAGATTAATCAAATTATATCTGCTTTAGTTTGTATAATAATATTTTGTTTTAAAATGAAATCTTCAAAGATCTTCTACAGGGCACACAGAGACTTACTGGTCCGATCTTCTACAGGGCACACAGAGACTTACTGGTCCTGATTGAACCAAATAAGTAAAAGTTGAATGGAAAACTGTGAAAAGAACAACTGATACTGCTCTTAGATGGCTGTCCTCACAGTGAACTTCAGATAATTTCAATCTGTTAATGACACACATTGGTTGATACAATTTTCTTGAAACACTATTCCCTCTATAAAATGTCACATTTTGGTCAATATGTTACTAGTTAGTAGCTGGTTTACTGCCTACAGACCCTCCTGTTGCTAGGTTTCGTCTCACCGACTGTAGTCAGGGTTCGGTTAGCTTACAAATATAACAATTTTTTAAAACACTTAACACCACCCTCCTAATGTAGTGCCGTTATTTGGTAAATATCACATTTTGTAGAAACATATAGTCTAGGAAATACAAGGTATTATATACTAATCTGTACTTGTAATGGTACCTGTACTGGGTGTATTATAATATCATTAGGTATAATCCCAGTAGGTCAGTTGTACCAGGTCACTCATTGAACTCCGTCTGTTTCAATGACATCAAAACATAGGCTTGTATGGAATGGCTGAACTGTTATGCCTTATGGTTTAAAGGTTCTTTACATTATCAACTGACCCATTGTTTGTCCATTTTATTTGGGTATTGAGCCACAATGGTACTATAATACTGGTGCCAGCACTATTGACACACTGACACAAATATATATCCCTGTGTGTATAATTAGCTTGTCTTTGATAATGTCTCAGTTGGAACTCTTACAAGTGTACTGTACCATGTATTATAAGTTACATATTGCTTACATTATTTGAAAAATACAGTTCATTAGCTTTACCATATTTATCCTGAATTTCCCATGGTACAGGCTGAAGGGGAGGGGGCACCATGGTAATCTCAAAGTAGG
This sequence comes from Pecten maximus, assembly GCF_902652985.1. Classification (NCBI taxonomy): domain Eukaryota; kingdom Metazoa; phylum Mollusca; class Bivalvia; order Pectinida; family Pectinidae; genus Pecten; species Pecten maximus. The sequence continues at coordinate 37,099,257 of NC_047019.1, forward strand.
GGAGGGGGCACCATGGTAATCTCAAAGTAGGGGATGGGGCACCATGGTAATCTCAAAGTAGGGGAGGGGGCACCATGGTAATCTCAAAGTAGGGGAGGGGGCACCATGGTAATCTCAAAGTAGGGGAGGGGGCACCATGGTAATCTCAAAGTAGGGGATGGGGCACCATGGTAATCTCAAAGTAGGGGAGGGGGCACCATGGTAATCTCAAAGTAGGGGAGGGGGCACCATGGTAATCTCAAAGTAGGGGAGGGGGCACCATGGTAATCTCAAAGTAGCAATAGACTTGGACTTAGTATGAAGGGGGGGGGGGGGGGGGGCTTATTAAGTTTGAGGTCAGATAAATTTGGTTCAGTAAGCCTTTCTACTCTACACTTACTTAATGTAACTTGTGTTACAATTTTAGATATATTTTCAGTGTTCTTGAAACCTTTTAAAAAAACTTGCATAAAATTATGGAAAAGATATGTATACTATCATTGCTAGTACTTTAATTTGAATGTAACACTATTTGAATTAGTTTTCATTGGACATTGTAGTTAGATCTTATGTCTGTTTATAATTTACCATTGTATACATTTTGTAACTATTTTTTATACCCTGTTAAAATTGATGTGATGACTTGACCTCAAAACAACATTGTGTATGATCATCCTGTTGGAAACAATGGTTGTGTCTATCGTAGTTAGGAGAATTACAGTGTATATACGGGCTGTCCATGATAGATGAGAATTACAGTGTATATACGGGCTGTCCATGATAGTTTTCTACAATAGGGTGAATTACCTTCACTCATTTTTAGTTGATAACCTCAGGTTTACCATCTGATCAATTTAAGCCAAGTCATTATCAATATGGAACCAGCAAGAACTGCAGTGAAGTTGTACAGTGTTGGAGCAGAGATCCAACAGTTTGTTTTACCCAAGGCGGCATGACAATTCAATTTGGAAAATTAAAGTTAAGAAAATGGTTTCTATAATGACTGACATTTAGAAAATCCCATTATGCTTACTGATGATGACAATGAAGAAATCATGCTTTGTCGTTTTATGTCTTCTGTAGATTTTGTTGTCAGGTGCTAGATTGATTTGTGTAAATGGAATGGTGCCAGGGAATTTATGAAGAATCAAATGCATTTATAGTTAATGGGAAAATATACTGGACATCATGACAGTTGTAACTTCTTAAAAATGACTTCCCTGAGGACTGCTATCTACATTCTGTAAATGCGGAAGATGACAGCAGAACAACTGATAGAAATGATGCAGCTGCTGAATACATCTGAAGACGAAGACAGCACGTACTGTATCAGTCCTAGGATCATAGGAAGATCACAAACTGCCAATAAGTCATCAATGAAAAGAGCAATTAATGGTTACTGTCAGCTTTTATTGTTCATTGTGAAGTTAAAATTTTCCCCTGAACTAATGATATCCAAACTCCCTCCATCTTCCTGTGACATGTAATGTCTCTCCTATATATGCTGTACCCTCTCCCAGCCCACTCTATACCCTCTCCCAGCCCACTCTATACCCTCTCCCAGCTCACTCTATACCCTCTCCCAGCCCACTCTATACCCTCTCCCAGCCCACTCTATACCCTCTCCCAGCCCACTCTATATATACCCTCTCCCAGCCCTCTCTATACCCTCTCCCAGCCCACTCTATATATACCCTCTCCCAACCCACTCTATATAAACCCTCTCTCAGCCCACTCTATATATACCCTCTCCCAGCCCACTCTATATATACCCTCTCCCAGCCCACTCTATATAAACCCTCCCCCAGCCCACTCTATATAAACCCTCTCCCAGCCCACTTTATACCCTCTCCCAGCCCACTTTATATAAACCCTCTCCCAGCCCACTTTATACCCTCTCCCAACCCACTTTATATAAACCCTCTCCCAGCCCACTTTATACCCTCTCCCAGCCCACTCTATATAAACCCTCTCCCAGCCCACTTTATACCCTCTCCCAGCCCACTCTATACCCTCTCCCAGCCCACTCTATATCCTTTCCCAGCCCACTCTATACCCTCTCCATGCCCACTCTTTATCCTCTCCCAACACACTTTATACCCTCCCCCCACCCACGTTATACCCTCTCCCAGTCCACTCTATATTCTTTCCCAGCCCACTCTATACCCTCTCCCAGCCCACTCTATATCCTTTCCCAGCCTACTCTATACCCTCTCCCAGCCCACTCTATATCCTTTCCCAGCCCACTCTATACCCTCTCCCAGCCCACTCTATACCCTCTCCCAGCCCACTCTATATCCTTTCCCAGCCCACTCTATACCCTCTCCCAGCTCACTCTATACCCTCTCCCAGCCCTCTCTATATCCTCTCCCAGCCCACTCTATACCCTCTCCCAGCTCACTCTATACCCTCTCCCAGCTCACTCTATACCCTCTCCCAGCCCACTCTATACCCTCTCCCAGCCCATTCTATACTTTCTCCCAGCCCACTCTATATCCTTTCCCAGCCCACTCTATACCCTCTCCCAGCTCACTCTATACCCTCTTCCAGCTCACTCTATACTCTTTCCCAGCACACTCTATACCCTCTCCCAGCCCCACTCTATACCCTCTCCCAGCTCACTCTATACCCTCTCCCAGCTCACTCTATACCCTCTCCCAGCCCACTCTATACTTTCTCCCAGCCCCACTCTATACCCTCTCCCAGCTCACTCTATACCCTCTTCCAGCCCACTTTATACCTCTTCCAGCTCACTCTATACTCTTTCCCAGCCCACTCTATACCCTCTCCCAGCCCACTCTATACCCTCTCCCATCCCACTCTATACCTTCTTCCAGCCCACTCTATACTCTTTTCCCAGCCCACTCTATACCCTCTCCCATCCCACTCTATACCCTCTCCCAGCTCACTCTATACCCTCTCCCAGCTCACTCTATACCCTCTCCCAGCCCACTCTATATCCTTTCCCAGTCCACTCTATATCCTTTCCCAGCTCTCTCTATACCCTCTCCCAGCCCACTCTATACCCTCTCCCAGCTCACTCTATACCCTCTTCCCAGCCCACTTTGTACCTCTTCCAGCCCACTCTATACCCTCTCCCAGCTCACTCTATACCCTCTCCAGCCACTCACCTCCTATACCCACTCTCCTCATGCCCCACCTCATACCCCTCTTCCTCCCAAGCCACTCTATACCCTCTCCAGCCCACTTTATACCCATCTCCCAGCCACTCTAACCCTAGCCTAACCCTCTCCAGCCACTATCTCTCATCACATACTCTCCAGCCCACTCTATACCCTCATCCCAGCCACTCTATACCCTCTCCCAGCTCACTCTATACCCTCTCCCAGCCCACTCTATACCCTCTCCCAGCCCACTCTTCACCTCTCCTAGCCCACTCTATACCATCTCCAGCCCACTCTATACCCTCTCCCAGCTCACTCTATACCCTCTTCCAGCCCACTCTATACCATCTCCATGCCCACTCTACCCTCTCCCAGCCCACTCTATACCCTCTCCCAGCTCACTCTATACCCTCTTCCAGCCCACTCTATACCCTCTCCCAGCCCACTCTATACCCTCTCCATGCCCACTCAGATGTTTACCCTCTCCCAGCCCACTCTATACCCTCTCCCAGCCCACTCTATAGCTCTCTTCCAGCCCACTCTATACCCTCTCCAGCCCACTCTATACCCTCTCCAGCCCACTCTATACCCTCTCCCAGCCCACTCTATACCCTCTCCATGCCCACTCAATACCCTCTCCAGCCCACTCTATACCCTCTCCATGCCCACTCTATACCCTCTCCCAGCCCACTCTATACCTCTCCAGCCCACTCTATACCCTCTCCCAGCTCACTCTATACCTCTCCCAGCCACTCTATACCCTCTCCAGCCCACTTATACCTCTCCAGCCACTCTATACCTCCCAGCCACTCTATACCTCTCCAGCCCACTCTATACCCTCTCCCAGCCCACTCTATACCCTCTCCCAGCCCACTCTATACCTCTCTTCCAGCCCACTCTATACCCTCTCCAGCCCACTCTATACCCTCTCCAGCCCACTCTATACCCTCCCAGCTCACTCTATACCCTCTCCCAGCCCACTCTATACCCTCTCCAGCTCACTCTATACCCTCTCCCAGCCCACTCTATACCCTCTCCAGCCCACTCTATACCCTCTCCCAGCCCACTCTATACCCTCTCCATGCCCACTCTATACCCTCTCCCAGCCCACTCTATACCCTCTCCCAGCCACTCTATACCCTTTCCATGCCCACTCTATACCTCTCCCAGCCACTCTATACCCTCTCCCAGCTCCACTCTATACCCTCTCCAGCCACTCTATACCTCTCCCAGCCACTCTATACCCTCTCCCACGCACCACTCTACCCTCCAGCCACTTAACCCTCTCCCAGCTCACTCTATACCCTCTCCCAGCCCACTCTATACCCTCTCCCAGCCCACTCTATACCCTCTTCCAGCTCACTCTATACCCTCTCCATGCCCACTCTATACCCTCTCCCAGCTCACTCTATACCCTCTTCCAGCCCACTCTATACCTCTTCCAGCCCACTTTATACCTCTCCCAGCCCACTCTATACCCTCTCCCAGCTCACTCTATACCCTCTTCCAGCCCACTCTATACCCTCTCCATGCCCACTCAGATGTTTACCCTCTCCCAGCCCACTCTATACCCTCTCCCAGCCCACTCTTCACCTCTCCTAGCCCACTCTATACCATCTCCATGCCCACTCTATACCCTCTCCCAGCTCACTCTATACCCTCTTCCAGCCCACTCTATACCATCTCCATGCCCACTCTACATCCTCTCCCAGCCCACTCTATACCCTCTCCCAGCTCACTCTATACCCTCTTCCAGCCCACTCTATACCCTCTCCCAGCCCACTCTATAGCTCTCTTCCAGCCCACTTTATACCCTCTCCCAGCCCACTCTATACCCTCTCCATGCCCACTCAATACCCTCTCCAAGCCCACTCTATACCCTCTCCATGCCCACTCTATACCCTCTCCCAGCCTACTATATACCCTCTCCCAGCCTACTCTATACCCTCTCCATGCCCACTCAGATGTTTACCCTCTCCATGCCGACCTCTATACCCTCCCCAGCCTACTCAATATCTTTTTCAAGCCCAGTCCACACCCTCTCCAAACCTACTCTGTATTCTCTCCCAGCACACTCTCTACCCTCTCCCAGCAAAACCCTTACCACATCTTATGAATATTTTTTTCAAACTCGGAGATAGGCAAATAGAAGAATCCTTACAAAAATTTGCCTGGTGGTCATGTATGCAGTCTTGACTCCTTTAGTGTAATTAAACAGTACCTTATCTGATTGACCTTGGTACATTATGTGAGTGACCAGGGCCTGATAACATTTAAAATAAAACTGATATAAATTGACCGATATCTGTTAAGAACATTGTGAAATTTATGATTTTGGCAAGATTGACTGGAATTGGCCAATGCATAGCTGTCACACAGTATATATTGGTCAGTTGATATCAGAGTCGATAGAGTGGTCATCTGAAGTGAATTGTTTGGTGTCAGGCCAGATATATCACTTTTTGTGTAATATGAATTACTTATACATTCACCTGTGATTACACATGGAACATCTGCCCCTAGCATCCTGTAGGTAATTACAGTGCATTCATC